>NW_024065939.1:142071-527644 GCF_011947395.1 Colletotrichum karsti
CCCCCCCCCCGCGCCCCCGCCGCCCGCCCCCCCCCCCCCCCCGCCGCCCCCCCCCCCCCCCCCCCCCCCCCCCCCAAACTTGTTTCGAGACCAACAAACTTCGGAAAGAGCGAAGATCAGCAAGCGCGTCTCTCTTTCCCGAGCTGCACATGGGCCACGAAATCGCTGCTGGTCTTCAGCGACGGCCTGGACAATTTCGCAGGGGTATGATTACAGCATGTTCGACCATAGCTTCTGGAAGGTGGCGTTGGAAGGGGGCTCTGACTACCATGCATTTTTTGCGTCATTAATCACAATTTATTGGTATGTTTTCGGTAACTTGGGTCATTTGGGACCAGGGAGGTTTTGAGAAATATCATGGAAAAATGACAGACACTTTGCTCCTCCAGTAAATGGTCGATTGCTGAGAAATGGCAACCGAACCAATTGACGTGACTGATGGCAGACCTGGCAACCAGGGCCTCGCGAGCGATGTGAAGTTGGCAAACATGCTGGACGAATCGCCGTCGGCGTCGAAATGAAAAGAAAGACGTTATGGCTTCCGCTATACTGGGATATGCAAGAGCAGCAAACGTTTGGGTCCTTCCAACCACAGTCAAGACCCCCTCGTCGTCCAGATTAGCATCTGGCCAAGCCGAGCTAGTTCAGCCTCAGAGAGTTTAGCGAGGAATAACCCCTGTCACAGACCCGCAATTCGTCCAATCTTGGCACATCAGGCGCCACTTATCTTATCGCTGGAAGGCGAACCCCACGGTTCCTCTGTTTCCCCTAAGAACCCGACCTGGATCTGTGTTGTCTCCTCCACCCCACTCAAAAATGAGAGCACCACGATTTGGAACAACCACAACCACACTGCAGTTTTCATAATCGAAGAACCGTTGACGGGCGCTTCGCTGCTCCTCTCGTATCCGCTCCAAGCGCCCAGATGGTGTGCTGGATGACTCCCAAATTATGCAGGAGAAGCTGACCAAGAGTCGTTAAAGCCCACCAATCCCGAAGCAATGCAAGCAAACACCACGGCCGCTTTGGGCGAGATCGACGCCTGGGTTCTGTCACCTTGGAGGGAGAGGACTCTCCACAGTCAGGGATGCACAAGCAGGGGCAACGATGCATCAACTTGGGAGAAGCTGTACGCCGTTGGCTCTGTCAAACGCCTGAGCAAGCCACCAACTGGTTTCGACATGTTCAAGGCACCCCAATCCGACTCGTCCGGTGGAGCACGGTCATCCCTGTCATCACTTCACGCGCCCAATGTTGGGCACAGCAGACTTTTCTTGCCGCCGACCTATTCCTTGTCCACCTGTTCTCCAACATTCCTCTTCAGGAAATGGAGCTACGCAGCAACATCGTCACCAAAGCAAAACAGCCCTCACCATCCCATTTTCGTCAACACTTACAGGGCTGTGGGGCCTCCATCCTCCACTCCTCCCGACCTACCTACGACACCCTTCTGCAACTCCAGCAGGATGAGGTTGTCTAGAGCCCAAAAACGTGTCCCCCTTGTGATCACCACGGCAGCTGCCACACTATCCTCGAATTTGCTACAAGAGAAGGGAGGTCTTCACCGACTGAGCCGATATTACTGCCAAGGGACTTGGAGATGTCCCACGGCAGCCATAATCGGCCCATTGCCCCACGCAATGCACTCGACCTGTTCCGACACGTCGAATCTACCCAGCGACCCTAGCAGGGCACAGTAATCGCAAACTGTGCGCACCCAACGACCAACCCTTCACGCTTTGGACTGCCATTGCTCCCCGCATCGGTGAAAACCATCCGAACCAGAGGGTAAGAGGGCTCCCTGACCGCCTTGCAACGGACACCAAAGGACACGCTCGGAAGCCATTCAGGGGCCGTCGACGTAACGTGGGCCCCTCTGGGACACCAGCGAATGGACCCGAGACACTAAGCATGAGGCACGATTTTGACCTACTATGAGCGTCTAATTTCCGGTCGCCAAGTAGTCATCGAAGTCGATGTTGCTCGCCTTCTAGAAGCCACGAACGCACCAACCGCCCAGAACCCGGTAGCATTTGATGCTACGACGGAAGCTCGACTTCAACTGTGCCGTCGTTTTACCACACTACGGTTACTCACTGTATGGACGAAGCCCCTTGGACCAGGCTGTCAAGTCAGAGACATCCGCCCTGGCGGCATATCGTCTCCTGCGTATTTACAAGTTTAAGCCCGCGTTGTGCAACTACGGCGACTGGAACCTTGCTCTGTCGGTATCGCAAGGCTTGGCTTACAGAGTCTTGCCGATACGAACGCCGTCAGAAGCAGCGGCTTTGGGTCATGCAGTCGATCAGCCAGTGACAGAACTGCACTGCTCGGGACACGGTCGGGTCTGAGGCAAAGCATTTCTCTGTTACGGCAACTGGAGACAGCATTGCCAGCCGGATCGCTCTCTTGCGTCGGGACAGTAATGTGATCGATCTGGGGGAGGTCTGGGCATGAAGACGCTTCCGTGACAGGCAAGGCACCGTCGACGAGGTAACGACAGCGCATGTAACGTCAGAACAACCAACAGCTTCCCAAGCGCGGGCGCAAGCCATCGACGTCGCTAATGACGAACAGATTGGCATCAGCCGCGCCTTTTAGCAACTACACGAAGAATGCGATGCCCATACGTATCCGATGCATTGCACTCGAGCCTTCCAGGGTGAGTATCATTAAACGAACAAACTCCAGGGTCTGGTCGAGGATCCGAGCATGTAGAACAAGCGCGAGAAGTCATGCGGGCCGATTGGTGAGTTGTACGACCGCGCTTGGGACTTGATGCTCTCAAGTGGCCCGTTTACGTGTGATCGCACAAAGGATCGCTTTTCGAGAGGATCGCGGGTCTATGACAGGTAGAAACCCTGGTCACTCGAACATCAAGCCAACGCTTGCCGCCGACAGGCCCTGGAGAGCCACGTCGAGGGCGCTCACTACTTCTGTACGTCTTCCAAGTAGGACTACCTGCAGACTTCATCCGCCACATATCCTTTCGGCCCCCTCTGCGAGAACACGCGTCGCCCTTGCTCAAAGCGACCTATCATCGGACACAACGTTGTGGAATGAGTCGTTCATCTGCCGACTGGGATTTTTCGCAGTACTCAGAATGAGCGAAATCCGTACATGGCAGGAACGGGGGACGAAACGAGTGTACTGAGGCTATGCCGTATCGGAAACGCAAGACAAAAGGCCTCGGAGGTCTCTAGGGTGATAACGGCCGTCCCAGCCAATCTTGGCGTCTCGGAAAAGCTGGCAATACCGGTACACAGCCAGTCTTGCGTTGAGTCCAAGTGAAGCCTTTCTTCGGCAGAGATATGATAGACGATGGCCTCTCGTCGGCGTCAAAGTTATCGCGCCTGTTTTGGAGACATTCACTCAAGCAAACTGTCTGGCTATCGAGCCTGAATCTATCCTCCACCAGTGGTACACGCCAAAATCAACAACAGCAGCCTCCCCCCGCCTCTTGTGATGGCAACAGTGGTATGATGAGGACGATCCTTCTTCTCCTCTAAGGCTTTGTCAACGGTGTTCTGGGCTTTAGCTGGGTCCGAAGGGGTAACCACGGATACGCAATCTGCGAAGTGATTTCGCATTATTCACCTGAAAAGGTCCTCCATGCTCAGACCCCGTCGAACACCACCAAAGATGGGAAGCCCAAATTTCTGCGGTGCCCGAGCACGGGGGCCCTTAATTCCATGATGATGGATGCAGGACGGTTGAAATGATGGTTCCAGGGACCGCGTTATCCCGACTTGGGCGTTCAGTCTGGACCCTGACAGTCAACGCTCGGGGACACGGGAAGCCCGAAAGATGCGAGATTAATGGCCTGCGTTCACTGATCTAGACCTCAGAAGGGCGATTGGAAAAGGACCTATCTGTGGCCTTCGCTCACTTGGCAAAAGTCTTACTACTGGCGACGAAGAGCAGGCCTTTGAGAAATCGTCTGATTTCAAGAAAGAACTCAGGTACTGCTGAGGAATCTCCCGTTCATGTGGCTGCGCAAAAGTGTCCCCCGTCGGAGTCGGGCTTCAGCTCCGGGCGGGGATGATGTTGACGAACGCACTGGACGTATGTTCCTCGGAGTGCCGTAGCGCGCCTCGGGTGGCTTTTGCCGTGAGTCACTTTGATTCAAAGCGGGATCTAGGGCGACTCAAAACCGAGTCAAATTTCCCTTTGCCAAATGTTGACGGAAAAGCGTTTGGTTTTCTCATCAACTGAGACAAAAACCACCCTAGAATCACGGCCGCGGACGCGAGGGAATGACGGGCGCGAGGGAGAAGAGGTAACTGGATTCACAGTGGCGAATGCCCTCTCAACGATTGGGCGCGCGCAATGAAGGTTACGCCCTCATGCTATTCCCAGCGGGCTAGTTCTACTCCTTACGTGACGGTATTTTGAGATCATGCCCAGGTGACTTCTCTTTTCTCTCTGTGGGCGAAAGTAAAATGTCTAAGCATGTAGTCAAATTATATGCTTTTGAGCCGCTGTGACGCCGGGTACGTGCTGCTTGACGGGGCTTGACAGAAATGGGGGAGGCTGATCTCGCGGGTGATTGCATGCTTGTGTTGCAACGCAGCGGTTACAGCGGCAACAGGCCGACGACATCACCGCGAAGCAGGCGTGCATGTCTCTCATCCCGGTTCAGAGCTATCTCACTCGCTTTCGCAGACGGTCACCATTGACATGTAGACCTGTCATTCCGCTTGACCAGCTTCCTGATTTCCAACACAGTGTAAGTGAGATGTTGTTGTTGTTGTTGTTGTTGTTGTTGTCGTTCGCCAAGGCTGAAGTAAAAGCCACGACATCATCCCTCAGAACAGGACGGACCTAGGTCCGAAGAAAGCCCCCCGCCCCAGACACTACCCGAGCGGACTCAGGTTCGACGACCTCTTGTTAGATCTTACGCCAACGGTCCGCCAACTAAAACTAAGCCCGTGGATTAGCATGCGGACGTTTACCTGCTACCGGGTTATTGGGCAGGCACCTCAGCAGACACCATGCAAAAGACACGATTCGTCCGTTGGCCGGGGCTGACGAGGCCGACGCGAAGAGGAAGGAAGAGCGGGAGTAAGTGCCGAGGGTTTCTGTTTGCGTCATCGTTCATCGCATCGACTATCAGGGAGGCAACAAGACGAGAAAGAAGACCGGGTCTACGGGCGGACGAGATCTACAAGAAGTCGGCGCTATTTGAGCGAAGCCCTCGAAACAAGAAGTGAACGTTTCCTTTCCGTCCTGACTACGTAAATGCTCGCGCAGAGATTGTTGAAGTTAGAGAGGTAAATAACGACTGCCCCAACGAATGCCACTAGTTACACACCAACTGATCCCCCATGGTGATTTGAAAAGAGTAAGGCAACAAATAACGAAAACCAACTCCTTTTTGGAAGGGTCGGCGAACTTGCCGATAGCATGAAGGCCTCCCGCCTCCCGGCGGCGGAGGTCAAGTCTGTCGACCGATGACAGCTCGTTTCCACCACTATTAGCATTTACTCTTCCTGGTAAGAAATCTTACGCATCTCTCCTAGCCTGTGCCTTGCGGCCGACAAGGCATTCTCGAGCTGCAAAATCTCGACCTAAAGAACATAACGCGTCAGCATAATCTCCTTCATGAGTTGTTGGGACTGCCGACCAGACACCCTCTGCCAGCAATGGACTGACGATGCCGGGTAATGAACGTACCTGTTGCTCCATCTCTCGCACCTTGAACTCGTGCGCCCCGAGCTTGGAGTAGTCGACGGCCTCTTCCTCCTCGTTGCGATCCTTGATGATACTCTGCACCTGGCGCACAAGCGCCCTGCAGGCGGCGCCGACGGCCTTGGAGGCCTGCTCGAGGTTCTCCTGGCTCTTGGACATGAAGCCAGCCTTAACTCTGCTCGCGGCGACGAGCTGGGCGGTGGATGCCGCCACGTCGTTGGACGCCACGATCAGCTGCTCGGGACTGTTGCGGTTCGAGAGGACACCGTCGGCAGTCTCGATGAGGGTGTTGGTAGACGTCGCAACGGCTTTGGCTGCGGAGATGAGACCCTCTGTCCACCTGTTGTTCTTCTTGTAGAAGGCGGTTCGCGAGGATGAGCCACGACCGGCCTGAACGATCTCCTGCTGCGTCGCGGTGGCAGCCTTGATCAGCTGCGCGATGGCGTTGGTAATGGCCATGGCGGCGTCGAGAATCGTGTCGTGCACCTTAAGTTCGTAGGTGGAGTAGCCGTCACGAGGTTTGTTCTTGAGCTTGGCCAATCGTGCAGCGGCGGCCGCGATAGCGTCGGCGGCCTTGCTCAGTTCCTGATCGACGATGTCGCCGAGGTCGCCCTTGCCCGCCAGCTTGCCGGTGTTGGGCGCGAAGGTCTCGACGAGCTTGTTGAGCTTCTGGAGGTTCATCTGAACCTCATTGTTGCTGTTGATGACAACGTCGGTCTTCTGCATGGGGTCCATGCCCTCCAGACGGAAGCTTTGAAGGCCGCGGAAGAACTTGACGGTCGACATCGCAGATTGGCGAGTACCGTTCATCAGGGAATCGCCCTTCTTCTCGTCCGTCGCCAGACGGGTAATACCTTTGGCGTTAGTGCAGACATCGGCGATAGCTCCTGCGAACACATTGATCGTCTTGATCAACTCTGCATGCGTGGCGTTGGGACCATCGGCGATGAAGTTGTTGAAAGCAGTGGCAAATTCCATTGCACTGGAGGAGGCCTTCTCGATTTGCGACAGCACGTAAGACGGCGATGCATTCTGGTTACCAGCTTGCATCGTGGAGTCCAATTCGTAAAGTGCATCATCCACCCTCTGCACACCGGACTGCAACACCGAGTCAATGATGTCGTTGATCTTGTCCAAGTTGGCCATGATCAATGCATCAATCTGTCCATCAATGACTTGGTCGGTGTCACCTTGGTTAAGTTTCAGCTCGTTGAGCTCAATGAGCGTCTGGTCCATGCCCGCCTTGTAAACCTCGAGCTCCTCCTCCTTGTCACGGAGAAGTTGCTCAAGATCGCTGCTGCCATCTCTGAGCTTGGCCTGCGCATCTTCCAAAGCGCGGGACTTGAGGCGCAGCGCCTCCTCGAGGTCGGCCATCTCACGGTTGTACTTAGACAACATAGTCGAGAGCTCGTTACCCTTGCTTCTCTCGATATTGTCTGCGCGGTCCATGGCCATGCGCAACTCTCGCTTTAGCTTCTCGACCTCGTCCTTGTTCGCCCCGGAGAGACGGTCCTTGTCGTGCAGCGCGCGATCTCTTTCTCTAATCATGTCGGCAAGCTCAAGGTTCTTTGTCTTGATCTCGCGCTCGAGCTTCTCCCGGCGCTCAATCGCTTCTTGTGCTGAGGCGGCCTTCAGCTGGACGGACTTGAACTTCTGGAGCAGATCCAAGTGCTCGTGGCGAAGCTGAGAGTAGAGCTTGGCGAGAGCTTCGTACTTTGTACGCCATGTGTTGACCTGCTCCTGCAGAGCTCGGATCTGGTCATCCTTGCTCGCAACTTGCTGTCCGAAGTGGCCCTGGATCTGGGAGAGCTCGCTCTCAAGAGCCTTTACCCTCTGGTCGTACTGCTGCAGCATAAGCTGATCTCGCTCGTACTGAGCTCTAGCATTGAAATTCTCTTGCTCCAGCTCGGCAAGACGGCCCTGGGTTTGATATTGCATTTGCTGCTGCATCAAAGCCTCCTGCTCGCGACGCTGCTGTTCAGCCAACCTACGTTGCTGCTCCTCGAAGTCTCTCTGCGCCTGCTCTTGTGCTGCCATTTGCATCGCTTGCTGCTGTCGCGCCTGCTCCTCGAGGACTCTCTGTTGCTCTTCATATTCACGGTTTTGACGTTCCAGCTCGTTCTTCCAGAACTCAGATATGTCGTCAGGCTCCTGGGACTTCGGCTCGGGGGGTGGAGTCGGTCTCCGCTCAATCTCTTGCTTCGGACGAGCGGGCAGTTGTGGCGCATCTTCGTCCTCGGCCAGTAAGTTGGGCGGGTCTTGCGGTAGCTTGGGAATCGTAATCAAGCTAGTCAAGTATCGCAGGTTCGAACACTCGTAGTAGAACTTGACGAGGCGGTAATGTTGAGCGTCGTATCTCTCACGCAAAGGTTGGAGCACATCGGCATCACCGGTTGCTGCAAAAGTCAGGAACGATGCTTAGGAAAACGCAAATGAGGCCAGGGAACCCACTGGAGTGCATCGCGCGCAGCATGCTGGTAATGAACTTGTAGATACCGTAGCTCTCCTGCACCAAGGGCACCAGGGAGGAGATGCGGCACTCATTGTTTCCAACATGACGGAAGTGCGAGAAAATCAACTTCTGGAACTGCTCAATCTTATCCTGGAGCGTCATCAAATCGGTAATTGTTTCGTAGCCCTCATTGGGGTCGTTGATGGCCTTCAAACTGAGATATTCCTCGTACTCAAACGTGCCGTTAAACTCCGGGTGCTGCTGGTGGAAAGACAGCTTTGCCAGGAGGTAAAAGACGTATTCGCGAATCAGGGGGCCGTATCCGCGCACTCCTTCTCCGCCCATTCCGCGGTTCAAGCTGTCGATCCAGCCTCTCTGGGCCATGGCCTCCCTCAAAGTGTTCGGGTGCCCTTCCTGGAGGACTTTGTGCACCGTAATCAAAGCCTTGAATGTCTGAACTTCATCGGCAAGAATGGGCTGGCTACGGAAACAGTACCGTCAGCGATTTACCCCCACGTCGGCTACCATTCATCACTTACACCTTCATCCCGGCCCAGAAAGCCTGGGAGGAGCGGTGGTCCCATGTGTACACAATGCAGCTGCGGACATGTTTTCGCTTCGGCGCAGTCTCGTCGGGGTTCGTCGCCTTCTTGATGTTGATTGCCAACTCCTGGTCGGTCCTTACTAAGTGTCAGTGCACCGTTACGACGAAACACAGCGAGGCATTGGGCTGGAGGGGAGAAGGATAAACGGACTTTGTGTGTCTGGTATCGGGCACGGCGGCCATCTTGTCCAAATTCTATGCGCGTAAGGGCGCTATTCGTGGGAGATGGTTGGCGAAGGTGTTCGTTTGATCCGGGCGATTCGAGAATATGACGTCTCCCAATCAGTTAAAGGAGACAATAGCTCCACGTGCCCTTGTAATGCCGCCTGACGGTCGCAATATAACGGACGACAGGGTCTGGAGGAAAATGAAGCAGTCGCAAAAAAAAAGGAAAACTTCAGCGACTCCCGTGCCAAGTGGGAGAGGCGGGAAGAGTCGTCAGCGTTGACAAAGCTCTAGAATAAAGTGAAGGAGCTCGAGTGTGGCTGGGTTCTGCAACATGCACAAGCTCCGGCGATAGAAGCGCCAAGGCGACGCCGTACGGTGGTTGCGCTTCGGCTCGGTTCCAGTTTAGGTTGGGCATAAAGCATGGAGCAATGATAATCCGGTGGAGGCGCCAGTGTCACGGGCTGTCACTGAGCAGTCACCACTGCCACATACGGGGTCAGGTACCTAAGCTCTGTGCACATGCCTGATCTGATGACGATAATGGTGGGGTAAGGCGGGCAACGTTGACCCCAAGAAGTCCCGTCCCTGCAATGCTACCCGGCTGCTGATTGCGGTACGGATGCTGACTTAAACTCCCAGAAGACTCTCGAGAGGCAACTCAATCAACTACAAGCCGATGCAATCAATCTTAACTTGAAACCAGAAAGAGAAGGAAATCAGAAGATTAGCGCTTCCCAGCGGTGTAAAGCGTTGACAAGCGCGGTCGCAAAAGTGCATTGCATGTGTCAGGACTGAGCTAATAACTATGGATGACTGGATGAGACAGACTTTATTCGTATATGCAAATGCCAGGAGATGTCCCTCGCATCGACGTCAAGTTTCATGCGAGTTGCCGCGAATTGACTTGACTATAACCACCATGGTACTTCACATTGACCAAGATTGAGTAAGAAAGGATTGATCATTTCGAAACATCGCAGAATATCGACCTGTCTGAATTGACTCAAAGTTGCCAGTGTCCTTCACCCACCCCTGTCATCTTGATCAGGCTTGTGGCCGTCGCTCTTCAACCAAAAAACCGCTGGCAGGGCAGACGTAGAGGATGATAACGAATCACTGAGACGATGTCAGAATAGTGAATATTAAATTTCGCATATCTCCCCAATGTTCGTGGCGACGATACGGATCCCAAATGAAAAGTCGCAAGGTCATGTTCTTCCATTGATCAAGGGTATCATGAAGCCCGGCGAGAAGCAGAGCCATCTATTCTGTCTGCCAACCAACAGGCGCGCACTGGAATGACAGTGGGTTCCCGAATAACACAACACCTAGACACCGGACCTGTGCCATGCTTCCAACCCGGAGGGGCGACCCCGAGACGTTGCGGCAAGGTCGCGTAGGGCCGACGGGTCTCACTGGTAGCATTTCGGCGTACAGGCAGACATTGAATTGTCATTGGTTTCTTTTTTCCATTCCCTATGAACGTTGCCGAAAACGTGATGCCTTTCCATGCTAGAATTCTTTCCGTTCCTCACGTAAACACCCCATGCAAAAGAAGAACTGCCAAACCCCCACACAAAGACACCTTAAATCGTGGTCTCGTAAGGAAGAGGGGTGACGGTCTCGGGCTTGTTCTCCTTGAAGTCGACGGTGCGGGCCTCACGGGGGAGGGCGGGGAGGCGCTTGAGCTGGACGGGCTTGCCCTCGGCCTGGGCCTTCTTCTTCAGGGCGGCGTTCTCCTTGACACGGCGAAGGAAGTCGTCTCTCGAGCGGGAGGGAGAGATGTGCTCGATGCGGAGGTTGATGCGCTTCTCGATGTAGCGGTGCTTGACCTTCTTGTAGATGATGACACCGACGGCGGACTTGGTGACGTTGTAGATGACACCGGTCTTGCCGTGGTAGACCTTGTGAGGCATACTTTGATCCCAACCTGTCAGTCTTCAAATGCGCACAAAGACCACCACATTTCCCGAAAGCTCCAAGTCTTCTCGATTGCGATCGGTTTCGTGGTTTCTCGGGTGGGTTCGTATCTTACCCCTTCTGGACGGCACCGTTGGCCTTAATGTCGACAATGTCGCCGACACGGTACTCGCGGAGGTACGTGGAGAGCTTGATCATACCCTTCTCACGGAAGTTTCTGCTGAACGCATACTGCAAACGACCGTCAGCAATTCGCCCAAAATCTCAGAAAAGTCGACGGCATCGTGAAACTTACGCGCGTTCCCGCGCGAAGACCCGCTGGGTGACCCATTTTGCCGGTGTTGTGTCGTTAAGGTCGGTGGTGATGGTTGATTGTCGTCGAGGTCCTGAGGAGATCGCGAAAAAAAATTCCCAAGCAAATTTCGGTAGCCTGTGTCCTGTGGGAATTGCTCGGCCATCCGGGAGACGGTCGCTTAGGGCAGCTAGACCATCACGTGACTCTCGCCAGAGTGCCTCTTTCCTGATCCGGTAAGGGCCCACCTTAAGCCCTGTCCCACAGCGTCCACCAACTTCCGGCTGAATTTTGAGAACTACCTTAACGCTTTTTTTTTCTCCCCTTCGTGTATCGAACGACAACGACAACGAGGAAAATCGACGGGTCGGCAAGATGGCTCCGTAAGTCTATGGATGAGAGTCGCGCATCGCAATTCGACTTGCTGACAATGGTTGCAACAGTCTCACCTACTCCAAGACCTCCAAGGTCCCCCGTCGCCCCTTCGAGGCCGCCCGATTGTCAGTATTCTCCGGCCACTGAACGCGAGCTTGCTCGGTTTACGTCGTGAATCCGAAAACTGACTTCGACATCACAGGGACTCCGAGCTGAAGCTCGTGGGCGAGTACGGTCTCCGCAACAAGCGTGAGGTCTGGCGTGTCCAGCTTACCCTCTCCAAGATCCGTCGTGCTGCCCGGTATGTTGCTCTTGGTCGCGTGCACCCATGTGCGCACATGTGTTGAGGGGCAAACCTTTCGGCTAACACCCGTTCCAGTCAGCTCTTGACTCTTGATGAGAAGGACCCCAAGCGTCTCTTCGAGGGTAACGCCCTGATTCGCCGTCTCGTGCGTGTCGGTGTCCTCGACGAGTCCCGCATGAAGCTCGATTACGTCCTGGCCCTGAAGGTCGAGGATTTCCTTGAGCGCCGCCTCCAGACCTGCGTCTACAAGCTCGGCCTCGCCAAGTCCATCCACCACGCCCGTGTTCTCATCCGCCAGCGCCACATCCGCGTCGGCAAGCAGATCGTCAACGTTCCCTCCTTCATCGTCCGTCTCGACTCTCAGAAGCACATTGACTTCGCCCTTACCTCGCCCTTCGGTGGTGGCCGCCCCGGCCGTGTCCGCAGAAAGAAGGCCGCCGCCGCCGAGAAGGCCGACGGTGGTGAGGAGGAGGAGGATGAGGAGTAAATGCAACGCCATTTAAGCTGAGGATTGGTCACAAAAATATCTCTGGGACTGGCTGGAAAACAATACCAACCACGGGAATTGGGGTGTTCATAGTCACGGCGTTCGCCAGAGGCAAAATGGAATGATTGCATCAAATACGGATACCACGAATGAATGTTACAGAAAAGTTTGTTTTTGTTCAGGACACGAGAGATCACCCTTGCATGCGAAATGATGAAGGGAAATGGGTATCATGTTTGTCCTATGCAATGCCTCACTACCTTAGTCTAGACCAATTCATCCTTTCCCAGGAACTTTGCCATCGGATCGTTCGCCGCCGTACGCTTTCTCCTGTACTCTTCCATCTCTGCTTCTGAGACCCCTCCCATCATTTCCTCCACTGTGCGCTTCTTCGCAGCTTTGTCGGGTATGATGTCCTGTTTGTCTTCCTCTCTGGCGGGCTCAGGAGCCTCCTCCAATTCGGGCAGACCTACACCAGTGCGTTGTTTCTCTGATGCTTCCCAGGCCAACTTGCCCTCCTCGCCTGTGCAGTAGCTGTTCTTGACCTTCGAGTGACAGCAGGCGTAGCCCCATTGGAAGTTGTGCCACCAACTGCCCCAGATAGACGTGTGGTTGTGAATGTAGACATCCTCGGGGTACTTGGACTTGGCGATGATTTTGGGGGCGCCCTTGATGAGGCCGCTCTCATCGTACTCCACGTACTGTTCCGACTCCGTCATGAGATTCTTCATGTCCTCGGGCATGGTGTACTGCGATGTATCGCCGTACATCTCCTTGAGCTTCCTCTCTTTCTCGGCGCGCTTCTTCTCGGCTTCTTCCTTCTCCTTCTTGCGGTAGAACTCTCCTGCGGTGGGATTTGCCTGAAGATGCTGTGTTGTGTTGCCGCTCTTCTCCTGCGCTTCCCAGGCGTATCGTTGGGCCTGCTCAAACTCTCCTGCGTCCCCTGAAGCTCGCATGAATCCGTCCTCTGCGAAAAGGTCTGCTGCCTTGTCCGCTGTTGCGCCACCATCCACCAAAGATCGGGTCTTTGGATCGTATTTGGCTGAGTCCAAATCCAGATTGACAAGATACTTGGCGGTGTCTTCTCGTATTCTGAGCTGGCGCGTGGCTGTACTCTGGTGCTTGCTCATATCGTTTTCTTCGGCGTACTTGTCGCCTTCGTCCTGCTCATCCTCGTTTTCACCATTCTTGAGGGCCTTCTTCCGCAACGCCTCCATCTCGTTGTACTCCTCTACCACGTTGCGGTATTCCTTGGGGTCGTATCCGTTCCAGCGATCCCGCTTGGCATCCCAGCCCAGCTTAACGTCCTGGATAACCTCGTCCGCTTGGATATCTTTGCCGGTCCACTTTGCGCCCTTTGCCCTCGGTCGGCTCAAGCAGTCTTTCGCCTTGTGTGTCATCGCGCCGCAGTTCTCGCACGCGCCCTTGCGGTACTTAGTCGCGGCCGGGCCAGCTTTCCTCCCGCGATCGTACCATTGCGATTTTTCGTTCTTCTTTTGGAGACGTTGATGCTCGAGATAGTCGGTCTGGTCATCGCCTTCCTCGCCTGCGTAAAACGGTCGCTTACTGATGAAGGAGGGGATGTAAATGTTCTCCTCCTTCGATGCAGCGCCGGACGCCTTAGGGTCTGGCTTCCGAGGTGGCGGCGGTGGTGGCATTATGTTGGTGATGACGAAATTTTGAAGTTTTGAGGAGAGAGAAAGAGTAAGACCGACGTAAAGCCAGGAGAAAGGAAACCGTTGCAAGTTGCAGGTGTTGCGACGGAGAGCGATGTCTTTAGAAGAATTACGGGCCTGAACTGCGCCTGGCGGTCCGGGTTCTCGGGCTCTCCATTCTCAGTAAAATATGGCAGAAAGTGTGGCTGACGCACGTAATATGGCTTGCTTCACAGCGACTCTCACGTGATCCCGCACCCGAGTCGCACCTTCGACGCGCTGCCTGCTCGACAACACGACTAGGTCGCGTCGCCGCACACGCCTCCCAAAGTGGCCAAACGCCGTCAGCATGAACCGGAAAGACTACTGTCGCTGTTTATCATGATTCACCGTGTCTCCTCTCGCTTTCATCCTCCATGAGTCTCATTTATCGCCACTATGGACTTGTTCAGGGTAAGGTTGAATTGCATCGACCACTACCAAGCGACTCCGACGCATTATGATCCCCAGCTTCGCAATGATATCGGTTCTGCACAAGCGAAGAAAGGCCCGAAGGTTCCAGTGATCAGAGTTTTTGGCTCAACGGAAACCGGTCAAAAAGTATGCGCTCACATTCACGGAGCTTTTCCGTATCTTTACGTGGAATACGAAGGCAGCCTGGAGCCCGAAGACGGTCAGTATAAGTGCCGATTTGCTGAAACCAAACTGACTGTAAGTAGTTGGTGCTTACATATACCGACTTCATCTCTCGATTGATCATGCTTTGGCTGTCAGTTACCGACGTGATCAATACGGAGAGAATGCAAAATTCGTTGCCCGGATCACCCTCGTCAAGGGTGTGCCATTCTATGGCTTTTACGTTGGCTACAGGTTCTTTCTGAAGATTTACATGTTCAACCCAGTCGTCATGACACGACTTGCCGACTTGCTGCAACAGGGTGTCATCTTGAAAAAGAAATTCCAGCCATACGAGGCCCACCTTCAATACTTGTTGCAGTTCATGACTGACTACAATTTATACGGATGTGGCTACCTTGACGCGGCTGACGTCTACTTCAGAGGACCGGTGCCATCTTACAACGAAGAAGGAAACTCCCGACATTTGTGGCACGACAACTCAATTCCACGGGGCCGCGTACTCGACGATCTCAGTCTCCCAAGAGTTAGCCATTGCTCAGTCGAGGTTGATATTTGCGTCCAGAATATCACCAATCGCCGGCTGGTGCAAGAGCGCAGGCTTCACCATGACTTCGTCGAGCGACTGAAGCCACTTCCAGCGGACATGAAGCTGGTTTACAGCATGGCAGGGCTGTGGAAAGATGAGACTCGCCGACGAAAGATGAAGATGCCTGACGCAGACCCAGGAAGTAGTCCATTCCCTGCAGAAGTCTTGGTTTCAATGTCGGCGAATCCTCGAGATTCTCAACCGCAAGGTTGGATTCACGAAGAGGAATACAAGGAAGAGGTCGCCAAGCTCATCGACGCTGAAAGGAATCCAGACGACCCCTCTGAGCCAAGCTTTGAATCTTTTGTCGATCACGCGCCCCAAGAATCCACGATCAGGACGGCTCTGCAGTCCGTGGAGGATTTGTATCCTGCCAATCTCCTACCAGCTCTTGGGCTACCTTCCAATCACTTACCTACCAACCAAAACCCTGCTAGCAGTATCGAAGTCGACGAGCAAGCTGTCCTTGACCTCGGAGTTGACGACTTCGACCCATTCCCTGCTGATTCCGACGAGGAAGCTATCATGCAGATGGGCCATACTAGTACCAATAAGGGCGACCAAGTCGACCAAACAACTGAAACAGACGGGAAGCACCTTGCACATCAGACGAAAAGGATGCAGCAGAAGGCCAGCGACGGAGACACTAGCTTGTCTCTCAGAAGGACCATGAATAGCCCAAGAGACCCGTCGCTTCCACCATACGAGGGTGTTTGGGCCAGCAGGCTCAAGACCGGAAGGTTGCCAGGAATGCCAGTCTGGCCTGAGCTACTCAACTCGGCTGAAGAGGAAGGTCTTGTGTCCAAGATAAAAGGGGGCACTGATAAGACTGCGCGTCGAACGAACTCAGTCAAGCGGCCAGTTTCGCCTCATCCTGCAGCACCTTCAATCAAGCGCCACAAGTTTGTTGCCCCAGAGCTCTCAAGTATCGACCCCAAGGCACCGACCAGAGGAGCCATGCAAGGAGATGCTGCACCCGGAAGCCAGCAAGTTATCATGCTACCTTCCTGCTCCCAACAGAACCTGCGTTCGTCGCAACAGGGCCTGGCCGCGAAACAAATGGCCAATCAGCAACTATCGTTTCCGGTGGTTAAAAGTCAGGAAGATCCAACCACTAAACTGCGTTTGAGCCAGAAGAACCAGTCTCGAGCCGCCCAGCAGGGGGAGAGGGAATCTCAAAAGCACGTGTCCTTCAACCTTGCCCCAGATGTCGTTGGCCCCGAGACGGACGCCAACCGCATCTTCAAAAAAGTTCGCATCGCAACTCCGATAACAGACTTGAGTGGAACGGATAGCCAGATCCATCGAGCACAAAAAGCCCTTGAAGCTTTCAGTAGCAGACGGCATCTCTTGTTCGAATCTCTCCCTCCTGCAGCAAAAGGCATTACGTCAACGCTGAAAGACATGCAAATTTCCGACGCTATCTACCAGGATGCTTATTACAGCGAGGAAAAGGACGTGCCTGCTCGTCCAAGGGAATATGCAGGTCGAGAGTTTCGACTCGAGAGCAACACTCTGCCCTACCTTGCAGACTTTGATCCAACGGGAACATCTGCGGCAAGTATGGGCACCAAGTCAGATCATCCCTTTGACAAGGCCAAGGTCGATCTGGTTCACGAAGCACAAGGGATGATTTGCTCTTATCGAAGCTGGGAAATAGCCCAACCGCCACCATCGTTTGCCGAAGTCGAGAAATGGTGGAACAAGAAACGTCCTCCCCGGAAGGACTCATCCAGCGTCAACGGGAGAATTGTCGGAAGTCCACAAGCTTCAAGACGCCATCTGTCTCAAATCGACGGACCAACGCCGAAGAACAAGCATGGCTTCAAGTATTCGCCGAAGAAGAAGTCGACAAGCGTGAAACATGAGGCACAATACATGAGCACCTTGGCTTTGGAAGTTCACGTCAACACGAGGGGAAAATTCGTTCCGAACCCCGAGGAAGATGAAGTCCAATGCATTTTTTGGTCCATCAAAGCAGACGGGACCATCAGCGCAAGCCAAGATGCAACTGGCGGGATCATTGCTGGAGTTGTTGTCCTCTCGCCGGATGGTGAGCTTGCTTCTCGGATGAGGCGATACATATCTGCAGAAGTTCTAGAAGAATCATCCGAACTAGACCTCATGGTGCGCATGGTGGAGATTGTCCGGATGCATGACCCTGATATTCTGACGGGATACGAAGTCCATGGCAGTTCCTGGGGCTATCTCATTGAGAGAGCTCGCTTGAAGTACGACTACGACCTCTGTGACGAGTTTTCTCGTACGAAGAGCAACTCGCACGGTCGGATTGGAAAAGAGAACGATCGATGGGGCTTCAACACAACCTCGTCCATTCGTGTCACTGGCAGACACATGATCAACATTTGGCGAGCGATGCGAGGAGAACTCAATCTGCTTCAGTACACAATGGAGAATGTTGTGTGGCATGTCCTCCATCGCCGCATACCTCATTATTCCTGGAGAACCTTAACCGAATGGTATCGAAGTGATCGGCAAAGGGATCTTGACAAGCTACTGCGCTACTATCTTGCCCGGACAAGGATTGACATCCAGATTCTGGAGGCAAATGAGTTGATCCCCAGAACCAGCGAACAAGCTAGACTTTTGGGAGTTGACTTCTTCTCCGTCTCCTCTCGCGGTTCCCAGTTCAAGGTCGAATCCATCATGTTCAGGATCGCTAAGCCTGAGAACTTTATGCTCAT
The DNA here is from genome assembly GCF_011947395.1 of Colletotrichum karsti. Lineage (NCBI taxonomy): Eukaryota > Fungi > Ascomycota > Sordariomycetes > Glomerellales > Glomerellaceae > Colletotrichum > Colletotrichum karsti. The sequence continues at coordinate 159,950 of NW_024065939.1, forward strand.
CTCCCCGAGCAGAAAGCAGGTTGGGGGTCAAAATGCCCTTGAGTGCCTCCCACTCGTCATGGAGCCTCAGAGCGCCTTCTACAATAGCCCATTACTGGTACTCGATTTCCAGAGTCTATACCCCAGCGTCATGATCGCCTACAACCTATGCTACTCCACCTTTCTCGGACGTATTGTCAACTGGAGGGGAATTAACAAAATGGGCTTCACAGAATACCGGAGGCACAAGCGGCTGCTCGAGCTTCTGAAAGATCATATCAATATTGCACCCAACGGCATGATGTATGTAAGGCCTGAGATCCGGAAGTCTCTGCTGGCAAAGATGCTAGGCGAGATTCTGGAGACCCGAGTCATGGTCAAGAGCGGGATGAAGCAGGACAAAGACGACAAGACGCTGCAGCAGTTGCTTAACAATCGACAGCTTGCACTTAAGCTCCTCGCCAACGTTACCTACGGATACACATCAGCATCGTTCTCTGGCCGTATGCCTTGCTCCGAAATCGCCGACAGCATTGTCCAAACTGGCAGAGAGACGTTGGAAAGAGCCATCGCGTACATTCATTCACAAGAGCGATGGGGAGCTGAAGTCGTCTACGGCGACACAGACAGTCTCTTCGTCTACCTGAAAGGTAGAACCAAGGACCAAGCATTCGACATCGGCAACGAGATCGCCAAGGCCATCACGGATATGAACCCAAGACCTATCAAGCTCAAGTTTGAAAAGGTGTACCATCCTTGCGTGCTGCTTGCTAAGAAGCGCTACGTCGGTTACAAGTACGAGAGCAAAGACCAGGCCAAGCCGGACTTCGATGCAAAGGGTATTGAGACTGTTCGACGAGATGGAACGCCCGCAGAACAGAAGATCGAGGAGAAGGCGCTCAAGATCCTTTTCGAGACAGCCAACCTCAGTGAGGTAAAGTCCTACTTCCAAAAGCAATGCGAGAAGATTATGCGGGGGTCCGTCTCGGTTCAGGATTTCTGCTACGCCAGAGAAGTCAAGCTAGGCACCTACAGCGAGAAAGGACCTCCGCCACCAGGGGCCTTGATCAGCACCAAGAGAATGCTCGAGGATGCTCGCGCAGAACCGCAATACGGAGAACGAGTGCCCTATGTTGTCATCACCGGTGCGCCGGGGGCACGACTTATCGACCGGTGTGTGGCGCCGGAAGACCTTCTCAAAGACTCCCATTCCCAGCTGGATGCTGAGTACTACATTTCCAAGAACTTGATTCCACCCCTGGAGAGGATTTTCAATCTGGTAGGCGCGAACGTACGGCAGTGGTACGACGAGATGCCCAAAGTACAGCGGATTCGCCGGGTTGATCAGACACTCGGTGGTGGACTGGCCAAAAAGACGCTAGAGTCATATCTGAAGTCTGCATCGTGCATCTCATGCAACGTCAAAATGCAAGTCGAGGGAGTGCTGTGCTCGAAATGCCAGCAAGACGCGCCGTCGTCCCTGTTCAATCTTCAAACACGGCTGAACCATGAGGAGAGGAAGTATATGGACGTCGTCAAGATCTGCCGAAGCTGCTCGGGACTCCCTGCGGCAGACGACGTTCCTTGTGACAGTAAAGACTGTCCTGTATTCTACTCGCGCGTCAAACAAAGCGCGCGACTAAAGACGGAGAAAAGCGCTCTAGACCCAGTTATTCGAGACTTGGTGCTGGAGGCAGGAAAGGCAGCATTGGACTGGTGAGGTAGTTTGCTTTCATTATGATACCTGGATGGTGTGGTACGTTTTGTTTCGTTTCGGCGTTTCTGGCAGGAGGCATTATGAAAAATGGATTGGATGCTCCAACGGCCTTTGATGGACAATGAGCTATGATGTCACGATTGAACAGACCGTTGTTTTGGTTGGACCGCTGTAACAAAGACGGAGATTGAGTAACATAATTGGAGATTAAGCGGATACAAGCCCGTCTGTTTTGGTGCCAGACAGACTTCCGGATGCACTGATTGATACGTTATCTACATTGTACTGACTTATCGATTTCATTTGTGAGGATGGGAATGAAGCAAGAACGGGTATTCTCAGCATGATGCTCTTGATGCTATCGGTGACCTCACTGTGGCCAGGGAGCCCCATTTTCAGCGATCCTCGCGGGGTATACAGGGATGTCCGGGTTGCTACCGGCACTGCTCTCCCGTCAGAGTGAGCCAGGAAGCGGTGTTGGCGGTCGGCGGGCGGGTCATTCGGCACCTTCTTTCAGGCTCTCGACGCCACCGCTTCCCACTAGCCGCCCTGCGACTCCACACGAGGTCCTCGTTCAAACCGCTGGAAGGCAAAGCCAAAGACTGTCGGCCCGCTGCGGCCAGCTGTCACAAAGGCAGCACTCCATCACATGACGGTGTCAAAGCAACCCATTGGACACTGGGGAGCTCTAAAGTGACCTGCTGAACGTGCGAAGGTAAGTACCTGTCTTACCTGGCCCATCTTCGATCCAGAAACTCATTCGTGTGGCCAAGACCCAGAAGAAAGCCGCGTGGGATTTGCTGTCCACTTTCCCAAAAGTTGCTCTTCGAACTTGACATTGCCGTACTCATTTGTTTTCGGCCTGAAACAAGAGCTCTCCTCCCCGCGATTCCCGAGCGATACGACCGATAATCCAAGCGCCGATGCTCCCGTCCAAAACCCTCCACTTCCTCCTCCTCGCCTGCTAGTTGGCAATACTGCAGATAGTGCAGCCTGCGCAAAAGCGGAAATCCTAGGAGAGGGCGAAAGAAGAAGCAGCCGCAGCCATGGGGGGCTGGACCAGCTTCTTGTTCACCTATCTCCTGGGAGGCTTGACCTTCATCCCTCTGGTCATCGTCGCCGTCCTTGCGCACGCATACTTCACCCTTCCCTACCGACAGGATGCAGACACGAGTCTCGAGGATGACGGCGGTCAAGACTCTATTGTGCAGCCGGGAGACGATGTCAAGGCCCTCGAGGCTGCGAAGGCTGTCGATAAGGACGACTCCGCGAAGCGACCTGCGACTCAGGATAACGACGTAGCGGCGGGGTACTTTGCCGTGTGTCGCGAGTACACGCCCATGGGGATCAACGCGAAGCCTATCGAGCGAGCCACACCCACCGGGTCTGCCACTGTCGCCGCGCCGAGCCAGAGTGTCTACCAGACTATGTATCGAAGCATTTTCGAGCGGAAGCCGACGCCAGGACCTCTGGACAATAAAAATGGCCTGAGCCAGCGTCCCAAGAATGCTGGCAACGTCTTCTATGTCGTCTTGAGGTGTGTGAACTCTGCTGTGCGCCTGGTGTTCTCAACTGACAACCCGCAGACATGGGCACCTGATGCTCTTTGACGATGACGAGCAGATCGAGGTGCGACACGTTATTTCGCTTGCGCACCACGATGTCAGTATATACTCGGGAGGAGACGTGACACCAGAGGGCGAGCTGTATATCAAAAGAAATGCGCTGTGTCTTTCCAGGAGGCCGGATGGCCCGGAGGTTGGCCCCGACAGTCAGCTCTCCAAGCCGTTCTATCTTTTCTCGGAGAACTGCTCAGCCAAGGAGGACTTTTACTTTGCTCTGCTTCGCAATCAGGAGCAGACCTTCGGAGCCGAGCGGAAAGCGCCTAAACCGAAGCAGTTTGAGGTTAAGAACATCATATCGCTTGTGCAGAAGCTGCACTCGTCAGAGGAGCACCTGTCCACGCGATGGCTGAATGCCATGATCGGCCGAATATTCCTTGGTCTTCACAAAACAGCAGACCTGGAACACTTGATCCGAGAGAAGCTCACTAAGAAGATCGCCCGAGTCAAGCGGCCGTCCTTTCTCACCAACATTGCGATCCGCGGGATTGACACTGGTGAATCAGCTCCCATCATCACGAATCCCCGCCATAAGGACCTGAATGTAGAGGGAGAGTGCGTGATGGAGGCCGATGTGCGATACACGGGGAACTTCCGGATTGAGGTTGCAGCAACGGCCCGCATCGACCTTGGATCGCGCTTCAAGGTTCGCGAGGTCGACCTCGTTCTCGCAGTCGTCTTGAAAAAGTTGGAGGGACACATGCTTTTCAAGATCAAACCGCCGCCGAGCAACCGAATCTGGCTCTCTTTCCAGAGTCAGCCGAAGATGGAAATGACCATTGAGCCTATCGTCAGCGCTAGGCAGATTACATACACTATTATTTTGCGACAAATCGAGAACAGGATCAAGGAGGTCATTGCCGAGACGTTGGTGCAGCCGTTCTGGGACGATATGCCCTTCTTCAACACGGAGCACAAGAAGTGGCGTGGTGGAATCTGGGAGGATGACGATGCCGTTATTGGCTCGCCTACTCTAGAGGCTCACGTCGCACAAGAGGGAGACGTTGAGGGAGTCGACCGCTTGGACGACACAGGAGACTTGCAGAGCGATCTGAGACCAAGCGACATGAGACCATTCGAGAAGAGTCACAGCATGCCCATCGTCGAGAATACACCGCCAACTGGCTTGTTCGGCAGGAAGATCCAGGGCAAAGGACTCAACAGCCCCTTGAACGGATCTTCTACCAGCGTCGACGCCGTGGGGTCGCCGCCGTCGCCAGCATCGAAACCTAGGCCGTTTAGATCGCCGTCGGTGTCAAGCCCTGCAAATCCTGTTGTTGGGACCGACGCTGCTCATGCAGACATGTTCAAGCCGTCATCATCTCCGCCTGATCATGCGTCAAATCTGATGGCGGCGTTGTCCGCAAAATCTCAGGCCAATTCCCCCGCGGTAACACCTGCCGAGACACCTGCAAGGCCGGCATCCGTCGCAAAGGCACCGAGCCAGTCTTCTGCTTCGTCCCGTGAGGCGACGGACAACGAAAACGAGGCCGACCGGACACCCGTGGGCAAGATACGGCGAAGTACGACGTCGTCTGCCGAGTCGATGCGGGCGAATGAGACGACAGATCCGGGTTCACCAAACCCCTCCTCACGGGCGCCGTCGATCAAGAGCGCCACGGGCTCCATCTCAAAGGGATTATTCAGGCGTGAAAACACGGGAAGCACCATCTCGGGCTCGGGCGCGTCGACAAATGGCGAGACCAAACGCACCACCCTCGCCGCCGTCGCAAACGCGGCCGTCACGGCGAGACAATGGGGATGGAACGCTCTCCAAAAGCACAAAGATACAAGGAACGGGAACTCGGCCGAGCAGAATCCGCCAGTGGACTTGAACCGGCCTATGGGACGTGGACAACCGCTGCCGCCGCCCGGCACACCGCTCCCTCCTCCTGTGAAGGGCTCGAAAGTGACGACGATACCCGTGCCCAAGCGGAAGCCCATCCCTCCTCCAAGTTTGCCAGAGCGTCCGCATTCCGCAGCTCTTGCAGATAGCAAGCCAGAACGCAAGCCTATCCCGCCGCCGCTGGTGGAAAGCAAGTCGGATCGGTCGGAGCGCAGGCCAGTCCCTCCGCCGCCCTTGCCCTCACGCCGGCACATCGACAAAGATGACAATGATGCCGGCGAGAACATGCTAGTCGTCGAAGCCCCTCTCGACTCGGAACCGACGACCCCAATGGACGAGAACATTCCCCAGCCAGCATACGTACAACCGTGGGCCGAGGACACAGACGACTACGAAGAGCCCCCCTCGATAGGCCCATCCCGCGAGAGCAGTAGCTCCTCAACTACCAGCGAAGGAGCCAGCCGCACCCCTCCGCCACTACCTGAAAGACGTGCCAGCCCCATCCAGACGATGCCGGCCACCGTAGGCGACGAAGACGATGATTACTCCGCGTGGATGGAAGATGACGACGCGACCACCACCACCAACGATACATACGAGGACGAGAACAAGAACCCCGAGTATCACGGTCTCGGCGGACGGAACTAATGGGGCGGTACGGCGTTTATTTTGTGATTTGTATTTTTCCCCCTCTTTTTGCATCGGGAATCGGCCAGGGATTGGGAACGAGGAGGGATTGGGGGAGTTGCACATTTTTAGGATACCAAATCATCATCACTTACTCAATCGGTATACACATTGGGAAAGGTAAACCGAAATCCAAGGTCGACACGGACTTTTGCTGTTAGTATACTTTTACCGTTCCTGTACATAACACACACATACAATTGGTATTCCCCAAGCCGAGAATTAAAGAAAGACATCCACTTAGATCAGAAAAGATGTGCATGGCCTCGTGGTACCACGTCGTTGATACCGTCGCACGTCTTGTCTTGCGCCGCACGCCGACGAGAGATACGTCCGTCCTTCCGTGAATGCTCACGTACCTTACGTCGGGCTAACTTCATGCGTCCCGATGGCGCCGAGGAAGGACGGGGTTCATCGTTCCACACAGACACCAAACGCTTGGCTTTCCCGAACTTCGTTCGACATGTCACTCACGGGATGATCCCAGTCGTTCCCGGGAAGACGCGTATCCCAACAAGTAGTCAGCAGTCAGCCACCGCGAACCGATCAACCTTCGCTCGCGCGACACGGTACACGCAGGAATCATAAGGGCAGAAGCAACTAAGCATTACATCTACACTATGCCGACCGACCCAACCCAATCTCGTAGAGGGTTGAGCTCGGCGGTCTGATACTAACGTAGTAGAAAAAAAAAGAAGAGGTTTTTAGAGAGAGAAAAAAGACTGGTTTTACATAAAAGACTGGTTTCGAGTGTTTTTTGTGGTGTGCCAACAGAGAGCAGAGGAGTGTCAAACAAAAACTCCCACCGCTCCGTTGCGGATTGATTTGTGATACATTTGCCATGCTATGCCATCGCCCCCAGTTCGCCGCAACACGCCGTTTGGAAATAAAGAAAAGGTACCAAAAAGTGGAAAAGGCTCGGCGGAGTTTGATTAAACCACCCTCCATGCGAGCAAGCGAGACAGGTTGCTCCCGGTAATACAACAGAGACCAAGTGAATAAGCCAGCATGTAATCTTCATGATTGGTTGCCGGCAGTCCCCGGAGATCCTTTTGCGGTTGGTGGTTTGTTTAGCAGTAGTGGTTTTTGTTGATCAAGTCGGACGACGAGAACGCGTGCAAAGGAAATTTGGTCGTAGGACGCGGTGTCCTGGATGCAGTCGTTATTGATTAGGTCGAAAACGGAAGGAGAATTGGGCCTTGGGATGCAGGGCAATCCTAGGCTAGTAGACGGCAAGGAGAAGGTTGTCATAGACGTCGTGATCCGTTGCGTGAGAGCGAATTGATCATGAGTGGGGAGGGCATCCCACGAGCCAATTTTGGCGGAGCGAGTGGATTTGAAGTGTGCTTCATTGCATTTAAGATTACTTGAGAGGGCTGCTCAACAGCCGCGTGGAAGTGTCGACGGGTCTTGAAACCACAAGGTTCAGGCTCGTGACCTCAGAGTGCTCATGGCAGATGCAGAGCGTCCGGGCTGAGAGTGAGAGTGAGAGTGAGAATGGGAGCCAGAGGGCTGACCTCTCTTAGAGTGGTGGTGAAGAGTACCAACGTCGTGCTTCCCTGTGTGGCTGTTAGTATTATCCATGTGAGAGAGAGAAATTAGAGGGACTCACCATCGCAGCAGGCGCGCACGTTCTCAAGCCTGTCGGCCTCCCGATCTTGCTTCTCAATAATCTCCCTTACGTCTTCAGCACTATCGTGCACCTCGCTAGCCTCGTAGATGCTGGAGTTCGGCGCCACTCCACTGCGGCTTCTCAGACTCGAGAAAGTGTTGAAGTAGCCGCTGATCCTTCCCAGGGTTCCGATTGAAGGTCTCTGGGCCTGGCCCTTGTTGGGGGTCAGTGTAGGAACATTCATCGACATGTCGATCGCGGGAGACTGGTTGCGAGTGGTCCGCGAGTTGTACGAGGACAGGGATGGCGGCGGGCGGGGTCGAGCCGTGGAGTTAGTACGGCGACCAAATTGGGGGTTAAACTCATCCACATCGGCTTGTGTGATGTTGCCTGCCATCTCCTCCACGTCAGATTGACCCTCATCAGCAGTACGAAGCAACAGGTAAGACAAAGCGTTGAACCAGGTCTCATGTCGCTGGCCCGTTGTGCAGGTGAACTTGATAGTTCTGCCAGGAGAAATGACAATCAAGCTCTTGCGGTGGAGACCAGGAGGCATGGGGTTGTCGTCCGTTACCACGCGAACAGCCTCGATGGGTACACTCTTGCCGCGGAGCTCAGAACGGCCGGCAGAGGCGGGGTCACGGTCGCCCCAGTACAGAGTGCGAGTGTACGGATGAACCCAGAAGTACCGTCTGTGTCTGTAGTCGGAGATTTCCCCACGGCCAGCCTTGCGAGTGTACTTCCACAGGTATTCACCAATCATGGTCTGAGTGATGGCCTGGATCATGCGAGGATCGGTGTTAGCACCAAAGCCGGATGGGTCCATGCCGCCCAGCTCGTTACGAGGGTTGAAGCGATGGTCGATTTCAGAGACGAATGAGGACACCGACGATTGTCTGCTCATAGTCGACAGCTTAGTCGGAGACTGGACGGACTGAACGTCGGCTGTTCCGTATGAAGGACCGGCCCGGGCCATACGAGGAGTGGCCGAATGCTTAGTAGCAATTGACAGAGGAGATTGTGGCCTTCCACCATTGGGCGTGTGCGGGCGTTGATGCCTCATAGCGGAAGCGGGCCACAGAGGAGGACCCATGACCGATGAGCTTCCCTGCGAAGATCCAGTTCTTGCTGCCTCGATGGCCTCCTTGTGGTTCGAAGGCAGAGGCGGGAGTGGCTGGTTAAGCGCACGGCTGCTGCTAGAGCTGCCAGGTCTCCTGTTTGCCAGGTCCATCTTCTGCTCCGTAGACACACTGCTGAGGCTGTCATGCGACGGGCGGCGGATACGAACAGTGCCCGAAGTACTCGGAGTACCGATGATTGACTTGTCTAGTGACTCGACAGGCTTCTCCTTTGCCAGCAGCATCTCATCGATTGCCTCCGCCGTGAGGGAGGTTTGAGCGCCCATATCAGTTGTTTGGCTCGTGGCCTTGCGAACAGGGCGACCGTTGGCGTTGGTTGAGATCTCCTTGAAAGGCCGCTGGGACTCAGGAGTCTCAGACTGACGGACCTCGCTCGGTGACTGCCTCGTCTCATCCTCTGCAATGACCGGGCTGTCCGGGGCCTTGTTCTTGCCGCGACCAAACACGGATCCGATAAGAGCCTTCTTGGGCGTCCTTGGCCTGTCCGTCTCATCGAATGGTGACTCCATGTCGGTGGGAATGATGAAGCCATCCCGCTTGGGGCTACGAGGCGAGATCGGATGGGTCTCGATTGACTCGATGTTGGAGAAGGCGAAGTTCGGCTTGGGAACCATGGTTTCGGATGCTTGCACAGGCTCGACCTGCTGTGACTGGAGAGAGGAGAAATCCAACGCGGGGAGAGAATTCGCGCGCGGTTCCACCGTTTGCGAATGAATGTTGGAGTAGGCGAGAATGGCAGGCGGAGGCGCGAGAACTTCAGCTTCAGCCTTTGGCTCGATGTGCTCGGAGGCGATAGACGAGAGAGTGAGGGCTGGCGGTGGCATCTCTGGCTCAGCCTCGGGCTTAATATCCGCGACCGAGAATGAAGACATGGTGAGAGAGGGGGGGAGTTCAGCCTTCGGCTCGATATCTTCAAACGCAATCGGTGTAAGGCTCAGAGATGGCATGGGCGGAACGACCTCAGGCTCCTCCTTTGGCTCAACGTTCTCTGCCGTAATCGACGAGAAGGATAACGAGGGCACTTCCGGGACGATCTCAGGCTCGGCCTTGGGCTCGACGTTCTCTGCAACAATATTTGACAGCGTAAGGGCAGGTGGTGAGACTTCGAGCTCTGCCCGCGGCTCAAGATTGTGGGAGTAGAGCGCAGAGAGGCTCAGAACAGGCGCCGGATGGACGACTTCGGGTTCGGCCTTGGGCTCGACGTGCTCCGCCGAGATGGAAGAAAGGCTGAGAGTAGGCAAAGCCACAGGAACCTCAGGCTCCGCTCTAGGCTCGACGTCCTCAGAAGTGATGAAGGACAAGCTGAGAGTGGGGGCTGGTGCCGGCGCCGGGATAGGCGTTGGCACGGCCATGACAGTCGCAGACTCGGATTCTGGCTCGACCTTGGGCTCAATATCTTCGAACACGAGTGCCGACAATGTGAGATCGGGTGAAGCAATCACAACTTCTGGCTCGGCAATGGGCTGCAGGTCGTGGGAGTGCAAAGCGGAAAGACTCAGAGCCGGAGGCGGGACATCCGGTTCAGCAACAGGCTCAAGGTTATGAGCGTGCAGGGCCGAAAGGCTGAGAGCTGGAAGAGGTACCTCAGGCTCGGCGATAGGCTCAATATCGTGAGACTGGAGTGCAGTCAAACTGAGAGCAGGCGGTGGCACCTCAGGCTCTGCCACGGGTTCAAGGTTGTGAGCTTGCAGCGCAGAGAGACTCAACACTGGAGGCGGCACATCTGGCTCGGCCTTTGGCTCGACCGCCTCAGAGAGGAAAGATGAGATGCTCAGCGTGGGAGGTGGCACTTCAGGTTCAGCCTTGGGCTCCACGGCTTCCGAGACAAGAGGAGTGTATGCCAAGGCTGGTGCCGGCGGCACGATCTCGGGCTCAGCCTTAGGTTCGACAACCTCGGACACCAGTGATGTCATGGTCAACGGAGCTGGAGCAGGAGGAGGCGTCTCCGGCTCGACAACAGGCTCGATGTCCTGAGTGTCGATGGAGGAGATGCTGAGCTCAGGAGGAGGCGGCAGAACAAACTGGTTGGGGCTGGACGGTGGCATTGGGAATTGAGCCAGCTTCTCATCCATGTCGTATTGTGCACCGGCATCGCTGTATGAGATCGTCGACAGCGGGCGAGACTTGAGACCATCCGTGATCCTGTTTGCAGCCATCATAGAGCTCAATGACAGTTCGCGCTCGTCATGAACGACACTGAGAGGCGTTTCAACGATCGGATCAGTCATTACACCAGCATCAACCATCACAGGCCTAGAGGCAGCCGCAGACCTCTTGACAGGGTCAGTCATCAGGCTGCTATCGGCAGTGTCGTTCAGAGACAATGAGGGAATTGTCGTCGTGGACTGAGAAACCTCCGATTCGGCGCCAGGCGTGGCGGACCTCGCATGACCGGGAGTGCCCTCAACAGATTCAGCGTCGCTGGTTTCGAGCTCAGCAAGCTCAGCGAAGAGACTTTGGCCGCCAGCTTGAGGTGTTCCTGCAGCGCTGCCCGTGGCGGCGCTGGCCGGGCTGCTCTGGTAAGCCGGCTCTTCGCTCGCTTCTCTGGATCGGCGGTTGATAAGTCCTCGGCTGAGCCTGACGCGCATGCGCTGGTGAGAGTGCTTTGATGTCGGCGTCCGAATGTACTCGACGTAGTCTTCGTCTTCGTCGGCGGATGTCGAAGCAGTGCTGTCGTACGAATTACGGCCACCTCCCATAGCGAGAGTCTGAGGACGGATCTCCCGACCCTTAGACGGGCTCTCGGTCTCAGTCTCGGTATCATCAGAGCCAGAGAAATCCTCAACGCCAGTCTGGAAGTCTTCCGTTTCGGTACCACGCTCGTTCGCAGTCTCAAAGGCGGCATCACTGGTCTCGTTGGCAGTCTCGAAGTGGTCGCTGGCGTCCGTGACGTGGGTTCTGTAGCTGCTACCAGGTCTGCGAATAGTCGACGTGGAGTACGAGGTCGGCGATGTTCTGGGGCTGCCGATTTCTGTGGCTTCCTCCCATTCAGGATCGTCCTGGTAGATCTCGTTCCTGCTGTGGCGATGACCTCCGAGCAATCCACGGGATGGCTTCTTGAACTCCCTAGACTCGACCTTGCGGTTGCGGCGAGCAGGTGCGGGAGCTGCCTCGGTGCGCAGCTTCTCCAACTCGTCACGGGTGTCCTGAAGCAGTCGCTTAAGCTCGAGCTTCTCGGTCTTTTCGCGGTGGATGACGGTCTTTTGGCTCTGGATGGTGCGCTGAGCATGGAGCAGGGAGCTCTTGAGAGTCTCCGACTCAAGCATAGCATGGCGAGGAGTTCCCTTGATGGGAGACGGGGGCGGGGAGTGCTCGGGAGTGAAACCGTCTGCGGCAGCCTCCAAGTCTTCGTCGCTAGGGACACGGCCGAAGTCGCGATCGGAAAGGCGACCGCGCTGGGAAGAAATGGCTCTGGCGAGCTCCTGGTTCTGGCTCATCAAGTCATCGACCTTGCGTTGCAGCGCATTTCTCTCAGTCTCGGCCACAGCGGCATTCTTCTTGGCGGTAGTCAAGTCCAAGTCAAGATGCTTGGCAAAACGTTCGTGCTCTTCAGCAAGCTTAGCAAGAGACACCTTGGTGTCATCGAGTTCCTTCTGGGCAGAGTTCTTCTCCGCTTGCAAGACATTGAGACTCTGCGTCAACTTCTTCTCGCGATCGGCAGCATCCTTCTGAGAAGCGATCAATTCGTGGACCTGGGTCTCCAGGTTCCAGTTCTCGTCTTTGTACCGGTTCTCGCTCTCGTCGAGGGTCTTTACACGCTGCTGGAAACTCTCGGTCTCGATCTCTAACCTGGACTTTTCGGTCTTGGTATCTCGAAGCTCTTCGTCCTTCTCGGCGAGCAGAGACTGAAGATTGCGGACTTGGGCGATCAGAGAAGTACTGATTTCGGCGGCGAACTCGATGTCGTGAATGCGGCTGGACTGCTGGTTGCGGACTTTGCGATTTGGCACACTGAGCTTCGAAGGTGATCCTGTAGCAATGTTCTCAAACTTGGAAGGGCTGACGGAGCGCTGCAAAGGGTGAGGTTAGCGCCAGTAGGCGCAGGCGCATGCGCATGCGCGGCAGGAGTGGAAACGCGGAACTTACTCTGCCCATCTTGCCGTCCGGAACATAGGGTGAACCTCCAGCAGCTTCGTTGCTGGGGACTCTCTGCTTGGGCAAAAACGCCCGTGCTGTCTCTCGGGCGACATCGTTGAACTCCCTCTCAATGTCGACAAGCTTCGTGCGCAGATCGGGAGTGAGCTCTCCCTCGGTCTGCAACTCCTCAACTTCCTTCAAGCGCTCGGCAAGTTCCTTGCGCTGCTGGACCAAGGCGGTACCCAGCTTCCCGGCTTCATCTAGGCGACGTTCGGTGTCGGCAATGTGTGCTTGCAATGCGCGTTTTGCCTGATCTGGGGATGCGCCGGGGCCAAGAGCAAAGAATTGACTGTCGTAGCCGGAGTATCGTTGGTTGGCAGGGCCAGGAGGTGAGACGAAGGGGTCGTTCGCATCCGCATCAGCGGGCGGCAAATGGGGTTTATCGACGGCGAGTGAAGTAGCCATGTTGGTGGAAACGATGGGGGGAGGCGCCGCCGTTAAATGCGTTGCGGCCACATTCAGCGCAATTATTCGTAGGTCGTCGTCGTTGTGGTGTCGCCTCGATGCCGTGGTTTGGTCGTGAGTGGTGTTGTCGCTGTCGCAATCGGTGGTCGAGTATTCCGAAGGGGATTAGGCGATGTTTGCTGCAAGGGAAGCGCGGGGAATGCAGAGCCGGCTGCCGTGTGCAGAAGCGACCTTGTCGTCACAAACACAAACACACACTAGAGGCCGTAGGGAATGGAACGAGGGGATGAGGGGAGGAGAGATTGCGGTCGCCGGTCGGATTGTCGAAAACGGAAAAACAGAGGGAAAAGAGTGACGAGGGAGTGGATGGGGAGGGGGAGCTGAAGGTGATGTTTTTTTTTTTTTTTGACTTGACTTTGTTGTTTGTTTCCCCCCCAAAAGTCAGGACTCTTGTGCAGAGAGCGGCTGTGTGTTGTTGACTGGAATGCGGTCCAGGTGTCCGGGATGTGCGATGGGACGGGCGAGCAGGAATGGGCTTCCTAACGCGGCCGGGAAGACAAGGCAGTGCCTGTCGGCTTTGTTGTTTGGCCTTGAGTACCTGCACGGGTGCTGCAGCTAGAGGGGACCTGGGATGGAGTGGGATGAGCTAGCCGCGCCCGCACTGCTGACTTGCTTTGCTGCTGCAGCGCTACAGGTACAGTTCAGGTCCTCCAATGATGACTGCCCTGTGGGTGGTGAGCTGTCGCTTTCTTTTCCCCCACACACAGACGTCCTTTTTTGGGACGAAGCGGTAAATCGAAAAAGCTCCGGGTTTGTCGTTGTGGTCGCGGTCGCGGATGCGGATGCGGATGCGGTCCGGGAAAGAGAAAAAAAGACAATGAGGAATAAACGGCGATAATAAGACAAAGGTATTATTAGGGAAAGGTCTCCCGTTTCCCGGAGTCTCGGTTGAAGCGGTCGGGCGATGGCCAGGAGAGAAAAAGCAAATGAGCTGGCGTGGTCGGTACAGAGTAGAGCAGAGGTCTGTCTCACTCTCAAGCAAGCTCAAGCTCAAGCTCAAGCTTCTCAGTCCCGCGTCTGGTGTCGTCCTCAGGATGATAACAGACCGATGAGGTGAAGGTGTGATGCGGATGCGGTGTACCGAGAACGGCAGCTGACTGACTCTTTTGCTGGCGTCTGGTTGGGTGAGAGGTATTCGCAGCGTCGCAATTCGGTCGGTCGATCGGTCGGAGGAGCGAATGAGAGTGCCGCGGCGGAACAACAACACACAAGGCTCGCGCAATAAGAGAAGGACAAGAAATAATACAGATAACGAAAAGGGTAAAGGAAGATGGTAGTGAGGGACTAAGGTCGGGTAGATGCAGGTAAGATACCTGTTACTTTCGCAACTTTGGTGGTGGTGGTAGGGAAGGTGGGAGTAGTCGCAGCGCGGTGACGCTGTGTCTACGACGTGATGTAAGTACGTACAAATAACGGTGTAAGGGGCCAAAAAAAGATGGATGACAAGAAGGGTAGAATTAAAACAAAAAAGTCCCAAACCAGAGTCGGAATAAACACGTCGAGAGACTGCTACGTCTCTCACTTGTTTCTTACCTTCTTTGCTGGTCCTCGATTACGGGTGTCAATTGACTCGCGATAGGCACACACGAAGACAAATTGGCGGCCCGGAAAGGAAGAGAGGGACAGAAAGAAACGCGGTCGCGGTTGTCGGCGTCGGCACGAGAATAAGAGGGGGTGGAGGGAGGGAAAAGAGGGAGAAGGGGTTAGAGAGGAGAGAAGGAGAGGGAATGAGAGAGAGGCAATGTAATTTTTCGTCTTCTTTTCCTATTTCTCGACTCTTTCCCCTACCCCAAGACTGGATCCAGACCAGGCCCGGGACCAGACGTGGAAGAACAGGACCCAGCAATTGAGGTTTTGACGAGAGGGCACAGGACCAGCTCCTTTCGTCTCCCCGGGGTGTTTGCAAGGTCAGTCTCTCCAATCATCACCGGTTCCACCGTGGCCGTGGAGCTGCGAATGCCTGCAACTATGACTGTGCAAGCGTGCAACTCGGGTACCTGACATCCTGTGGATTATGGCGGGACAGGTACATGAACTGTCGCCGGGATGACGTGATAAACTCATGTACTGCGCATCCGTACATCTCAGACATAAAGTAGCTGTTCTTCGAGAATTCTCCCCCGTTAGCCATTTCACGCCTGCCAACTCACACTCATCAATACGTGGCGTCGCAATTCAATTTGGCACTATCGATCGCATATCAGAACACTTGGATTTGTTCCCCCTATGCTTACATCTTCTTGTAAGCCGGCAGTCCAACTTCCCATAACCAAGCACCAAGCTACCCCGGCTGCCCGCTGGTCATCCGTCCGGCTCATCATCATCGCTAACCTAGCTCAGCTCACCTCCGTCTGGAAGCTTTCAATTTCAGCATGCTTTAGCGAAGGCCTCAAGGACCCATCCAGTGAGGCACTGCGAGGCCGCTGTGACGACAGCTGCAGGGACGCGGGATATCAGATTGATAGGTATCGATGAAGAAACACAACCACAAGCACAAACCGGGGGTTACATTTCACTCACAGTCTGCTGCAACCACAGATTGGTACGGCCAGTTGGGCCTCTAGCACAGCTTCTGCACGCTCCTACACTAAGTGCTGTTTCCGTATGTTCTTTACGATGTACTCATGCACCATTGAGGAGGATCACTACTTGTTCATCCAATCTTTTGCTTCCCTCAGAGTCAAACACGCTGTGTAGCTGTTTATCCCGCATCCGAAGCCGCAGCCAATCCCAAAGGCCAAATTCAACAACACAACCTCGTTCTCACACGGCCTCTCACCCCAGCGACCCTGTCTCCCAGCCTCTTCATCAACAAGATACAGAAGCTAAAGGCTAGAGTAGATGGCCTCTACACTACCTCAGCTACGGATCCCGTACGGAGTATTCACCCCCGGTCCCCAAGCCTTTTTCCCCAGCGCGGCCACTCATGCAAGCAATAAGTCGCATCGCCCATCGCGCATCGCACGGCGTGGCATCGACAAGGCATAACCCATCCAAAGCTCGCGACTTCCCCGCCAATCCATACCGCCATATCGTATCGCTTCAAAACAAGAACACGCGAGTTGTGTTTTCATCTGCTGCCCGTTGCCCGCATAACTTGCCAATCTTAGTCATGGCCCACTATGACTCTGTCCTAGCCTTTTTCGGATCTTACCCTTGCTAGCGTGTCCGTGAAGACCCTGCTGTCGTCCAATCACTATCGGCATTTAATTCGCATCTATCCACTGGCGTTGGGCCGTCTCTGAAAGCTCCACCCGTCACCTGATTGGCTTCACCGGTCAAAGCAGTGGAGCCTACAAGTCCAAGCCACGAGCTTTGTCAGCCTTGTGGCTTGATCTTCAGCCTTCTAGAATTCGTCCGGTCCCGTCGTTTGCAATTGACGTCAAAGCTCAGGAGGCGTCCCAGGATTACCCAAATTCCGTTACAACCCTTTTTCCAGCTGCCAAAAATCTCCGACAAACAAATTCTGAAGCTGGCCTTTGTGATCATCGCAACGACATCCGAGTTACCCACGACCGAATCCGAACAGATCCAATAGCCATGGCTGACAGCGCTGCCGCCCCCGTCGCCATCTTCAAGAAGCGTGGCGCGAAAGGCAAGGCCAATATCCGGAAGAGGCCCGCCACGCCGCCGCCCGCCAATAGCGACTCCGATTCCGACTACTCTTCCTCTGAAGATGAAGCAGGCCAGCGGGTCAAGAGGAGGAAAAGAAACACAGGCACCGTCACCGCATCATCAAAAGACCAGGCAGCTTCGAAACAGGACCTCTCCGCCACAGTCTTCACTGCCGACCGCAATGCCCCAATAACGAATAGCAACGATGCGACGAAACATAGCAACTGGTACGACGAGGATAGCAAGGATACTCTTTCCGCAAAGAACCTGCTGGGCACAACACGAGGGAAGGCATCGTCACAAGCGCCTGACGGCACCTATAAGGGATTGGCGAATCAAACGTCTTTCATCCAGAAGAACCCAGACGCGCCGACAAGGACTGTCGGTCCCATCAAGGCGCCCACCAATATCAGAACGATCACCATTACCGACTTTGCCGGAGACGTTTGCAAAGATTATAAGCAGACGGGTTTCTGCGGATTCGGCGACAACTGCAAGTTCCTCCACGCTCGAGAGGACTACAAGGCGGGTTGGCAGCTGGACAAGGAGTGGGAGAAGGTCACCAAGGGAAAGAATGTGGGAGGCACCGTGGTGGCAAGTGCGGACCGGGCCAAGGCGGGTGATGACGACGATGACGATGAAGACGCAATGCTGGAAAACATACCGTTCGCATGCATCATCTGCAGAGAGTCATATAAGGCGCCGGTCATTACGAGGTGCGGACACTACTTCTGTGAGCCATGCGCGCTCAAGAGGTATAGGAAAGACCCGACATGCGCCGCCTGCGGGTCGGGTACGAATGGCGTCTTCAACTCTGCCTCGCGCTTGAAGAAGTTGTTAGAGCGCAAGAGGGAGCGCGCCGCGAAGAGGCGTCAGGAGGCGATCGAGGCCGGGGAGGAAGTGAGTGATGAGGACGAGGAATGAAATAGATACCAGCGGCTCTGATATGCCGAAATAATGAAGACAGAACACATTGCTCAATTGACGGTGTGTCGACAACAGTCAAACTGTCCCTAGTTGCGGGTGAGATTACCTATCGAACTATTGTTCGCAATTGCGGTTCCCGCTTAAAGCGGTGACCTCGCTTGAGCTATGTCTCAGCGGAACGTGCTTTGGGAATGAAATTCGAAGAATTCGCTTCTTTCGCTGAGTATTCAGAGCAGCTGGAAGTGACCGAGATCAAATGGCCTACTAGTATGGTTGACAGCCAGTTGACATCTAAACTCGGTATCATGGTTATTTGGTGCTGAAGCCTCAGAGTTCGCCCAGGTTCGGATTTATTTTCTCTTCTGATCACACGATGACATGTGAGTTCTATGACTGAACCTCTCCTGCTTCTTTCTTTCACGTCTAGTCTCGTCACATGTGGTTTTGTTTCATGATATATACATGCTTGTTGAGAACACTGTGAATCGTTCCAGAAACATCGGGGTCAAAAGGTCGGATGCGCTAGCAAACATGGGTTTCAGGCAGGATCGGCAAGCGCCTGTGCAGCAATAGAAACAGCCAGCAATACACCTCACAATCCGTCAGTGGCAGAGGCACCTCGGCGCCGTTGGAACGGCTCTGACAAATGAGATCCGAGCCCCTCCACCCACCTCGCCCCGATGAACAGCGTGTGCCTCTTCTGCCACGCAGGCTGAGCTTCACCTTCCACCTCACCGACGGGAGCGCTCACGACTGATAAGATAAGCATACCCAGGCAGTCGTCACCCCGCCACCTTCTCCCCTGTCCAATCGTGAGACAACCCCGCCATCCATGTGATCGCTTGGAACAGCTGCCATAGCTCTACTCCTAGTCATCGACATCAGGCGGAACCTCGCAGACTACATCATTTCGGTGACGACAGCCAGGCTGCTACGCCAACTTCACCCTTACACTTAACATCAACGGCCCCACGAGCTAAGCATCGTGAGAGATCGCGCGCAGCGCAAGGCATCGCATCGCATCACATCGAAAGCAACGAAGACAGACCATCTACCAGACCCCGCCATCCACTCGCAACACAACATACATATCGCGCTCCGAGTTGCGGTCTGCGACCATGAATCTCCTCTATTCGACCGTAAACACCCTTCGCGACCGGTACACCCCGGTCTCGCACACGTCCACCTTCCGCACGACCGGCCAGATCACCCCCGAGGAGTTCGTCGCAGCGGGCGACTACCTCGTCTACAAGTTCCCGACCTGGTCCTGGGGCGACGCCGACTCCGATACCCGCCGCGTGAACTACTTCCCGCCCGGAAAGCAATACCTCGTCACGCGCAACGTCCCCTGCCACCGCCGGCTGGACGACGACTTCGCTGGCGATGCAGGCCACGAGGAGGCCGTGGTCGAGGGCGCCAAGGGCGGCGATGACGACGAAGACGGCTGGCTGCGCACCGGCGGGCTCGCAAGTTCGCAGCCGTTGAAGGTGAAGGAGGTCCGTACCGTGGATGACTCGGGCAATGTCGGCGAAAGAGAGATCGTGGACGATGACGAGATCCCGGATATGGAGGATGAGGACGACGACGAGGCTATCATCCGTGACGCGGGAGACAGCGGCAAGAACAGGTACGTGGTGACTCGGACAAGTATAATGCGGCGATGCTAACGTCTATGACCATCAGTGGCCGCCGGACATACACCCTGTACATCATGTACTCGACCTACTACCGCACACCCCGCCTCTACCTCTCGGGCTATCTTCCCACCGGCCAACCCCTTCCACCGAAATCGATGATGGACGATATCGTTGGAGACTACAAGGACAAGACGGTGACCCTCGAGGACTTCCCCTTTTTCGCCAACAACATCAAGATGGCAAGCGTGCACCCCTGCAAGCACGCCTCCGTGATGAAGACGCTGCTCGACCGCGCAGACGCCGCCCTGCGCATCCGCCGTGAGAAGCTCAGGGCCGGCAAGGCCGTGGGCGGTGATCAGGGTATGGAGGGGCTCGTTGACGAGCTCGGCAAGCTTGATGTAAAGGACGCCCAAGACGCCGCCGATAAGAACGACGAGTGGGAGGAGGTCGAACAGAGCGAGGTCGAGGACCAGGAGGTCGCTATCAGAGTGGACCAGTACCTGGTTGTTTTCCTGAAGGTGTGTATTTCCCTCCCATCAGCGGAAAGATGTCGAGGCGATGGCTAACGAGACTGCAGTTTATGGCCAGTGTGACGCCTGGTATTGAGCACGATTTCACGATGGGCGTGTAAATGATACGATTTTCCCTTTACGGTCTAGGTTTGGAGTCTGTTTTCTTTCTGGCTCATATGCCACTGGGGTTTCCAATTACGGTACTTGGACACGGGGTTAGATTACGGGCAAGGGCGATAACGAGAATTCCATTAGATTACCTACAGAGTCAAGAGAGTAGCCTTCTACTTTCTTCCAGGTCCACAGTTGCTTTGGTGTCATAGCCTTCTTTTTGTGAACCCCCTCCCTATATCGTCTGGCGACTGTTGATGAGGCCCACGGCAGATTTTCTGTCCAGTGCTTGGGCTCTCTGTAGACAGGAATGATATCCAGGGTGTAGTAGGGTAGTGAGACTAGTAGATGGATCTCTCATGTGAATCACTTGATCTTAACCACAAAGAGGTGGGAAATGATAGTTGTGGCCATCTATCTGATTGCCAGCAACAAGTTGCTATAAAGAGGTAAGACTAGCAATGTGAAACCCCTGGTTTTCTCGCTGCATTCTTGCCTGCAGATCTATTACAAAGGTATCTTTTGTGACTCAAAGTATATGTCTGTCTGTGACGGTTTTATGTCACTCTGGAAGGTGCCCACTAGAACAAACACTCTGGAGTTAAAATATGCATGGTCTCTAACAGCCGGTCCCTCAACTGCACCGCAGCGAGCTGAGGTCTAGATTGAGTCTCCTGCCTTAAGGAGCATGTAGAGTCGAGGCGAGCTGTGAGGTCGTTGGCCTGGAACACTCACAGGCTAACCGCAGATAGGCTCATTAGTAGTCATTTCTATCCCTGATATATTCGTATTGGTTGAAGCCAAAGCTTCATTTTCTGTCAACATGGTCTGTTAATCCAACTAGCCCAGCTCTATCGATGGCTCCGCCGAGTTCTTCTCCCAAGCTTTCCAAGTTTGGTTGTCATTCTTCGACAACGAACCAAGTGACGAACTCGCTGCGGTGCGACATCAACGCCATACAGATCAAATCGTACAGCCTTCGTTTACATTCGCCACTAGTTGCGCGATCTCGAGGCTGACATCTTGTCATAAGACTCTAGGTTTAAGCTGCCGTTGCACGATGCATGTTCATGTGACACGCAATAGTTAACGAGGAATCTTTCGGATGAACCCAATAATATACATAATCTCCTAATATCATTAAATATTTCGAGGCACGGTTACATTTAGCGTCGTTTATCTAAACTTTGAGAACAAAGAGAAAGTTAGGGACAATTAGGGACAGTGAGTGTCATTTCCAGTTGATATTGGGTTTTTTTATATGGATAACTAATTATAAATACACAGCATAATAAACCCTAGATGAGAGTGATGGTAAGTGCCGATGAATAACGGGCGAAGTTGTATTCCCTTCGTGTCCAAGGTGATTTAACTTACGAGGGATTCCATCGACGCCGAATCGCACTCTTGGAAGCGCTGGACCGAATGTGGGAAAGGGGTAACTGTCTTCCCTGGCGCCTGGGTGCTTTGGAATTGTACAGCTTGCCTACTGCTGAACTTCGTTTATATTCTCTGTAAGGCAGGGAACTCGCTCTCATACGGCCATCGGGAGTACAAAGCACACGCCAAGACGCAAAGATATTGAGTCGACCACAGTACTAGACCTGAATAGGGTACGCTTTTGCGAATAATATGCAATAGACGTCGTTTGGTAAATGTTATTTACTTGATTCGTGTGAAGTTGGTGCCAAATAACTTGGATGTGATTAGAATACACAGGCACACACAAGACGACAGAGTTCAAGAATACCGTCGACCTTGAAGTAAAGACACTACTCAAGGAATACCAGATGTGCTTCCTGTATTTGAACGACAATAGAAAAGTGTTCACAAATTGCAACACTTCGTGACATTGCGGAGCTTTCCAGAACTCATTGGTTTCGGTTCCGTCCTTCACCATCTTGCTTACTGGTTAAGGCCCTCAGTATAAATATACATGTGAGAAAATGAGAGAACCCCTAGTCCTACCTTGGGCAAGTGCCCATGCACATACACGCGGTAATTTGAATGTAATTATGGGCCTGAGAGATAGTATCAGCAATCCCTCAAGAGCGACGACGGCCGCTCATCTAAGTATGGCGGCTAACAGCGATGATGCGTGAACCCTTTACATCTCCAACAACGTTTAGGTTTGAATAAACGTTTACTCGGGTTGAAGTATCGCAACGAGTATTGATCAGCATGATATGTGCTTTGAGGGGGCGTTTGACGTTGAATGAAAGGCGTCTGTTGCAGAAGTGACGATATGTCCACGTCTCCTTGATCGCTTCAACCCAGTAGACTTCTCCATCTGATTTGCTTCCTACGCCAGTACCATTCAACAATAAAACCGCCAATTCTAATTGTAGCCTTTGGAGAGCTTGAGATGCGATGGCCCCTCTTCCCCCTAGCTGCAAGGACATAAGTACGGGTTTAGGCAGCCATGCCTTTTGGGACCACAGCCCACCTTTCGCCCATTCCGCGTTCACATCACGACTTAAAAACAGCGTAACCGGTCAAGCGTTAAAGAAACTCTCTCCTTTCATACACAGCATTATTCATTGCTATCAGAGACCAGAAGCAAAATGGACAACCATGTCAGAGCATTCATGCGGGTCATCCGCAAAGTCGACGACTTCAACGAATTGTCACAATCCTTTCCAGAATGGGAGAAACTCGCTCTCTCCCAAGACGGAGACTCACCGCCGATCAATCCCCAGGACCGCCGGAGGATCCTCGATTTTCCAGACCCCGAGACTGAGACAAGCAACATTGCAAAGTCGACAACTCTCAGCAAAGAAGAACTGCTCAAACGCGCGGTCGAGACGCCCGCGCAGCTGTCCGATACAGAGGCCTCTCTGGTCTCAGACCGTTACTGGCTGGACATCACGCTGGATGAGAAGTCCGAAATCGGCCACGCGCAGGGGCTTCTCGGCGGACCCTATCGAATCTCCCAGGAGGATTTTGTGCAGGCAGATGAGCGCCTCAAGGCTATGCGGCATCCGCTCTACGCGGAAAACGAGGAGAAAGCCATCGCGAGCGCCAGCATGGAACGCTTCAGGCGCTATTACGAGGCGTCTCAAGCCGATCGGCTTCGGAGGGCAGAAGAAGTCCTGAAGAAGGCGTTCCCCTGGGTTAGACGCCTTTTCGAGGAGGACCAGGGCAAGAGGCGTTGGGGGTACGCCATGTTCGAGGAGCCGAACTTGTTTGCCGACGATCAGGCGAAGGAGGATTACGGATGCCGACGCGACGCGGTTCTGTTCTATGCTTGCGGCGCCATCGGGGCGGAGACCGCTGCAGTCGGTGGTATGTGGCAGTTGCAAAACCTGGGCTGGCCTGCGGATGCTACCGCAAACGACAGGGACGAAAAGGGGAGCGCCATCGAGCGCTCAGAGACTGAAGATGAACTCGCCGCTAAGTTTCAGAAACTGCGCAAGCACTTCAGGTCCATTCGCGACCAGAAGCAGATGCAAGAGCAGGCCGTCTCGGACGGTCCTGTGCAAGCGCAGCCTGGTGGTTTGCGAGACGGAATGCTTCGAAACGTCTTTCTCGTAGACGACAAGCACAGCGTAGCGTCGATAACGAAAGGTCGGGGGTTTGTCGACGAGATGTGGGTTTGGGCAGTTGATCCCGACTACGACGATCCGAACGACCAACCAGCCGCTTCTGTTACGACCGAGGGCGCGGTGCCGACAGAGACACCTCGCAGGTACAGAGGCTTCATGCGCGTACGACTTCAGCAGATTGTCAACAACTTTTACGATGCGCGGCGCTTTCATGAGGACGAGTACCCGATGTCCAAACTCTGGGAAGCGGCGCAGAAGAGCAGGTTTGAGGCCTTCGTTTCGCTCAAGGAAGACGAGGCGCGGATGAGCAAGATGGATAGGTTTGTGGGGAGTTGCATGCGATCACAGCAGCCACGGATTGTATATGGACCCAAGCCAACGCCCTAATGTTGACGAGATTTGCTGTCGTAGGAAACGCGGGCGTGTTAAATGTGTCGAGTTATATATATCCAGACTGCGGCATCAACACAGCTTCGCAGCAAACTCTTCAACAAGCATATGAGTGTCTTTCGTGCGTCATCCTCGGAAGAGCGTATTGAGACTTCGATCTGATAAAAGAGTGGTAAAATGCCGAGTGAACACTTAGAGAGCGCACATTAAACGCAGATTTGAATTAAGACAGACGTTCGTTCCACAAGACATAGGTCCGGTTTTCTTGCCCGTATTCTTTCTAATCTCAAGTTTTCATACTTGGCTAGCTATGATTCACTTCTCGTATCAACTTGTTTGTGAGGTAACAGACAGGCAGTTCGTGAATGGAAGTACATTAGTCTGGACAAACTCCGCGAATCTACCGAAGAGAGACGACTACGGAAGAGGTCGTCCAACCTCAGTCGTTAGTGGAGGGAGTAATCATAGTGAAATTTGGTATCGATTATCTTACACGTACGTCTTACTCAAAGAGGTCGTCTCGTCGAGCTGTCAATGGCACTTTCACAGTAAGTATTGACACCGGATTGGAGAGATTTTTGTGAAGTTGTCATATAATCCTTCCCTAAAGAGTTGTGTAAGGGATAAGCATGTGGCAAGCCGACTCGGCGCCCAGAGTCTTCATGTACCCGGTATGTTACCGTTCACATCTAAGCTTTATCCAACCCAGCGGTATTTCGAAACCCTTACTATTTGATAGATTATCACATGCAGCAAACTGGCCACCTGCAACAGATTCTCTCCATCACAAATGACATTCATTTGTGTCCCCGTGTGTACCCGCGTGACGATCTCTTCCCAAAGTCGATCTACAAGACCGTCTCAAGTTGCCACACGCATGCCGCAGGAATCGCTCTGGACACAACATCGCCAGCCGGAAGCTAACCAGACAACGACCATCTGAAGCATGCCAAGTGTTGACTCGAGATTAGTAGATCGAACTTCACAAGTGTCACAAAACCATCCGTCAACATCCTCATGACACAAGCTCCCTTTCCCCTGCCCAGTAAATCGACGACGGGAACCGGCATATCACTCCCTCCCCGCCACTTCGGAGAGGAGCACAGCATTAGGTCTTTGCGGGGGGGAGGTGACGAATACCCATCCTCCGTCCACGGCGCGGTGCGGCGCGGCCGATATCCGTGTGCCGTGACCGCGGCGCTAGCAACTTCACTCCTCCCCAAGCCACGATGCTTTTTCATGTCCACCTCGAAGCCCAACCATTTCGGCGAGACAGAGCCTCCTCCTCTCCCACCCGCATGTCTCCCATCACATGTCCGTCGTATTCCCACAGCCGTTCCCGCTCCTTGTGCAACATCATCCTCCCCGCCGCCATCCCACTCCTTACCATGCAACACCAGCCCAATAGGAAAAGGCAACCCCCATCGAGCAATCCCAGGTACACAATACCTCTGACCAGCGCCTTTAACATAATCCTCCATATCAGTATCGTATGCCCACGGCCAGCCGGGATTCGCATGCCACGCGTCCCACGCACTTCCAGGACGGAAACCACCAACCAAAAACACGCATTCCCCCTTCGCGCTGCCAGATCAACCATATCTCGACGCCAACACTAACGCGCCCCCCAAACTAACGCAGACCAACAGCCCGCTTCGCCCATGGTCACATCCCATCTGGCCCTACCCTCCTTTACACAAGAGTCCACAGGGGAAAGCAAAAGGACGGCGTGAAAAAAAAAAGCATTTCAGCCCCCAAAAGGTGCTGGAGTAAGAACAAACCCGCATGACGAAGGTCAAATGTCTGGCAGGCCTCCTCCTCCCACCCGCTCGATAACCTTGCCGACATACCCGCCTCCCACCGCCGTCTTGGCAGAAGCTTGACTCGATGTCTTGTCTGGTTTTACCACGCGAGCCCCAGCTGGAAACGGCCATCCAACCGTACCTTGCTGTCCGTTGGCTTGGAACTCACCTGAACCGATACCTCGCCGTTTTCGGCCCGATGAGGGAGAGTCGGAGCAGAAGGATGAAGACGCTTGGTAAGAAACACCAGCTCAACAGCCAGCCCGACTTTTCCGCGCAGGAACCCGCTCAGTCATCGCTGCGTGAGTCGATTAATAACCCACGATCCCGATATCTCCGTGATATCCGTGGAAGAAGACGAAGAGAAGTTACCCATCTCCACCTCCGAAAAAAACAAAAGACGGCCCCCCGACTTGACGCGGCCAGCAACCCCGCGCCGCCGCGGAAACATACACACATGCACATCTCCCCCTCCAAGATCCACACCGCCGCGTCCAAGACAAGAACAGCGCGAGCAGAGGGCGGCGGTCCTGGTCAAGAGAGAAACAGAGAGAGCACAGGAACGCCGTTTTGCCAAGCCGGGCATCAGAACTCTTCGGTCCCGCGTTTTCGACACCGAAGCCCCCGGCTAAAAAGCAAACAATGCACCGCGCTAGTCGCTGCTGGGTCGAGCCGGCGACACCAGCACATGCATACAATAGAGCGCTAAGCACACAGGGTAGACGAGAATGGCCATCACTACGTTAGCTCAACCTCTCCGATGGGAAGGGGAAGGAGGCCTTGAAGGAGGTGGAGGGAGGGGGAAATGGGAATCGCGAAAAAGGGGTGGGAGAGTCGCGGGCGGTGGACAGGCCAGGCCCGGCCCAGCCAGGCCTCTCGGTCGTCGCTTTTGTGAGTGAGTGTGTGTATGTGGTGTCTGAAGCCGTTCATCTTTTGCTGCATGTCACATCTCCTACATGAAGCCGACCTTTCCAGCCCGACGCATGATCGAAAACCGGTGCCCCTGTTTCTCATTCGCACCCGGAACTCGGCCAACATGCCGTACTGGACAGCAGGACACACATGCCGTAGCCCCTCCCCGAATGATCTTCGTGTCCGAAAGAATCAAACTATCAAGTACCGAATGATGAGCGCAGCAACGAGCGAGAAAAGGAGGGGCGTGTATGCAGGCGCGCATGAACGAAGCATCTACGTAGTAAGCAGCTGCAAAGCACGGAAAAAGATGCTAGAACAACAACAACTAATACCTACCTAGGTAGCTTCAGAGGAGACGTGGGATGCGCACAGGGCTGGGCTCAGGCTGACCTATCACACCACCAACATCCATCCCGTTCCAAGATGACGGAAACACCAAGCTTACTAGCAAACAATTCTACACGCTACATACACTTGAAGGAAAAGACGGGAAACGGAAAGGAGGAAGCAAGAAGGGTGATGGATTAGTAGGCACCGTATGTGGCGCGGACGGATTCTGATTGGGCCGCCTTTGCCATTTCCTGCCGGTTTTTCCCAACCTTGGCTGAATGTTTGGCGCCGCCGCGGGGGAAGGGGGAAACCAGTACCTACCTACATACCGATGTCTTCTTGACACTTCCCACCCCCTCACGATCACACAAGACGTCAGGGCTCTTTTCGGGTCTCCGTCGTGCGTGTGTAACGGATACCTACATACTCCGCAAGCTCGCCCCGGATTGCTGGGTAGAAGTGTCTACCTTGCTGCGGGGGAAACCACATTCCCCTCCCTTGCTGATATGAGCCACATACGTCGTGTCGACACAACTTGACGAATCCTTCTTGTGCCCAGGACGAGCGCGGTCACTAGATGTATTCAGTACCGATACCATAGTCGTATTCTTCTCCTGGCACTAGTTGATAGCAGTGAGTTGTGGGAGTGGGACTTATAGTTGATTGAATTTGAAGAGACCTCAGTCTCTCTTTGAATTTAGGTTCTTTTGTCTATGCCATTGCTACTAATAGTAATGTATGTTTCTGAATCTTTTTCTTCTTTTCTGCGCGCGTGTCACAACGGACTGCTTGCTCGCTTGCATCAAAGGAAAAAGTTGATTATGTACGGCGACCAACACATCTTCCTCAGTGCCTTCTCCTGGCCTGGGTCTCTCTCATGTGCGCGCGAAAATCCTTGTGAGCACTTCTAAGCTAATAGCTTGAGCTGCCCCAAATGATTATAAGTTTGTTCCATCCAAACGGAAAAAAGGCACCCTCCAAGGCTTGTTCCCAAAGCCTCCGTAAACGCCGTGTATGTTGAGCGCGTCATTGTTCGGGCTCATTGACTGAGCTGACGCGGAAAATGAAAATTGCAGCGATGCAGATCAGACATGTGATAATTCGTACAGTCGTGACCGGGTGTGGTCAATACCCAGCCTGGCCAGGCATCTTTCCTAGCGAGTGCCCATGGCTTTGGAGAGGCAGGTGGTTGTGGCAGAACACCTTGGTAACTGTCTGGGCATCGCTCTTCTTAGATGCATCGATAATGGTTACTGGGTCGTCGTAGTTTTCCAACTGGCAGCATTCAACCTGGTCCCTGAACCAGCGATTGTTGATGATGTCAGAAATGCTGGCCCGTCTGTCGGGGTTGGGGTCGAGCATCCTGAGCAACAGGCGCTTGAACCCGACGGGATGGCTAAGGTGGTCGAAGGGGGGGAAGTGTGGGAGGTTGTCTGCCTTCTTCGGGTTGATATCCGGGTTTTTCGTCTCCCATCTCTTCCATACCTGGCACAGCTTGTCGAACCACTGGTTCCCGGCCTCTGCTCTCGTCCACAAGCCACCGCCGAAGCAGAGATAGATGCCGATGCAACCGGCGCTCCATACGTCCAGGCCACGAGGGTCGTATTTGCGATCCTTCAAGAGCACCTCTGGGGCCACGAATGGCTCACTACCGCACATGCCGGGAGAACACAAGCGGACATCGCACATGTTCTTGCCACATTGTCCGCCGGCTTCCCGGAGGCCGGGGTGAGTGCCAGAAAAGACTTCTGAGACGCCGAAATCGGTGATCTTGAGCTTGCTGTCTTTGGTGATGAGAAGATTCTCGGGCTTAATGTCGCGGTGAGCGATACCGTTGCTGTGCAGGTAGTTGATGCCCTGGACCAATTGCTTGAGCAGGCAAAGACGGTCAACATGGCGATCAGGATCCCTCAAGTACTTCAGCTCCAGTAGCGAGAATAGGTCGCCGGCTCCGCAGTACTCCATTACATGGTTCCATCGGCCATGGTCGGTGCAGAGTCTGATCGTCTCGACAATGTTGGGGTGATGTAAACTCTTGGCGATGCTGAATTCAGACTTGATCTTCTTCTCGTACTCCTCTTGGGATTCCTTCTTCGTCTTGCCTCTGAACTCCTTGACGGCGTACAGTTCGCCAGGGCAGTTCTTCCGGCACATCAGAGTCACCTTTGATGTCGCGCCCTTGCCGAGGTGCTTGCCATGACGGCCGAATTTGGAGGTGTAATCGTACTCTTGGGTCAGCGAACCAACGTCGACCTGGAAGTCGTCGGGGAGACTCAAGCTCAGACGACGAGCCTTGATACCGACGCCGGCGTCAGGCAGTTGCGCCCAAGGAGAGTTCTTCTCCAGAGGAATGGCGGGGTTTGTGGAGTTGGCTTGGTGGTTTATCGCGGGATCATGACGGGGGACGTTCTCGAAGCTGCTGGCACGGCGTCTTCCTAGGTGCACCTTGTGTGTGTGCTTTTCCCGACCCGGAACGTTGGCGTTGACGAAATTGACAGCGCGTCCTCGGAGGGAAATGCCGGTTGATGCACGGTTCTTCTTCTTGTTGAAGTCATCCGTACTGGGCATGAAGGATGTCTCCTTGTACGAGGAGGCCACCCCGACGGGGGAGCCCGGCGAAGGAGGCGTGTTGGACCTCGTGGTGTTGTGTGAGGTGTTCATGGAGAACCGTCTTCCACTGCTCTTAGGGGGAGACGGGTCGATCAAGGCACTCTCGGAGGCGCCAATGGTCTGGTCAATGGTGAAGCCAAGATCGGGTCTGTTGAAGGACGAGTTGGACCTGCGGAAAAGGGTGGACATGGTGTTGGACATGGTCCGCTTAAAGCTGGAAGTCGAGCCTCGGGTAGGCCGCCTAGACAGCGGAGTTGGTGGCGTATCTTGGTCAGCAGCAACAGTTGCGGCAGCCGGAGCCGGGGCAGGCGTGTTAGCGGTGGGTGTTGCTGATGCCGCCGTCGAGGTGGTGTCAGCGGTGTTGACCAGAAGAGGCTTTGGTGTGGTCTGAGCCTGAGCCTGGTGGATGCCGTGATCCTGACTTGGGCGAGTGGTGAACTCCTGGGACTGTCTGCCGCTGCTGATGGGGGTCACAGGTTCGTTTGGAGATTCGCTTTCGGATTCATCGGCTTCGAGGATGGGAGAAGTGAGGTCTGAGGGAAATTGACGGGGAGACGAGGACAGGCTGCTGTTTTGTTGATGTGCGGAATGCTGCTGCTGCTGCTTGGCTGTAATCGCAAGCGTTATTATTAGCGGCTGGCCAGGGATGCGACTGACGGAAACAGGGCGGTTGGGAAACGGAAGCTCAATGACGGAAGGGCTTTGACTGTTGCGGCAGGGGGAAAGTGGCATTGGGTTTCGGGGGGGAGCTGATTTATGGTGCAGAGGCAGCAGAACAGAACGTACCTTGGGGGATGGGCTGGGGGACAGCCAAGCTGGGGAGGACGGCTGCCATAGCTGTCGGATTGCGTCCGGTGGGCAGTGGAGTGTCTGGTGTTGGCGTAGGTGCAGGTGCTGGGTGGTTCTGACCAAGCAAGGTAGGTACCTATGGGCCAAGAGGTAGTTGGGCCACACACACAGAATGCTTGGTGCAGGTGCAGGTGCTGGTGCTGGTACCGGTGTTGGAGGTGTCGCTGGCGTCGGCGTTGGTAAAAATGATTTCCGCGGCGTTACCGAGGGGTAAGGTAGTGGCTTGCAGTGGCAGCAGCAGTGGGTGTGTCTTGGGTGACTGAGCGAAAGATTCCCCCCCAATTATCGGGCCCGAAGCACCAACGTGAGCGAATCGATAAGTCGAGTCGTGTTCGGGCAGGGTGTGATGGCGAGGACGATAAGCCTTGGAGGCCAAGACACCAAGGGACCAAGGGAGACGGAGGAAAGGAATGTCGACGAGACGAGAGGAGAAAAGACAGCAAAACGTATTGTATCTCTTCGTCTTTATCCCATCGCTTGTGGCTGCATACGTTTTACACCTTGTGTGTCGCGTCGAAGTGGTGCTCGTTCGGATTCCGTTCAATGTGTCGAATCAAAAGGTGCTTGAGGCTTTTTTAAGTTGCTGTTTCTTGCAGGGAAGCGACCTTTGCCTTTGCCGCGAGACTGTGCTGTGTAGGCGGTGGCCAAGCAAGAAGCTGGAGGTGTATGTGTGTATTGGGCACGCGAGCCTCTGCGGTTTCTGTCGAAGAAGCAAACAGATCGGGAGGTCGTCTGGGGAAATCGGCGACGGGTGTGCTTTGGAGGGGTCGAAGTTAGGGTGACTGCAGGTGCCAGTGGCCGTATATATGTAAAAGCAAGGTGAGTGACCTTGCTGGTAGGCGGAAGTCAAGGTTGGCGATGAGGTAAGAAATTGAGGTTGTTAGGAGAGGATATTAGAAGAGAGTTAGGTCAGAGTTGAAAGAGGGCGAAGGGGAGGGAAAGGACGTGATAATAATTCAGGCGTCCATTTCAGAAAAAAGGGCCTGGCGGCTTGGGAGTGGGAAGGCTGCGAGTTTTGAATCGTCGAGGGGCACATTCGCGAGAGAACGAGAAGGGGGGGCCAGCGATTTCTCGATTTGGATGAAGACAAGCTTGAGGAAGACCCCCGCTGCTGCAGCTGCCGCCGCTGCTGTTGCGCTTAGAGGGGCGTGGGTGTTGGAAAATAAAAAAAACATAAAAAACATAAAAAAGACGCTCTATTTTCCGCCGGGCCGGGTGTGGGAGACGAAAATGGTACGCAGAGCTGTGCGAAAGTGGGTGCGAGTCTGGGAGTGCGGGTTTTAAGTGGGAGACAGCAGAATTAAAACGGGGGCTGCGATAGGACGGGTACGGGACGTCAGGTACGGAAGACGGTAGGTATGCTGTACCGCGGTCACAATGTCTCCAGAGTCTAGCGGGTTCAAGTCGTGTCTGAGTGGGAAAGGCCAGGGAAGCCCAGTTCATTCGGGATTGGGGACGATGAATGGAGACGATGGAGATGGGGGAACATCGAGTTGGGGGAGGCAACAAAAGAAGCTGACTGGTTCGAATTGTTGGAGGAGTGGGTGGTGGCGGCTTTGGTTTTGGATTTCTCGCAAGCCCAGTCCCGTCTTCCCGGTTGACTGCCACTTCCGCGGAAAACGGGACGATGGAGGCTGGAAGCTGGAAGTTGACGATGATGATTTACGGACGGACTCAGAACACACGACACGCCTCAGAAAGACACAGAAAAAAAGATTGTGCCGAGAGCCAAGCCTGGACCACGTCTAATATCTGAGGCGAGATCCAATGCCCAGCCAGAACGCGCGAAGGTTACGGCCAAGACGTGCGCAGCCAAGAGAAAAATAATAATACACACACACAAGACACAGACAGTGAAAGGAAAGGAAAGGAAAGTCTTGGGTACTCTGTACATACGGCCTTTTCTCCGCCGAGAGATTTGAGCGAGTATTCGCACCTGCCACCACCATCATCATCACCACCTCAGCACTCAGGAAAGCACATTGGCACAGCACCTTCCACCTGCATCCGCTCCTGCCCTCCTGCTCCTGCTCTTACCCTCTCTTGGCATTCCCGTCGCTCCTGCCCTGCCTGCCTGCCCTGCACACTGGACGAAAAAGAAGAAGTGGGTCTGGAGAATGCCCTGGCGGGGTTCTCGGTGGGTTTCCTGGGGATCCACTCCACTGGCTGAATGCTGCACCGATGAGCCCTGCCCTACCCTGTCACCCTGTCATTGTCATGACCTTCCATGTCCAAGTCAGCGCTGCGTAAGGGTATCCTCTCCAGGTCCGCAGTCCATCCAGTTGTGCTGCACAGCACTTCAGCCCATCACAGACATCAGACGGCCCGTATGCCTCTGCACAACACTGGAGCAATCGACAGAGTTCTCAACTCCCTGTGGCTGCTCTCCTGTGCAGCTCTGCCACTTCAACTGTCCGAAGTCGGGCCTCTGACGCCCTCGCCATCCAGTGGTCTGCCCGGCCGTGACCGAGGCGATAACTGACCAAAAGTCACCTGAAGTGACTGAAGAAACCGCGGATCATGCCGGGATGTCAGGAACACCACGAGGGCGACAAAATCCCGAAGCATGGAAGCCCGAGAGAAGCCTGCCCATCTGTCCAACATTTTCTCTTTGACAATGACGATCACAAGGCGGGGGACCTGGAAATGGAAATGTCCCAATGGCATCCATTTGCTTTGCTTTACTTTACTCACGGATATGGCATACAGTTACCTCGAGTTTGCATATCCGAATCTCTTAGCCAATCTAGTACGTACAACTTGGATATGTATCTGTAACAAGAACCTCCAACAATAGCTGCGCTGTGCTGATGAGCTTAGCATTACTAGCACCGGTGTTGGCACTGACGAGCGAGCATTGGCAGGCAAACAAGCAAAAGCAGGCAACGCCCTCATCCATGCCATGTCTTAATTACTATCGCCTCGCCCTCGCCTCGCCTGCGCGTATTTCGAGAGGGGCGTAGGTGGGCGCGCGAGGCCCCAGCATGCGTGACCGCCATCATCAACCCCGTCAAAACCTCTGCCCAGGCCAATCCAGTCCTCACCTCGACCGCAAAGTGGGAGAGCCGAGAGACAGACTGAGGTACTTATAGCGAGGTAAACCCTTATAGGGCCTAATAATAAAAGGTAAATAAACTATAAGATAAATAAATTTAATACTATATTTAGTACTTATATAAAAAGATTTACTTTAGTTTAATATAAAGAAAAATTACTAAAATCTAATAAATATGTATACTTTTTATTATAAATAGCTTTAACTATTATAATTTTAAAGCCCTCTTATATATAGAGTAATATATAAGAGGAGGGTAGTTTCTATTTCTTTTTTTCTTTATTTTAAATTATTTTCTTTAAGTAATACTTCTTAAATAACTTAAATAACTATAAAAATACTACTTAAATATCTTAAAATTAATCCTATTATATAGTAAACTTTAAAATAGGGTTTAATATTAAGGCTATATTTAATATTATATTAAGAGATAACTATACCTTTTAGCTATTTATTAAATTTAGTAATAAGTATTATATTTATAATATTTTTAAGTCTACATATTATTTATAGCTACTTAATAATAAAGATATTATAATTTATAAAATAATAGGGGCTATTAAATAGACTTAGACTCTATAGCTAAATTAATAGTATATCTAGCTATACTACTTAGCTTTATATAGTATATATTACTATCTTTAATATAATATAGATTACCCTAATAATAAAGCTTTTATTATAAAGCTTTAAGCCTTAAGTTAATATAAAGATACCTATAGAAACTTATTAATAATAGCTATAAACTAGCTCTAGCTATATATAGTATAAGAAAAAGATAATTTAGGGGGATTAATAGGGATAATTAATACTAAATAGATCTTAAATAGGTACTAAGTAAAATAGTAGTTAAAAAGAGGTTAAAAAGTAGTTAATAAGTAAGTATAATATTAATTTTAATAGTAGTATTAATTAATAATAGACTATATTAAATAACCTAGCTATTTCCTTACGGGGGGAGCCACCCGCTAAGAGACAGACTATACAAGTGACAAGACACAACCAAGGGGGTGCGGCCTACATCGCATTGCATGGGGGTTCCAACTCCGACTCGATTCCTTCACCCAACTGGCGAATGAGACGTGCTGTTTCTCTGTGGGGTGGATGATGCGATTGCTGCTTGGCTGCAAACCGCTGCTGTCCTTCCTGGAAATCATCGTTTCTGGCTCCAGTCTTACGGAGTTTTCCTCTTGGTTTCCTGCTGCTTCTGGAGAAAAGGAAATGCGAATGGGGAACTTCGCCCTCGCGTATCTGCTCTAGCGCCCAGAGTCATCTGGGGTTTTCTCTAGCCCTCGTGCCCTCGGCCTCGTCACAATTCACAACCTGCCGCCGTCAGCCAACTGATGAGTTGCCGCCTCGCCGTTGGCCAACACCGAGCAATGGTGGACGGAGTAGGCAGTCCAGGGCCTGCGTCCGTTTCCGCTTCCCATCAGCGCATGCGCCCACAACGGCAACCACATCCATGCCATGCTGGCCCGTCGCCCGTGAATGACGATGTCGCTGCTTCTTTGGGGAAACCGAGTCCATCGTCATCCCGGTCCGTCCAGCCCACAGGTATCCGTATTCCCGTGCTTCTGTCCCTGTATCCGCTGGGCATGGAGATGATGAGCTTGGGATGGGGACGGATACCTGTGCTGTCTGACCTGAAAGCATTACATTACAACCCGTGATTTGGATCTTCTTACCTCAGACCGTTGGGGGACAAATGTTTCTGAAGACTAACACCATGTCATTTACTGTCCTTGGCCAGTCTTGGCCGTGGCTATCATGATCGGTCCTATCCACCGCCAGCAGGCATTTCACTCATTATTGATAGGCAATTTGCTGGAGACTGAAACAAATGGAGCAGACGCGGAGGCGGAGGTCAACCGTGCAATAATAATAGTAATAGGACTGACTCTGGCTGGCTGCCCTGCGGTCCTGGAACATGGAATCGCGGCTGCGGCTGCGGCTTCCACTTGGGAGTGTCTTACAGGATAACAATTACAGCCCTGGTGATCATGACGATGCCAGCAGGCCGATGGCGAGGCATGTGGAAGCGTACTTGGCCGACGGTTGCAAACAAATCAATTACAGTACACACTTCTTTCGCGGAAGCTGTTACGAGAGCACATGTTGTACGCACCAAGATATCTCTGCCGGAGACTGCCCGTGACTTGGTATCGACAAAGACCCTGATATTCTACACAACGTGAGTGGGTGTTTTCTCACGCGCTCCAACAGGAAATCGGTACCTGTGACAGGGACCTGCCACTGACATCCAAGTGGTGAAGACGGAAGGCCCGGCCAGTAAGGACAGCTGCCGCAGGGTCCACGTCCAGCGTCTTCAGGCTTCTTCTGCTCAAGGGAAAATCCCGGCAGATGTGACGTCCCATCTCCATCTTCCACCATCCATCTTCATGTCCGCTGCCCTCCGCCATCCACCCATTCAGCACCCACCCACACGCACAAACACCGCGCACCCTGATCCCAAGCCCAGCCAACCAGCCGCAATCCTCCAAGTGGCTCAGTGGACCTGTCAGACAATCGGGGCCCTTTCCTCGGAGTCGCTGCTGACCAGAGACGGCCTGGGAGCGCAATCTTGGCCCTGATTCAGCGCACTGGAGACCGGAGAGAACACGGTGAGAGGGAGAGTCCCACTACAGTGTCCCATCGCCAGTGGCTTTAACGAGAGTGAAGCCCCGATAATAATAGCGCTCTCGAGGGCCAACAGGGCCGATGTCCCTCGGCTTCTCCAGCTCGACAGAATGGTCTTTTCAGCCGATTGGACGTGTTCGGCAGACTCGGCACCGATATCGTCTACGGATACAACACATGGATCTAACGACATCATCAACTGGCAGACGCTACTTTGTGATGACGACCAAATAATCACGTTCGGCGGGCAGGACAGACGTCGAGGTATCAGGCCGAGCTTCTTCCCCCATAGCTTCGACAAGACACGACGAATACTTCATACAGCGTTGTGGAATCGCTCTTCAGAAGCCGACGACGACGACGCGGAAGTCAATTCGCAAGGCATACAGACTTAGGCTGGTGATTGAGTTGAGCTTAAACTCAAACGAACCGGCCATCATCATGTCATCGCCAGGAACAGCCTAGCACCTGGGCGCCACATCCATGTCAGGCGCTGTTTGGTTGATGAATATTGTTGTCGTCGATACTTCATCGACAAGTCTCGCTGTCGCACTCGCTCGCTGTCGTAGTGTCAGCGCCTCGATTGACTTCGCCAACCCCAAGATCTGGAGATCAGCTCTTTCTGGAAGGGCCGAAAGTGGACGAAATGTGGCAGGCGCCTACCTTCTTCTCGTGCGTCAAATTCACACCATTCTACTGCCCCAACGGGCAGCATTTGCCGTCATTTCAGTCTTGGCCTGCCGTATGGTATAGCGATTTCCCAACGACGGCGATGGGGTCAACACTCACCTCGTTGAATCCTCTCGCGCACGCCTCGGTATCTTTCACGCAGTGCAGCATCTGGGATCTGTTCTCGGTCGTGGCCAAGCCCGCAATGAATGCTCCAGCAACCCAGTTCTCTATGGATCACTATTCGATAACCGGTATCGCGACCCGCCAAGGATTAGCTAGCCTGACAATAAACGGCCCTAATCTGGACCCTGCGCCGATACCTTCCTGTGTCCTGACCTCACCTGGACATGTACTATGTACGTACACCGACGACCAGCTACGTGCTCTCAATGCTCGGCAACATCTTCCACGTCTTCACACTGCGTAAAGCAGCATCCGATCATCTGCAGTTCCGATCGCTGTCGTTATCAGTCAAAAGCACATGTCTAAAACGCGCGATCAGTTGCACAACCCATCAAGGCGCCAGGCGGAGATTGTATGTTTCCATTCGAACAACACAACGAATCAATACGACAACACGGTGCAGGAAGCGCGTACCGCGGCTTAATTATCAAATGCGCTGTACGGATACCAGGGTCGTTGAACCAGGTGCCGCGTCTCGGATGGGTCCAGCTTCTTCAAGACATTGGAGGGGTAGGGGTGCGTCATGCTCCCCAGACGGAGGTGGAGATCTTCAGCACAGAATCACCATGCTGGAAACGTTACTGTTGATAACACATGACGATGTTTCTTTCCACGCCTGCTCACCACTAGACCACACGTTTCCGAAGTCTGGTACATCGGGTCTACCGGGACTGGGAATGGCACAGCCATCATCTTGTTCATATGCCTGCGAATCCAAGAGTCGCCGGTGTTTAGATGACAACTCTAGTTGGACGGCTGGTGTCGTCGTCTCAAGTTTGGCATCGTTGCTTTCGCCGCATCGGAAGTGAGAGCGAACACAGGAGCAGGTCGTTCTTGGCGGTGCATCAAACGACGTCTGTTTGCTCCCACGATGTCCCACAACGTCGCACTCAACAAAGGGTAGTGCCCGATGCCATGTCGGCATTGGGGGCACGGCAGTGTTTGGCCCTGTTCCGAGTTTGAGACGTTCACTGCGGCAAAAGCTTCGCCTCTCGGGTTGTTTGAGTCCCTTGAATGTGCCCCCAAAAGCACTGAATGAAATAAGGCTATCAAGATCGTCAGGATATGCTTGGCAATAGCGAGCAAAGCGTATGCCGAGCAACTCAATCTAGCAAAGCCACGAAGCTAAATCTAACTGCAAGTTTTAGCAACTCGACAAAATCTGCTTCCTAGAGAAACATACATCTTGCAGACTTGGCAGTTTCGCGGAAAGACTCTCAATATTCTGATGGAGACGATGGACTTGTTGTAGACTACAATCAGCCTCATCGTAATCCAAAATCTATTTGCACCTGTGCAGCCAGCGGTGCGTTGTCCGTGCTCCGATATCTGCACGGTACGCTTCCGGGCGAATCTGTAACGGCACCGGGAGGAACATGAGCGGTCGGAATGAAGACTAGTCCACAGCGCTCTGTCTCGTTGTTCTCGATTACCTGAACCGAGTGTCTTGGTCGGGACTGGTTTCACCGTCCGGCCACGAATGCTTCCCGTCGATCACCATCGATGGTGTTTTCACCATTGCGGCTGATACTGACAGAGTTGAACCGGGCCTACGCTACACCAACAATCGACTTGCGTGCGGTATCAGGCCCTGCAGTACCTTACATGGGGAAAAAATCGAAGAAGCACTGCTAGTGGTTGAACTCGAGGCACGTTGCGTATGTCAAGCACCTGTCACCCTGCAAATGCACATCCCGTCGACCGAACACTGTTTCGGTTGACAGCTTGTTTCACTGGCCTGGATTCTCTTGGAAATCCTCCTGCCTTTTGGCTCTCAGCAAGCACGGTAGCGGAGCGACAACTGGCGGACGTTCAATGGAGGTCAAGTGAAGCTATTCTGGGGATGATGATGCTCATTCGTACCAACCGCCTTTTGGGTGTAGATCCCTTCTGTCGCAATCCAAGTAGGGCTCGCAAGTGGCGGTTCCGGTTACTGATCAAACAGTCACCGCTTCTCCTGTCACTCGATTCCGCTTCACAGGTCACCCGCGTCGGATCTAATGACATTCGCGTCTGGTCGGGACCGTCTAAGGATTCGAGGGCAGCTGAGGGTGTGCTGAAATGGCTTTA
The DNA here is from genome assembly GCF_011947395.1 of Colletotrichum karsti. Lineage (NCBI taxonomy): Eukaryota > Fungi > Ascomycota > Sordariomycetes > Glomerellales > Glomerellaceae > Colletotrichum > Colletotrichum karsti. The sequence goes on from NW_024065939.1 coordinate 199,014, forward strand.
TGGCCCTGCTGCCACGACATGTTTCAGCCCAAATTCACGAGAAAATGCTCCCCCCACGCTGGACGAGACCCCGCCATAGTCTAAGGAGGACGGTAAATGGCTCGCTTGATGCACTACTGCAGACGGCCCAAAGGAGACCGACGATGCACAAGGAAAATGAAGTTGGCATTGGCGCGGCGGCGCGCTGCCAACACGGAGAGGGGAGGGGAGGAGAGGACGGATCATGGATCTCGTCACTTGACCGTGCGAACCCGAGAGATCTCGCAACATGATTCTCGCCGTGACTTGGCGACCGAGTTGCTCCGAAATGAGGTCCGGAGCCTGTGTCAGTGACCGACAGTCGGCCCCAGAAATTAGAAAGGCCCTCAACAGGCTGTTTGCCGAGGACGCTGGAGCCGCTGGTGGACACTCGCCTTCACCTATCAGCCGGGGCGATACGCGCAGTATGAATAATTGTCGAGGGTCAGGGCGGAACCTCATCTCGAGACTCGAGAGTCGTGTCGTGTCCGCTACCAAGACGGCCGGGGCTTCGCTCGATCTTCGGTGTTCCTAGCGCCGTCTTCGAACAGTGCACTTTGCGAGCCTTGTGTACACTAACATGCTACCATCTGTACCGTTGACACTGACTGCAATGGTCCCAGCCGCAAGTTGTGCCCCTTATTGGTTTTACCCCCTAAGTCGATGGGCGCGAGTTGACGAGATGGCGCCGCTGAAAGCCAAGTTGGTAGCTTCAAGCGGAGTGGACGTCGACACGCATCTCTACAAGGTGGTTGTGGCATGGCAGATCCCTCCTGGAACCGAGAGGTCTGGCCTTGGCCGTTTTGCAGAGCAGAACGCGTCTGGTGTTCACAGAGACCTGCCCAGACTCCTGGTTGCTGATGCGGCATGCTACGTGCATCACGGCGACAAATCAAATGGCAGTATTTTTTGATGAAATAAGGCGTTGCGGCAACCCGCCTCGCATCGAGATACGCGCACGGCAGAGGACCACACGGGATGGCGACGGAATCCGAGATTCTTGAAGAGGCAAAGGATTCGATGAAGGGGTATCCATGACATGAACATCGTTGTCACTTCTACTTTTGACTTGGATATCCATCATCATCAACGACAAAATCCCTTTTTTTCTCGCGCACAAGAGAGGTGGAGGCAAGGTTCCCGGTTTTCATGTCGCTCTCGGTCTCTCAATGGGGGAAATAGGTCTCTCAGCTGGAATGAGTTGGGATGTGTGGTCGAACATGGCTGGCTGGAGCTGGCTGTCAGTGGGCTCCGGACGAACACCACGAGACATTAATCCGGGATTCGGAGAAGCTGTCAAAATGGCATATTCATCCAATCGAAGTAACTCTGTTGCCAATCCGCCACGATCAACACAAGCACCAGCCTCTCTCTCCTCCTGTCCCATCCACCACTCATCTCGCCGTCCCTTCTTCTCCACGTCTCGACGATGGATTGCCGCCAAGCCAAGTGGCGGTGAGCTACTGCGTAGCAATGGCAATGGGCAATGGCCCGCGAATTCGAAGCCGCCCTGGAAGCATCGGTCTGCATCTGATCCACGCTCGCCCGGCGGCGCGGTGCCCCTCTTTTCGTTTCGTTCCAATCCCCGTCCTTGCAGCCGCCGTCCGCCTGCTTGTCACCGGAGTCTCTCACAGCGGGCCCTCCGCCCTGAACAACTGTTGACATTGCTGCGGTGCCAGCGAAGGCCAGTGACGCCGATGATACCGGGTGAAAAGGGGTTGGGAATCTCGCTTCTGTGGCTTGCTGCATCTTGCTGTAGGAGAATGCGAACACGGATCGCAATCCTCACCCGCTCAACCGCTCTCCCCAGCTTTGCACCCCGGAGAGCTCATGCGACAGCCTTCTCTTTTCGAAAAAGCTGTCTGGCTTGCCGTCTCTCACCGCAGCTTTACCAGCCGCATCCTGCATGCCTCTGACAGTCCCGACAGCGGTGCTTTTCAATTCATCCAGAGCTGTCGCTGTCACACCGCAGGCGGGCAACCGCGTCGAGTCTTCCAAATACGCGGGTAGCACTCTCACCACACCCTCTACTACAGGCAAAGTCTGGGGTTCGCGGGGTTGAGAGGGCTGAACGGAGAGTCCTATCACGATGCTCCTTTGCCCCGACACAATCACACCCAAGGAACTCTATTCGATTGTGAGGGAACAGCCGATTCTCACCTTTCCGTACACACGGCACCTGAAAATCCCTCACATCCTCATGCGCCATGATGATGAAGGCGAGGAAGATGGATGCCCCTCGCATCATGGCTTCTCCGGGTAGGTACTCGGTGCATGTACCATCTACATCACACTCTCCATCTTCCACACGAAGATACCTCTGTTGCTCTACCGGCGATGGCGAGATAGGCCTCGCAAAATCCCTAGGTGAGATGCATTTCTGCAGAGCCTGGAACCACTTTGTTGATAAACAAATTTTCCACCTGCATAAGGCGACGCCAACCCGAATGGAGTCCTGGACTTTCGACATTCGTAACGGCACCTTATCTCTGGTGGCAAAGGAAGAGTGGCATGGCCTTCTAGGCCAGCACCAGATCTTCTGGAACGTTTCTGCTGCCTTTCCCAAGTCGGACATGTCCGCACCTCTAGTGCGAGCATTCTGACGGACGGCGATCAAGCACCGAAAAGAAAAGCGTGTTAACGGACAGCGGACCTTGGCGTCTGCCAGATACCACACAAACCGGTGCAGCAAGCACGGCCGGCCAGTCAGCAGAGCTCTTGGCCAAGAGTTGAACAGACCACCAACCTAACCAGCAATGGTGACGCCAAGTCTGTATTCTCTGGTGGTCATATCCAAGTCTTGGCTTGCACGGGGATTCCCATTGATCGATAGGCGAAGGTCGATCGTACACACGAGTCTGGTCTTTTCCTTGCCCTTTCACATTCATCCGTCTCGAACTTCGTAGGGCGGACTGCCGTCGGGATGAACAAGATGGATTAAGAATGCGGGAAGCCAGATACACACCTTGTCGAGACACGCACGCCCCCCGAAGTTCGGACGGGGTGAACGGAGGGAGCTGGCGCACCTGTGCGGACCCGGGGAATGCCCCCTCCGACACCCGGAGCTCCTGCGCCTCTCAACACATTCCCGGGGATGACTTCCGGGTGCGTGTTGCAGTCTCGCAGTCTCGCTTGTGCTGCGCGGTAGATGCACTTCGCCGGTAGCGCTTCTTTACGCAGCAGCGGCTGTTAAGCTTCCTAGCTGCCAAAGGCTCGACAAGTACCCTGCCGTACGATAATGTTGTTGATGATGATGGGCCTCTTGGCATTGGTTTTGAATGTGCAGGTCTCAATCCGCTTTGAACTCTCCTTCCTTATATGTCCGACGGACAGAATATGTTTCTTTTGCGGCGTGTTTCCCACCTTCTTGGCAAAGCCTGTTGAGCGGCGGCGGAGGTGTCCCTTTCGGTCTGTTAAACCTTACCTCAAGAAGGGGGAGCTTGTTGGATCTTGGCTGTCAAGATCGACGAAACCGAAACGTTGCTTCTCGTGGACGGCGCCAAGGAAAAAAAAAAACACACACATGTGCTTTGACGAGTGTCAGAGAGACACCAGAAAAGATTCCCGCGGCGGTTCTGAGCTGGCGTCGCGCCGGGGTCTGGGCGAGCGAGGGTACGTGGAAGGCTTGCGTTGCGGGATGGCTGAGTTGGATCGTCGTCGTCGTGGGGGGGGGGCTTGGCGCGGCGGGTGTTACTGTTGCGGAATGTCTTGTTGCAAACCACAGCAGAGTTTCGTTAGTCGTTTGCTATTCGGTTTCGAGGTTTATGTTGTCTTCACCTGACGGGGGGCTGACGATCTTCATGTTTCCCTCGTTTTCATGTTGGCGTCGGGCGGGCTATCAGGGGTTGGTCTTGGCTTTGAGGGAGGCAGGTCCAGAGAGTGCGGATGGCTCCGGCGACTGGATGGAGGTTTGAGCGTCTTGCGTTGCGTGCGCTGATCTGGTACGCGGCTGCTCTTACGGCTGGGTTTTGAAGTTGGAGTATGGCTCATCATGGAGTGGTCTTGTTGAGGTGAGGTCGAGGTGTCTATGAGATGAAGATGCGTCTCTGTGCAACTGCAACTGCGACTAGGTCGCGCGGAAGTCCAGTATGTATTTGTAGAGGGCCGCTGATAATTATCGCGGTGGGAGGAAACGCTGCTCAGTCTAAGGTACCCTCGAGCTCCTTCGAATATGTGAGCGTATGAGGTGCCCACGATCCGTCTCCTCGGTGAGTTCACCGGGCCCGTCTCTCAATGGTTGCGGTTCGGCCAACACACAACATGGTTCATGGCCCCGTCAGGAGATGTGATATACCAGGTTGCGTTCTCGAACCCATCATCAATGAGACTCTCGGCATCCTTAGACGTCGTGGAACTTGAGGATGATGGCCGAGGTTGCCCTTTTGAACCCGGCCGGGGAGAGACCACGTTCGTAACCCGATGAAGCTTGATCGAAACACTCTCTAGAATCGGCTCTGCAGTCTCCGATTTCATGCTTGCTATAGGTCGAAGCTGCTCTTGGTATTGGCCTGAGTAGAGAAGGCAATAATCGAGAATCCTTTGATGATGCCGTTCCCCTGTATCGTCCGCCCTTGACAGATAGTCCTGTTGTCTCGTTAGCTCTCGGACGTGTATCGACCGAACCGTCTTTGATATTGATGCAATAGCCCGGTTGATACAGCTCAGGAGAAGAAGGCCAATTCCCAACCCAAGCCTCCTTCGAGAGCCAGCAGGCATTTACATCAAGATTGCGTGCATAGGTGTAGCATGGCTCGCGGGATTGCATTCGAACCTCGAGGACCGGCTTGACCTTTCGAGGACTCTAAGAAGACTCATAGGCTCTCGGAGGACTGACATCCCATTATGGCGAGATGTACGAAGTGACATCCAAATAAGATATGTCGTACAAAAGCTGTCGACCATCACGGGTCACCGGTATTCTAAGGACCAACTGTAGTCGTCGAGCGACCTGTGGTGTGATAACAGCATCTCTCTCTGCTTATTCTGCGAACCCGTCTTGGACTGGAAACCTGAGAATCTTGGTTGACCCGTAACATCTGATATCGAGTTCTTCTGTGCTTCAGAAGCTCGCCAACTTGAGTTTGGTTGCGAATACAATGTCTGGACAGCAACGAGAGTGCTGAGAAAGGGGCGAATCCTGCAGCACTGGTGTTTGTTCAACTGATAGACGGAACTATCATTGAAGCCGAGTTTCCAAGAGAGAAGCACACCCTTCGAATCAGCATCTTGACTGCCAGAGGGCTTGATGAGAGCTTGGAACCGTAACCAACTGATGTGATTGGGGTGCCACGGTAAATAATTTCGCAACGGAAGACCGAGTTAAGTGGCAAACGCATTTGTGCCTCAGATCTCATCTCTGGACATCTGATAACTAAGATATGTCGACCTCGGATCTAAGAATACAATAGACACAGGTCATTTCCTCCTCCCTTCATGTTGTCTGGCTTCTTCAGGCCTCACGGTGTTGCCACGCTTATCTGACCCGATCTCCTGTGTTGATACTGGTAGTATATCACGCTGCATTGGTAAGACAGTAGTGTTCGCCAGTACTAACTTCTTTGAAATGCAACTATGTTTGGTAATTGCATAGGTTAAACTCTTGACGCAGTTGATCTACTTGGACATGTGGGCGGAAGCTTAGCTGTGGCAATGAAGTCTACTCATTTGTTTCTGATCAACTTGGTGCTGTCAATGGCAAGCCTATCTGCTATCCTGACACGAGGAGTCTGGTTTCCATGGCGCCTCTCACCCTTTGGAGGCCTTGCTTGGTCTTGCTGGAGTGGAGGATGCATAGCAAGAAGAGTCACATATCGCTAATATGTAGATAAAAACTTGAGAAATCATCAGTCAACTGAGAATTGAATGAGCAGTTCAGTCACTTTTGAAGTTGAGCACAGAATAAACTTAAGCACAAGATGTTTGCTGTCACAACACCACACAGGGGGATGCATGCATGCATGGAGGTGACAGGCAAAGCACTTCAGAACCCATATGCAGAAAGAAGCCTAGTGAAAAAAAAGCTTTCCATAGCCACATTGCAGAATTCCAAGTAAAGAATCATGGAATTAATGAGCAGAGAGACAAAAGTAGACAAAAAGGAAGTCTTTTGTCAACGGGAACAAAGGATGAAGGACCGACCGCGGTTCGAACGCGGGGCCTAGAGATAACTGCGTGTGAAACTGCAATCTCTCGCTCTACCACTGAGCTATCGATCCTGCTGTGGTGATTGGTTGTTGAACATTTGAGTACAAAGCGTGGTTAAGGCGGATGGCGCGTGCATGGCCCTCTGGGAGTGGGGCTGACACAGCACTCACACTCTCAACCAGCTGCTGGCCGTTGCAGAGCGAAAGCCGGCTGAAAGTTGCTCAGCTTCATTTAGATAGCTGAAGCCTGAAGTTTGAGTGAAAATTTCGCGTGTTTGCTTTCTGTTCTCGTCAAGCTGGCTGATGCAGCTGAAGTTAGGTACTGTAAAGAGGTGGCCTAGAACTGTTTTGACTTGAGGCAGTATCATCCTCTTCTCTAATAGACTTATATGACATAGCCATAGTTAGTTAAGTAGAATTACTTATACTTTCAATGCATTGGTTTTGAGGAAGAGTTAAGTGCATACGTATGTGTGCTCTTTTCTGTCATCTTAGTTCATGCATGCTTTCGAGAGTAGGTAAATGTTATTTAATTCTCATAAAAGCTGGCTTTGTTTGAGTTGAAAAGAAAGCATAAACCTTTGATACCGGTGTAAAGACATCTTCACTAGCTAAATGAAGGTTGAAAGCAGGAATGACTTGTGTTGGGATAATTACATGAGAGGATGGGAAATCTCAAGTTCTTTGTGTGGTACCTCTCGAGCAGATTCTGGAAAGCCATGGTATGTAATCAGGAAGCAACTGGGAAGCAACTGACTCTGTAACTAGGTAACTTTTGCTTGCCTTATTTCGTCTTCTATCAAGCTTTTTCGGGTGACAGGTGCAATTCAGCAGCATCCATAATATTGTCAAGTTCCGGAACGTATACGAAAGAGCTCCATTCAATCTGAGGCATATGCCAAAATGAAGTGAACGAGAGAACCAAAGCTGTTGACATTTTTGCCAGAACTTCGAACTTCTTATGACCCCAAGTTGACTCAAATACATTCAAGGAGGCCCTGTTGTAGATACCTCAAAACGAGCCGCTTACTGCCCGTAGCATAGTCTACTTGCCATCGCCATGAATGCCCTCGTCACTGTGCCTCAAAAACAATATAATGTCTAAACCCATCTCTAAGCGCGGTGCTCCTTGCTGGCATATTGGCTGGTCATCACTGTCACGTCTGATAATAGCCAACTCCAAACCTGGAAGTATTCATGCCCCGAGCACTCCAGGGTCCTACACAGTGGTGTCAATTCCAACAAGCCATGGGAGTTAAGTACTTTCTGCGTCCGAAGCTGGTTGCGTTCCTCCGTCAAAGCATAGCTAACTTTAATGATGATAGCCTCGCACCGAGTCCGTAGACGTGTGCTGAGTCTTCCATGTCCTCCGCTTCAGATCACCTACTTGTGAGAATCAAGTTCATATTCGGCTTCGGTATCACATTTCCAGATATGGAAGTCTCATTGACTTCGCCGGCAGGAAAACACGGTCGAATGTCTGATCTCGACGACAGTTTTCTGACCTTCTACCTTCGTAGTCACAATTCTATATTTGGATGAGACCCTTTCAAGCCACAACGCTGAACTCTGGAACAGAAACGAAACTTGCCATCGTTACTTTCTTCTTTCTTGCCCAGGAACCGCAATTCCTTCCCCCGTCCGAGCTGACGCCTCTCCATAATTCTCAACTAAACAACCAACACGATGTTTACCTCGCCTCAGAACCCAACACCGGAGTTCTACACAGAACACCTCGCCAGGAATACAGCATCTTCCCTCGCATGTGCCACGAAGAGTGCCATTGAGCTCCTCTGAGGTCCAAGATCTCAGTTACATCGCCCTCCGCGGACCCGCTCGAATCACCTCCCCGTATGAACCCGCATCCACTCCCCGCCCCTCAACAATCCCGGTCTTTGACGAGATCGTCAACCAGCGCCGATGGTTTAGTGGTAAAATTCTCCGTTGCCATCAAGCAGCGTCGGGGAGCCGGGGGTTCGATTCCCCCTCGGCGCAGTTTCTTTTGCTTTCGGGCTGTATGTTGCTGTTTTGACAAGATGAGACGTTGCGGCTTCACTTTTTGGGTCAGAAACAGTCATGAGCGTACCAGGTAGCTAGTGAAAAGTGGCAGGAGATGATTTGATAGTGTTGAGGGAGGCGGGCAAGAGTCGTGAAAGTGATTACTCGTTTCGAGAACATGACTGAATTGTGATGATTACGGCGGTCTCGATTCCATTCTTACCTCCCACTAATAGATACTTTTGCGACGTAGGCTAATTAATGAGGGAAGTCTTCCAAGGCTTCAGCAACGTAAGTTAGTTACTTTACCATCTTTCGCACGAAGCCTCTATGTACATGCGGCAGACAAACATCGATGCTCTCAATGGGGACTGTCAAGTCGGAGATATTAAATATCAGCTCATGATGCGTAGAGAATCTTCTATCAGCTCTTCAAAGCAATACACATATACCCTGCAAGAGCCCGAATGGATCTAGCTGGCCGCATGTTGTAAGTCAAAGTAGCAACGATCTTGACACTGGCGATACCGCCTAGGATCCAATGCCGAACCTTATAATTGGGCTAGATAGGAAAAATCTCATAACTGCTGATGACCTGCTATTAATGAGCTGGTAGTCGTCATGCCCAATGCAGCGCATATTCTCGCCGTCGTCAAGCTCGAGGGAAGTGGCACCGAATCATCGCGACGGCGACTTCAATTTTACGTCTGATTTCCGATCTCAGTTCCAGCTCAAGGTAAGGATATTTTCACCAGCTCGCGGCTTCACTTCTCCACAGAGCGTCCGTAGAGCGGAGTTAAATTCAAGGTACTCAGCCGTTAAGGCGAGGATAAGGATGATTGAATCAACGTGTTGTCAGTCCTTAACCACGACCACTGATATTCCGTCTCAATGGTGACCTATGGAAACCAGCACTATGGTAAAAACAACATCCTGAGTATGCGTAGAGTTGGTCTCCAACCGTCCGATCAGGATGGACCACTTAGGATGAACATGCGTTTACGGAGAGTTCTCTCTCCTCGCCGATTCAAACACTCATACAACGCCTCTCACGTCTAGAGCGCCATTCAGAAGAATATCTCGGCTAGCGGTGAGTCGACTCGGTGAGCGTAAGAGAGGAGCCAATGCTCCAGGAACTGCACCATTTGCTCGCCGTGCCTCGTAGGAAATGCCAATGACCTCAGTGCTGTCCCTTGAAATGAGTCACCAAAAACGACTTCCCGTTCTTGTGCAATCGCGCCCGCGCGTAACCACTGAAGGCTGTTAGGCACAGCTGCAGAGGCGAGAGAGGCAAGTGAGCTGGCGAAGTGGGTCACGATGCAGGTCTGGGAATGCGAGCTGGGGGGTTGGGGGTTCAAGCCGAGTCGAGTCGGTGAAGGAGACGCGCAAACTCTTGGCGCGGTCAGCGGGCACGAATGGGCAGAGGTGAGCATCAAATCATGCGTTGGCCGAGTGGCTGGCCGGACCGTTGCTCCTGAAATGGGCGTCGTGCTTGCCTATTGCTCCAGGATGCGGTGCGGTTTTTTTTTTTTACGCGCTTCAATTATCGTGAACTTGTTTTGCGAGAAAGACAGGGCCATCTGCAGGCCGGGCTGGGTGAAGGTAGGTAGGCACCCAAAGACTGACGGCGCGTGAGCCTGAACGAACTGCCGGATTTGCTGTGCCCATGTTGACGAGTCTCGAGCTCTACCAGCTCACCGCCGCCGACTTGTTTACCGAGTTTCAACCACGCGCGCTTCAGGCATGGGCGCATCGAGGAGCCGAGTACTTGTGGTATCAACACTGGACCAGCCATCTCAACGACACTGGCAAAACATTTCCCGGGCTATGACCGAGCTGATAAGGCATCGAATGTTGGCTGTAACTCGCGAGGTATGCGTGGTGTGAAGGATGTGGATGTGGACGCATGCAGTTGATCTCTGGTTGGTTCGCAGCGCCGCGGAATTTTGTTCCAGGTCGACTCTAGAAGGACCACAAATTGCGGAACAGATCTTTTTTTTCCCTAGCAAATATGTGTGGACACGATGGCCAACGGGATGCGGAAAAGGGCCGACAGATTGCCGTGGTTGCCGTAGTGTTCTGGGTGCCGAAAATACATCCAAGTCCGGCGACGGCTCGGGCCAGAGCTCGGGATTGACGCCCGGAGGCGTCGGTGACGAAAAGTGGGACCAACGAGTCAGAGGCCGGTGAGGCAACTTTGGTGAGTTGGAGGCACGATTCTGCTGGTCGGTGGATGAGGCTCCGCCATCTTCGACAACCATTTGTTGCATCCGCCACTTGATGTTTGAATCATGGTGGCTGGTGGACAAGGTCTTGGAGAAGCGGCGACTTTGCGATTGACCTGTGACGAAGGTTTAAACCAGATGTCGCTTCGACCGCTTGACGAATTGTGGCTCGGAGCAGGTGATGGCATCACTGAACCCTAGGCGGCGCTAATGCCAGGACGCTGCTCGTAAACGGAGACTTCTTTTCTTCACGAAGCATCGCGGCATCTCGAACCGCCCTGATGGCAGCTTGGCCACAAGAGGGTCGATATAGCGGATTGTGAAGTTAGGTAGGCATGAACCGGATGGACTGTGTCATTCGGAGAAGGACCGATCGATTGAGCGAGGAAAAAACATCCCGAAACGAGTTTCGATTGGTCGGTCGATGGATGGCCCAGGAACCTGACCGAGAACAAGCTCCGATGGCTACCTACCGCGTACACCGCCCCCAACCGTCTCAGGAACAAGCAGTTGGTGCCACGACTGGCATCTGACAGCGACAGACGGGCGTGCTTGTGGTTTCCTTGTGATATCGAGTCCCAATCCGGCGACACAGACGACGGTGGAAGCCGTTGGCGTGAGATGATTCAGGCACGCGGGCGACGCTGATGCTGGCCGACGTGGCGGTTGGGTGTCACCGATTCCAGTAGCTGCAGCCGTCCGCCGTCCGTCGGAGTTTGTATTTAGCGGTTTGTGGGTTATTTTGGATTCTCGTTTGGGGACGAAACGCCGCGTTGTAAAACTGTTACTGTTGAGAAGCACCCGTTGACGGCTTATCCGCCCAGAACAACGGGCAAGAGGAGGAGGAGGAGGGTGTGCCTCTCCCGTTGCCATTCCCGCTCCCGCTGCAAGCATGTGTGTCTTTGGCTGGTTGCGTTTCAGTGATTTGTTGGTATTGTCGACAATCCGTGACTCTTTCATTGAGCCATTCCAACTGCAGTGCCAGCTCAGCAATGCGAATCTTTGTGTGCCCTGACCAGTTGTTGCTCGGTTTGGTCGCCTTGCGGCAGGTTAGTCTAGCATCCCCAGGTCCAGATGTTGCGTCCGGGCTCTTATCTGGGCCGGTCTTTGGTGTTAGTCAAGGGCATGGATGTCGATACTTTAGGGCGAGCAGTGAGTTGAAACCAGAGCCACCGGCCAGCGCTGTAACGTACGAAGTAGACATGGCTCTCGTCCCTCTGGTCGGATAGATGGAGCAGAGAGGCCGGCTTGGATGGTATTGGTTAGCATCGCCTGGGATCCCTAATAATTGTCTAGCTCACGGCTGTGTTGGGATTAGCCACGGAGGAGTTGGCGAGCTGGAGTCAGCACAGGGCAAAGACGCCAAAGCCCTGAGGAGATCAGTGTCAGTGAGGGCCAGAGCCAGAGCCCAGACGTTGTACTAGAATGATGACTGAATGGTGCGATGGGCACCGCACCGCAGCTTGGCTGCAAAATGGTCCGTAACCAGTGCCGCAGTTTTGAGGGATGGTTTTCTTGTCTCTTACAAGATCGCCAGCTGACAGGCTGGTACTGACGACGTGGAAAGGGGCACAGCGGCGAAGTACAAGTTGGCATGTCACTTTTGCCCTCTGGATCTCAGGGCCAAACCAATAAAGGCCGATCCAATAGGAAGCGATCCAATGGCATCCTGTCCAAAAAGACGGGTCGGTAAGGTATCGTAGTACTCATCGCCCCCGGACTAACGTCTCGACGGCTCCAGCAGAGGAAAAGAGCAGCAGGAACGCAACGGACGGGACTCCGCGTTCTAGGAACGGTGCTCCGTCAGACAGGGCAACCGTCTGATAGGCCAGCTCGCCGATACGTATTGCGGTACTTGAGATATCATGTTACCGATGCGGGGAAGTCAAGTACATCGGCAGCAATCACCAACTTATTACTCAGACATAGTTTAACAGACAGCCCAGGGCAACTTGGGTTCGAAGTCTTGTCACTCCAGAAAAACAGCGAGTGGTACGGTACGTATTCGCTGTATTTCGCCGTTCCGCAGTAAGGTATCGACTGACTGGCTCCGACTCGCCAGGGCCTTCTTCACGTGTCAAAGGATATGTAGCGTTTCTGCGCCCGTTTTCTACCAACTTCTTTGTACCTTGATCTGAAGCAACGTGGACACGGTCAAGGACAAGGACATGGACATCCGTCACAAAGGGCAGACAAGAGTCAGTTGAATCATCAGTCAAACCTCACGGCCCGAAGCCGTCCCCTCCCGATTGGAACTCAAACAACAGCTCGATCCAATGCACCCTGCTGAGCAAGCCCCCTGCATCCCATGCAGCCTTTGGACGACGACGACGACAACGTGTACGAGTCCGTGGTCTTTGTAAGGCAGATGCCTGAACTCAGAAAGCCTCACCAGCAGGAGGGCAGGCGAGGCAGCTTCGCGAGCCGACCGAAGACAGCTCCCGCACGACCAAAGACTGCCACCGGTCATCGCCCCCCAGAGTTGCTTGACAAGCACACAGTCAGGACGATCTGGGAATGAGATGGACTGCTCCGACGTGGATCCCAAACCCGGACAGTTTCTACATCCCAAGAGATACTGGAGCCGGCCAAGCTCCCAGCCTTGGTACATACAGAACATGTGCTTTTTGAGCAACTTGAGGTTAAAAGATGAAACGGGCCTGGGCTTGTTTGCTGGCAAGGCAAGCATGGCATGCGCAATCAAGGAGCTCAGGCACACACTCTCGCTGTCGTCCTCACTTCCCGTCCCTTCCAGACGCCGGCGAAGGAGAGTTTGTGCGCAAAGTAGGTACGGGTACCTTGACAAGGGTGTTTGGAAGACCCTGAGATTGGCAAGGGTGCTACCCACGTCTGTACACGTGTATTCCTACCGTGGATGGACAATTAATCGGAGCTCACGTATGGGAAAAGGCTAAGCTAATAGTAGGAGTAGCGAGAGAGGGGGAAAGTGAAAGTACGAGACTCAGGGAAATGTGATTTGCATTACGCCGGTCATGCAAGTTCTCCACGCTTGCGCTCTCCTAGAACCCAAAGAATCAGATAGAGTCTGCTTCTCTGTCTTCTTTTTTGAGGCCCATGTGATGATGGCCAAAGGTTTGCGAAATCAGCGAGGCGCATCTACTAGTCTTCGGTGTTTGCGGTGGATGAACGGAAGTGTGGACTGTGCTGTGCTTTACTACGGTGCCATCGTCAGCCTCCAGCTTCCCGCTTTCTCTTCCCGTCCTTCCCTTCTTAGACCCTGGCCTGTCTTGTCTTGCCTTGTCTTCTCCATCTTCTCCAACTCTTCCATCCGCTCTTTTCCATTTGCCATCATCCCGTCCTACCGGATGGTCGAAATTACATGCCCTTCTAGGCTAATGGAAGATATTACCACCAATAACCACCGTTAACCCACACCACCTCAGCGACTTTGGCGCGCCTTCCCCAAGTCGCTTGTTTCTCCAGATTGCTCGTCAATTGGTCTCCTCTCCTGCACCCTGAGCTGTCATCTACCGCACCTTTTGTCCCGGCGGACAAACCCAGCAGCAACTCTTATCCCGCATCGGGTGGCATTCAGCTTCAGGGTCCAGCTGCGAAAGGAACAGGCGCAGGTCGCATCAACAGGGACATTCGGCTAAGAGGCAAACCGTTCCGTTTGGCGACGGGTTGCACATCCCTCGCCGCGACTTCTCCTGCAGGCGCCCCCAAATACCCTGGATCCGGCTGATCGCGTGTCACGAGAACGACAGAGACCGCCCGAGACGACCACCAAGGTTAAAGAAAAAAAGAAAAAAAGAAGAGGCGCTCCCGCATGAGACGTCCAGTGGAGATACCCACCACAACCGCCGCCCTACCGAAGTAATTGCCCAGGTGCTGATGCGCGCCTGAGTTCTCCCTCCCGTTCAGCCCAAGGAAGTAGTCGGTCCAGCCCAACCCAACCTCAGCCAACAATTGCGATACTTTCTACTCACGAATAATACGCTACGGCAACTTGCGGTACGGTGCCAGAGGACATCCACCCGTGAGCCCGCTTCTTGGTCGACCTACCTTAGGTGAGGTACAGGGTTGTTACGGAGACCTCCCCAGCCCAATCGACGTACCGGGAAATTCACCTCTGTCCGGCTGACCCTCAAAGTACCACTCACCAAGGATCTTCGTCACCCTAGTCACCTCTCTCTCTCTTCTCCGAGGTATTGAACCGCAACAACTCACCACTCATTATTTCCACAATAACCCCCCATCGCCGCCCTGCGTTACTGTTTCTTTCCTCCTTCGCGACTCTCAACGTATTACACCACGTCTTCATTCCGTCGACCGCGTCGTGATCTGGATCGCGACTGAACCAACCAAGGCTTCTCCCTCGACACAAATCACCTCAGCACTCAGCACATGCGATAACAACAGTGGAGACTGTCCCTGATTCACTCGAGCACCGGACGACCCTCCGCCACCAAGACTCTCCAAGGGCAGAACAATCAGACATATCTCACCCTGTACGGACACAATTTGGTAGGTTTATCCATCCTCTGGCATGCGTTTCGCGGGGCATCCAGGTCCCTGGGAATTAAAGGCACCGGGTCAAAGGACGAAGCGAATAAAAGCAGGGCACAAAGAGGCGACGGGAGACGGTAGACGGGACCGCTCGGAAAAAGCAACAGCGCTAATAAGCCCAACAGTGACGTATCGCAAGGTACTGCGACCGCGCTGCACTTGCCCTGGCAAGACATCCAAATCACCACCACCACCACCTTCGATGCTGCTTTCTAGGGCGCAATATTGCCTGCCCATCCCCAACAATCTATAATCATGTTGGCATCCGACTCGTTCCTGCCCTCGGGCTTCACCGATCACGACCCCAATATGCCCCTATCAGCCGTCATTTCACCACTTTCACTCAATCGAATGGCGACCTCGACTGGTTACTTCGACGACGCGAGATCGACATCGAATGTCGCCGCCACTTCTTTCTACTCTCCCCAGTCTTCTGACGCAGCGCGTTATCCCCAAGGCTTCCTCTCGCCCATCACCAACGGTCGCAACTGTGCAAACGGCGTCAACGGCGCGAATCCCTACGAACCGAGGACGATGACCTTTTCGCCCACGCCCACCAATCTCGACCAACTCGTCGGCCTCAATCCGGCCGTTGGAAGGATATCCTCCAACGGCATGCCTCACCCACGGTCTGTCTCGGCCGATGCAGCCGCGGCCCCGGCGTCAGCACAGATCATTCGGAGACTGGCCCAGCAAAATGCGCGGATACGAGAGGCTTGGGAGGCAGAACGCAAGTACATGGAAGCAAATCGCGAGCGCGTCGAAGAGGTCTACAAGGAGGAGCGCGCCCTCATGGAGGAAGAGCGCATCGAGTGGGATGCAGAGAAGAGCGACTTGCTGGACCAAATTCGCTTGCTGAAGGAGCAAATCACGACGATCGAAGGCGACAAGATGCGGCTGCAAGGAGCGCTGCAACGCCACGAGCTAGAGAAGGCGGGCAAAATCGCCGGCGTCACTGTTGCACTCTCAGGAACAGGAACAGGAACAGGAACAAGAGTTGGTGGTGGGGCCGATGGGTCCACCCAACTTTCCTTTCAAGGAATCTCCTCGCACCCCAATGACGCGCGGTTCGGCCTCTCCAACTGCGGAATTGGAGAGCGGAGGCCGACTAATGGCTCTGCCTCAGCCTCCGTTTCGCCATCCCAGATCCGATCTCAGTTTATTAGTCCCGGCAGTTCCAGAATTTCCCCCTCCAAGCAACCAGAGTTCTCGCCATTCATCCCACTCAACCCCAATATGCAGCCTACAACAAACGACGCCGTCGACTTCCTCGGTTCACCCAAGGACGAGGTGCCGGTTCCCATCGTCGACATTCAGATCATCAACCCTGAGCTTGAGGGCGTGCCGCTCAAGGCCCCGGCCATTGAGAAGAGCACTTTCACAGATTCTGGAAACACACCCGACAACTCCAAGACATCATCGAGGAACGTGTCACCGCCTGGAGAGCCCGGCAAGACGAAACGCAGCCCGACCAAGGAGCAGACCATTCAGGTTCTTGCAGCGCCCGAGATCGACAGGCTTGTCATGCATGCTGGCCATACTCCCAGCCACTCACTATCTCACTTGGGAACCGCACCAGGCACCGAAGTCCCGACTGCTGCCGATGGCACTGGCGGTTCTACACCGACTTTGGCCCCCACGGATATGAGTTCCAACCCAGCAACCCTCTGTGACGTCAGGGCGAGAGGAGAGTCGTCCGATGTCCACGATGACGTTGGTGACGGCTTCGACGAGCCCGAGCCTATGGACGCAATGGACGATATCGCCCTCAAGGGCCCTTTGATGATCCGCAACATCCCCGCTCATGACGAAATCTTCTTTCAGCGTCTATCCGAAAAGCTCGAGGATGTCAGTCGTGGAGAGGACGCTGTTCCGACTTGCCTCAGAGACTCAACGGAGGATCTCCTCGCCGGCCCGTCGGAGCAAAACGAGAATAATCTCACGGCCCACAAGGTTGACACGGACGCCACCAGCGACATCGGCTCCTCCACCGACATTGGTGACGAGTCTCGGTCAAAGGTAGAGGAGGTCGATATACCTCTGAAGCTTAAGAAGAGCACGAATTTCGGCGCCCCGTTAGGCGTTCTGTTCTAAGTGATACCATCACTTGAAACCCACTTTCTCTTCAACCGGAGCAAGCCTCCATACAGACGAAACACCTGGATAGAATTTCCATAATTTCAGATCCCCCTGCACATACGGATTCGTCTTTCTGCACAAAGTCATCAATCATCCACCAGGCAATGGATCTTCACAGGATAGACCAGCCGCTACAACTTTTCATATGTCAACCCACAACGGACGGTGTTTCATCTCTAACTCCGCGCCAATAGACAGAGGTGGCCAAACGGAATCAACAGTGTTCCTAGAGCAACATCACCTCGTTTCTTTTCTATGTTCAGGGATGGGTTACAACGGTTTCTACACAAAATGCACAATACCCCTGGAGGACTTTGAATTCCTTCACACGAATTGGTTTGGTTTTTTCACATGGATATGGTATCCATAGAGGCGTGTTCGCCTGAGTTTGGGTTGGAAGGTACAATGGAGTGAGCAAAGAGAGATCCCAGAGAAAGGACCAGCTCACGTGGCCAGTATGGGTTACCACAGCTTCAGAATGAGACAGGCAGCTTTTTCACGCCTGTTGAGGAGGAACTGGGGACAAGAGGAGCAATGTAGGAATTTGTTCTAGCAGAATTGACATTGCACATGCAGTCTTTTACTGGCTGCCTTTTGTTACCTTACAAACTGGCTCTTACTCATTAATATGTGAGCGATTGCATCTTTGTTGTTGATTAGTGTGTACATCCTCTTTCTCATCTCATCGTTGGGGCTCTATCCTTGAATGTGATCGATCTTGATCTGTGGAGACTGTCAAACCAGACCTCCTTGCAATCCATACGAAAGGCCATGCCAACAAATGCTGTATGAATTACTATGGATGCATATGCAGTCTCCCATCGTCCCTGCTTGATGAATCTCTAATGCAAAAAGTGCGCTCCTATTCCCAAACTCAGATTGATCCATGTCATATCCAGTTCTGACCTCAACCATCTCTTTCCCAAGCAATTTCTCCGACACCAACATACACCAAGGGGATGCATAGCCATCTACCATCTCCGAGAGGCCCTCTCACTTCTGCGACGAGGCTCTCAAGGGTAACCCCAAAACGACACTCTGCCCGGCGCCCTCACACCCGCTCGAGCAGATCATCAAGCAGCTCCGTCGTCTCGGCCGGCGACGCGATCCAGGCCGTCGTACCCACGGACCGCGCCTTGAAGTCGTTGCTGCCGGCGCTCAGGAACTGGTCGCCGATGTGCAGGGTGCTCTCGCCGGCGATGGGCCTGTCCGGGTGGCCGGCCTTGGCGGCGAACCAGCGCTGGCAGACGGTGACGCCCCACGACTTGTCGCCGATGTCGACGAAGACGTCGCGGCCGCCGTTGAAGGCGCAGAAGGGGACGCGGCGCTCGGGGGAGTGGCCGGCGGCCTGGGCGGGGCTGCCGAGGGCCGAGAGCTCGAGGATCTTCTGCACGACCAGGACCGTCTCCTCGAGGGACTCGCGGGGGATGCGGATGGTGGGGTCGGTGGGGATGATGCCGACGGCGCGGTCCTTGCGGAGGAGGGTGGCCGGGAGGTTGAGCGTCTTGACGCAGTCGAGCAGGGCGGCCTCGGCGACGTCGAGGAGGGCCGAGATGTCGGCGTCGGACCAGGCCGCCATCTCGGGCGTCAGCCACTGCTCCTGCGGGACCCGCGCGAGGAGGTGCGGGGAGTCGGGCGCGTACTCGAAGAGGTAGTTTGCCTCGCCGCCCATGATGACGATGGATTCCTTCTGGGTCGGGGTGAGGGTTTTGGAGGCGGAGATGGCATCCAGGAGGCCGTGGAGACGCTCGTAGTAGCGGTCTGCTGTTGTGTAGCCCGCTGCTGTCACGATGCCGATTTTGATGTCTTTGTGGAGGAGGTCTAGGTGAATTTGACGTTAATGATGTTCCTTTTGTTTGCTCAAGTGTGCCAAACTCACCGAGGAGACGGGGAATGACTGGATTAGAGGGCTCCAAGCTCTCGCCGTCGTCGTAGAGCGTCACATCTCCATCAAAGGTGGCGAGCTGTAGCGAACCCGCTGTGACAGCCATGGCCTGGGCCGAGTTGAGGATGAGACGGACATCGTTGAACGAGGGCGAAACGTAGCGGCGGAACGAGATGAGGCGCTTGGCATCCATGTGTTTGAAGGCTGCTTCAAGAGGCAGGCGGGTAAAGAAGGGGCCAGCGCTGGGTACCAACATCTTTAGTTTTGAGGGGAGGTTATTTGCTTCATCTTGGCGAGCGACTGGGCATTACGTTAGTGGGAACTCGAGTCATGAGGGGTAAGAATACGGCTTTACTGTGGTCGTCAATCATGTGCTCAACATCGCGGAGAATCTCAGCATAGCGGCGGTGAGCTTCTTCGGCCATCTGTGATGTGCTGATGCCTTTGCTGTCGAAGACTCCTGTGGGTTGGGAGTAGAGGACGAAGGGTACGGCGAGGAGGCCTTTGATCCATTCTGCGGGGTGTGTCAGCCATTGCGTCTTATGGGTAGTGACAAGCAGACACGAGGACTTGTAGAGCAGAGATACAATCCAAAAATTCAATGGATTGAGGTCGCTTAAAGGCTTTATGATTCCTTAACTCCCCCTAGAGACTTGGGGTGATGAAGCTGACGTGGTCTTAGGGCACTTGCCACGGCACGGGCTGACGTAGAGCGTTACGGGTGGCCGTACCTATGAATTGATCTCTCCTGTGAGTTTTGAGAGCATCTAATACATAGTTAGTCTATGTGCTCATCCAGAAGCCTTCTCCTACTTACACTCTACTCTGTATCTCGTTGTCATCTTGAATTACGGTGAGGGTCGGTGAAGGAGGGGTAAAGGTGTCTTCTAGGTTAGGTATATAGGTTCGGCCAGTAAGTCGATGACCGTAAAAATATTCAATATACTTCAGGTATATGATGATATAGACTCTCGATGTTTTTTCCGCCAGATCCAAGAGGTTGAAAAGAAGGAAAAGAAGGAATGTAGTCAGAGTTGATGAAGTGATGTTGACATGAGATTCCACAGGTGGATACCCCACCACCTTACACGGGCCAGGCCCCGCGACGTCGCTGTTGCTGCAGCTGTCACCGGAATGCACCAGTGATCAGGGGTCGGATTCCCGCTAAATCATCTACCGGAGGCCGCCGCTACCCGCGGCGCAGGCTCGGCGCCAACCACTGACGCCGCACTAGCAGCTTCCCCCGCAATCCCTGTACCTTGTGACTCTTGCACCTGACATGGCTCGAAGACTTCCCCTCTCCAGTATGACTTACTAGTTGAAGCAACTTTGATAAGACGAGTTGTGTTGAGTATGACTCTTCTGTTGAGGGATGCGTTGTGTTGAAGATGCAGCTCAACTAGATGACTGGATCGGCTCTGACGTTTTGATGCCAACTTAGCAATAAGAGCATAGAGTGTGATCTGAGTGCTTTGGCCGAGCCATTGACTTCAGCTGAGAAGAGAAACAAAAACGACAAATTGTCTCTCCAAAGGAAGACAATCTGATGGGGCTGGCTGGATGTTTAGCTCTGTAACTTGCAGAGGATTCTGGGGTGTATTGCTACATCAAGACTCAGATCGTACGAAACTACTCGACCCAGCACGATACTAGATACCAAGGAAACAACACACGGAAAGCTCCTCATTATTAGGCCGCGGGAGTCTTTTCGTCCTTCTTCTCAGGCTTGCGCCCAGTGATGATGTAGCTATCAACTATTAGCATGTTGAATGGTGAGTAACACAAAATCAACTCACATCGGGTAGTACGCATGGAACTGCTTGTTCTTCATGTCCTTGCGCACATCGATAAGGAAGATATTGAGCTCGTCGCGCGTCCAGTCAAGCCCGCGAGTGAAGGGCGCCATACACATGGCCTCCAGCGCGCTGCTGACGTTGTCGTAGGCCCATGTGCCAATGTTTTTGTAGTGCTCCGCCTTTGGCCAGTCGTTAATTGGCCATTTGTAGAAACTGAGCTTAACATCGACGAAGCCGACCTCAATCATTATGTCCTTGAGAGAGGGAAGGTCGATCCAGGGACGGCCCAGCTTCGCACAAGCTTCCTTGAGCAGATCTGCCATCTTGGCGAAAGCGCAGTCCTTTGGGAAAGTGTCATCATCGGAGAAGAGGCCGACGTCTCCTTCCTGGAGCTCAAGCCAGCCGCCCGGGTTGAGGTTGCTGTAACTGATGTCAGTCGCCCGTTGTTTAAGAGCGGACAGCATCACAGGCGATACTTACTCGAACGCTTTGGTGATTAGTGCCTTCCAGTCAGCCACAGCCGACGTCATCGCGCGACTATGGATATAATCGAACGGCCGTGAGTAAGTCCATTCCTCCTCAAGGTCATCGATCTCGAATGTGACGTTTGGGACGGTGCTTGAGCGCAAGTGAATGTCAGCACATTCCCTTCGCCAAGAAGGATTTATTTCTTACATGCCCGGCTGAGTGTGTGAGAGATCCATGCCAAGTACCTATACAGAAGCTTGTGTCAAAAACCGATGACTTTGGTATATTGAATATCTCGACTCGACTCACTTCAGACTCTGGGTGCAAGTCTCCAAAGTCAATAGCCCAGATGCCGGTCCCCGTACCTAAATCGAGGACACGTCCGACTTTGGCGTCTTCATCGCATGGGGGGGCCAGACCCAGCCTGCCATCTAACGTGTAGACATAAAGTTCATGTTGCATATCTAGCACTTCGGTAAGCACGGAGCAGAAAGTCACGCCACGGATTTACATACCAAGTCTCTCGGCCTCTCTGTCATCGTTCGGCCAGGTGTATTCTGAGATCGATCAACCCCAGACTATGAATTATATTGCATGAATTCTTACTGCCATCTTTGTATTTATGATAGGTTCTTCCATTCTCGATGCGGTAGTCGAGGAGCGAGCTGGACACGCTGGTGGTTGACGACTGAAGAGTCTAAATATTTGTTTCATCCGTAAGAAAACAATCACGCTGGAAGGAATACCCAAGGCCGTGCCCGGGAAAACAGCTTTCGACTTACCTCGACCTCTGAGCGACTGTCATCTGTCTGAAAAAGATTAGTTTGTGGAAATGCATACTAAACGCTTACACTCACCTCGTCAGCTGCAATGCGCACTTCATGGTCGATCCCGGCCATTTTGACAATCTCTCCAAGTCACTGTAACAGATTCACGTTGTGCTTTTATGAGATCAATTGCTTCGAGCAGAATCTGGGGGTAAGTTGTCTCTTTTGTGATGGACCAAACATCCCAACTGCAACCCCTCTTCTTCGACAGGGGGATTGGCAGCGACCAACGACACAAACATGCATATGCGCCATGGCAGTCTTTTCTCTTTTCAGTAACGTCTATGGGGCCTGAATTGCTGCAGAACGAATGAAGACTGGCGCAAGGATGACATCCAGGTTCGTTGAAGGAATATCCGCTGTTTCGACCAGTCCAGATATCGCTGCATTCCGGGGTCTGCAGTCCGCTTCCGCGGCTGCGGGCTAGGTAACGTAGTGAGATACCGCGAACAACATACCAGATTCGGCACCTGCACAGCCCGGCGAGCGCATTCCCAAAACCCCGTTACCGCCTGAAGCGAACGACAGCCTGATTTAAATGAAAATCCTTGGTCCGGACCGAGGCTTCGGTAGTTGCGAGGTCCCCGAAACCACGGTAGCTGTGCTATCGATAATCTACTTGAATCTCACGGAGCGCGCTCCGCGAAGCGGCTTGGACGACGGAGAACTCGACGTCAAGCTCGACTTTTCTGGCGCAGTTTTCTCTGAACTTGGTTTCCAGTTCACATCTGAGCCATCGTTCTCGCATGACGGGGTCCCTGATGATTTGGCCAAGATTGACCATCGTGGAAGTGCATGTCATCGTGTGCAATCCGGGCCCTGAATTATTGGAATGAGACTATCTCAGTTACGCCGTTCTGAATAACTGCAAACAACAAGTCTACCCATTACATGGTTATTCCGACCCGAGCACAGATTTGGGTCAACTGCTTGAGCGCCTTTGGAGCAACGGCAACAGTCCATACACATAGTTATTCTGACTACAACAACAGTATCTCGCTTACAACTATTCACTTTCAGAGTCTGCCCCCATGAAAGAGAGCAAACTCAATTATTCCTCGACCTAAACCGGCCTACTTCCGACGAACCAACGGCAAGGTTAACCGCTTCCCCCAACCTCATTCGCCCGCGTAAATAAAGCCTAACAGATCCGGCCAAACCACTCCCACAAATTTCACGACAACCACACTGCCCTCCACATCACCACCACCAGACAGAACATTATAACCATCTTCACCTTTGCAAACCAGCACATACGACCATACCCACTGGAGAACTCGGGATCCCGTCCGCTCTCCCATAGATAAGCCAGTGAGGGCCGGATTAGTAGTTGGGTCGGTGACGACCAGCGAATACCTGGTGTTGTATGTTTTTGGCGTTGATATCATTCCTTTTTGTCTGTTTGCGATGCGCGGACGAGGCATCCTGTGGCGAGAGCAGTGTTTTGACATGCGCACCGCGCCAGCGCTGTCCATCAGAACTACGACGACGCACGAACATGGGGAAGACATCTCGAAACAGCCGACAGACGGACACGACCTGTGAAATATCTTTATCACTCTCGTCTCGACCGCCACCTGGCATAAACAAGAAACCTAGGATTCAAGACGAAACAAAACCCAACATACCACGTGGCAAACCACCATCACCAGAACGGTCAGAATTCTCAACACACAACGTCGAAGCAAAGGGAGAACAGGCAAGCGGCCCCTCGCGAAGCCGTCCCAAGACCACCCGACCACGCATGAGCGAGCATCCAAGAAGCTCGGAGGAAACATGGCAGCAGGTGCTTCTCGCACGCCAACCAAGAAGACAAAAAGAACCGACACAAATTGACCTGGGGGAGTGGCAGACACATCTATCCCTCACACATAACACTTCGCCAAAAAACGTCAACCCCCGAGCACAATATCGAGACAGCGCCGACGCCGAACCCAAGGATATGTGAACTGATTTTGGTTCTTGAAAAGTTTGGGGGAATTTGATACTACCTAGAACCTTCGACAACAACTGAGCTTCAATAAACATCTCCACACGCGGGCCTCCCACGATGCTATGCCTACCGACGATAAACGACGGCCATGAGACGACAATCGAAAACTTGCTCATTTGGCGCCCACCTCGGACTGCAACAAGACTCATTTTCCTCCCCTGACTCTCCCCTCCCTGCCGACAACGACATAAAAACAGGAAGGGGGGGAAAGCCGTGCTTTGGGCACCTACCTAAGCCTCCCCGCAGCGTCGTCTTCTCATATCCAGCTGGCCTCCGGCCATCGTTTGCACGCTCTAATGCTCTTAAAGATCTTTTTTCCTTTTGGACCTCTTGTACTCTTTAGGGGATGGGGGTAATCGTAAATCTTTGCCTCGTCAATCTTTCTCCTGTGACCGCTCATCCACAACATCTTTTCGGCAGCTTGCGTGCCATATCCACCGGCGTGCGTGGCGGCAGCGGCTCACTCGGATCATCTCGCGTCTCCCTCTCACGAGTTCAAACTGGGGTGGTCAGAGAACCTGACATTCTCGATCGAAATAACCCCGTGTCGTGGAGGGGCCCGGCTCGGTCATCGATGAAGTCTCGGGTAAGGCTTTAGCTGGCACCGCCGTTAACGGGGCCAGCACCTTGTTGTTGAGCAAGGGCCAGCTGGGCGGCCTGGGCATTCTCGGTAGCCTTCTGCATGACGCCTTGGAGGGCGGCCTGGTCCTCGGCGGACAGGTGAGAGGCCAAAGACTGGTAGAACTGGGGTTGCTCCTCCTCCATCTCTGTTGGGTTGTTAGACCTATTCCTTTTAGATGGATGGTTGTCACTCACTCATCAGGGTAGCGCTGAACAGCAGGTAAGGGTCGACCTTGTCAAGGGGTGATTCCAGCAGGACGCTGTCCTCGCCCAAGTCATCTTCGGACTCGATATCCTCGACACCTCGGCTGAACTTCTGGGCCTATATCAAGGTTAGTTGGGTTGACGATGGGCGAGCGTGCAATGAAACTGACCTCTTCGTTGAGGAACTCAAGGTAAGCTGTACTCTCATCACGAGCCTCGGTAGGCTCCTCCTCTTCAGGCTCATCCTCGACGTTCCAGTTTGCCTCGTCCTCAGCCCACTCGTCCTCCTCGCCGTAGTCGTAGTTGCCGGCCTCGAGGTGGTAGTCGTCACGAAGAGCCTCCTCCCGGTTCTTCATGGCAGCGGGCAGAGTCTTGAAGAGCTCAGTGATGCCCTGGAGCAAGCGTGGCCATCCAACAGACACGCTCTGGGGAACCTGGTCAGCCTTGAGGCCGAGCAGAGCAGAGATCGCGACAATGCAAAGCTTCTTGTCGTGGACTCTAGTGAAGTTGTTCATGTTGCCGAACCAGAGGCTGAAGAATCTGTTCGTCCATCCTTGGGTCTCGAGGATGTGAAGAGTAAGGACGGGGTTGTAGTGGATGGAGTTGATAACAAGCTCCATGAGGTGAATCTTGTAGGCCTTGACCTTGACATCCTGGGCGCTGAGAATGGTCATGGCGAACTTGATGAATTCCAATACGTAGTTGTCGATGTGACCGCGGAGGTTCAGCATCATGGCTTCGGCCAACTTGCAGGCGCAGATACGATCGACACCGCCAACCTTGTTGTCGTTGAACATATCAGCGATCATGGAGAAGAGAGCCTGAATGTACTCAGGCTTCTGCACCAGCTGACCAGCACCATATTGAACAAAGTTGTCGAGGGCAGGCAGCATGTCTTCCAGGTAGAGCTCTGCGCCAGCCTTGAAGGTGGCGTGGATGAGCTCAAATGCTTGCCACATGGTGGGGGAGATACCCTTGGCGGCAAATGTACAGCTGTCAATGATCTCAAACACCTCGTTGTACAAGTCGTACAGCTTGTTCTCAAGAGTAACCTGGATGACGGGCATGAGAACAGCCTCAATGTGCAGCAACACATCAGGAGTGCTCTCCAACGTAAGAATAAGAGTACCGATGGTCTGCAAAACACCAAGCGCAGTAATGCTCTTCTCATCGAGGTAGTCGCCGTACTCATCGTCACCATTGTCCTTGTTCTTGTCGAGAACCTCACGGACAATGCGGAGGTAGGTGTCTCTCAGCTGCTCGCTAAGAGCAACGGCGAAAGGCGTCAGCTCGGTAGCGAAAACCTCGACGAAGTCCTCCATGACGTTGGCGAGAGCGTCGATGTCGGCCTCGTTGGCGAGCTTGAGCAGCTGCTGCATGATGGTGGGAATGCTCTGCTGCATGCTGGTGCGGATGATATCGTGACGAATAAGGGGCTGAAGAGCCAAGGCGGCGGTAACACGGACGGGAAGATCAACATCGGCCATGCAGTCGAGAATGTGGCGGTAAATGGTAAGGAGGTTGTTCTGGTCCTGGAAGTTGAGCTGCTCGAACTTCTCGATGGTGTCGCAAGCGCGGGCACGGAGGTAGCCCTGGCGACTGGTGAAGTCGGGGAAAACGTAGCGGACGAGGAAGTACTCGACCTGGTCGGCGATAGGGCTCTTCTTGCCCAGGATGACGGGGGCCAAAGTACCGATCATCCTCAGAGCACCCTCCTTGGCGATGTGGTTCTTCTTGTCCTCAGGCGCCTGCTCATACTCGTTGACGACAGCATTGACGAACTTGAGGATCTCGAAAGTCTGCTTTCTCCTGTTTTTCGTCAAGCCGACGAGGAAGTTGGTAGCTGCCACATCGGGTGCCGAGGCCTCTTCGTAAAAGTTGAGTTTCCTGTGGAGGTATTCATCGGGCTCGTCCTCGAACTTCTCGATATCCTCCTTGGAGAGGCACAGAACGGGGAACACGAAATGTGTCACCAGGTTCTGCAGGTTGGGCTTCAGGTGGTTCCACATCTCCTTGGGGCGCACCGACTCGTCAAGGAAGACGAGGGTGTATGACAAGCAGGGTCTGCTCAACCATGCCGTCTTCGCAACCCACTTCTCGATTTCGGCCAGATAATGCTTAAGAATCTCGGGGGCAATCGTAGCGGAGAACTCCTTGGCGAAGCGAACGGCGTCATCGTCTTTGGTGTTGGCGACAGACTGTGTGTTGCCGTGTCTAGTCAATGTTAGCAGAGCCTCCTTAAATCGTCCGTCGCTTTGATCTCACCTAATGAACAGGCGGTTGAGGTTGAAGTATGCCCACTTCTTGGCCTTCCACCAGTGGTGCTTTTCACGCTCGTATGAGTCGTCGACCATGGCGCTGGCCGGGATAGTCTTGGAAACGGTCTGGAGGAAAACGGTGCACCAGCCAAAGTTGGTCTGCTGCTCGCGCAGGAAGGCAGAAAGCTCGAGCTAGTTTGCTGTCAGCCAACGGTGTAAAAGCAGGGGTAGAGCCATCTGTATTTACCCAGGTCGCGTGCTTGTAGGCCTTGAGGGCCAAGTGAAGCATCTCACCGGCCTCGTCGCTCTCCTGAGCGACCAGCTCATTGCAGATAGCCAGCAGTCTGGGGAAGCTGGCCTCGATGATCTTGTCGAAGTGGACTCTGTTGTCGCCGTCCGAGGACTTGAATCTGTAGGCGCGGCAGATGGCAAGCAGGCATTGCAGGCCAGCCAGGACCGAGGGGGCGTCGTTCGTGTTGAGGAGCTGCATGGTGTAGTCCATGAAGTTGGGCCACTTCTCGGGGAAGTCGAAGTGCAGGATGCGCTGGAGGACGGGGATCAGCTGCTGCCGGACCAGCCCCTGGGAGGCGGCCATGATGGGCAGCAGGCGATCGCGGAAGCGCGCCTTCTCATCTTCGGCGATCTGTGTCTCGTTCGGGCTGTGCTCCGACTTCTCCCATCCCCGGTTCACACGGTTCTTAATGTAAATAACGGCTAGAAGGCGGCGAGCGCGATTAGTATGCTTGCGTGCGTTGTGGGGTGGATTCGAGACGATGATAAAGGGAAAGTCTCGCGAAGAAGGGGACTGGTCCACGTACTTGATAGCCTTACGCTGTTATCCTGCTCGTTCTGAAGGACCTCGAGGAGAACGTCCATAAACCCCGGGTGCTCTTCGATCTACATCGTTGAGGAGATTGTCAGCCAGCTGGTCTATAATAGGGTCGCGACATGCGCCTCGTCTCCGGTCCCCCTCCCCGAAGCGCTCGGCATCGGCACCGGCACGGCGTGAATGCAGCGGGCACCGGGTTGGCCTCGCTTCGCTTCGCAGCAACGGTGGTCGACAGACAGCTGACGTGCGTGTGCGTCCATGTCGAATGTGTGTGATATGCGTGCGTGCGTGCGTGCGATGCGGTGCGGATCGGCTCGGAGCGGTAGGGGGGCCATTTCGTGGGGGAGGGGGGTCGAGAGACGAAGGGGAAGACGACGTCTCCGTCTCCGTCTCCGTCTTTCCTGGCCTGCGTGTGTTGTGTGTAGTGGCAGAAAAATAAATAGATGTCGTACCTGCTTGAGCTGAATCTCAGCCCTCCTTCTCGTGTCGGCATCGGGGTCCAAACTGGCCGCGAGGAGGCCTCGAATCGCCGTGGTGTCCATCTTGGGTGAATTGACGGGGTGATGTCGAGGTTCAGGCGGGATAGGAGTTGAGAGGAAGGAAAGCGGTGCGGGTGGTGAAGACAAAATTTTGGGCGGGTCGTCTGTGTTGCCTCGAAATGGCGGGGCATACCACGGCGGCGGTCGACAGGACTGAGGTGCGTAGGTGACGGACGGGTTTGGTTACGGCCAGGAGGTACCTGGACTGCTAGCAGTGGCCCCGGAGAGCAATGTCTCGGGCGTATCGTGGCCTGGATAACGTAACCTAGAAGGTGAGGTGGTAGGTAGCTCAGCCTGGAGGGGATCAGTCGCAGAGGCCGGTTGGTAGCGGTAGGAGCAGTGGTAGTGAGCGAGGTGGGTGAAAGGACGTGGAGGGGGAAAGCTGTGGAAGTGGAAGCCCTGGAGGCACGCAGTGCAGGGGGCCAGACCGGCAGAAAAGACTGTGGAGGACGAAGTCAAGCGGCGCCAGATGCAAAGTTGCGAACCAGGCAATCGACCAGGAGTAGTAATTGTTGTTGTTTTAGCTAGGCATTCGTGCAAGTCGGTGAAGAGAGAGAGAGAGAGAGAGACCTGGGGAATTATCAGACAAGTCTATCCGCCGGGCCGTCTGTTTTCTTCTCTTCCTTCCCAAGAAGAAAAGAAAGAAAGTCCAAATTAACCTCGATCTCCCAGGCGGCAGACGCCGGGACTGGAATGCCGCAACTTTGGTTCTGACGGATTCAGGATCGTATCTCAGACCGTAGAGTGCGCAGTGCGGTGTGTTGGCTGTATCGTGACACCTAGATTGACCGATGCATTGCTTGGTTACTATGAAGATGCTTGGAATAGTATCTCTTGTATTGGGCAGGCTGGATTCATCGCCTCTACTGTCCAGACTGGTCTAAAGTAATTCAGGCGTGTGTTCTAAACGACTTTGGTCGCTCGCTTTGTGGCTCATACCTATGCCACACACACATACGTACACCGAATCGCGTTGACTGCCTCGTGTCAGTCGCCGGTGAAGCCATGCTTGTTTTGATTACCTATTTTCCCCAGACAGATGGCAACGCGTCTCAAGGAAATAAGGAGCGGCAGACGTGTGTGTGGGAATACCGAATACCGTCGTCGCAAGTCCAAGCAACGGGCAAGCAAAGCAGGGTACGGGCAGTTAAGGCATAAGGCCGTTGATCCAGGAAGTTATTGGCCAGTAATTAAGAGCTACTTCTTACACTGCTTAGTGGCCTGCTTTGCAATACTTTGCCCCGAGAGTCTGTTTTCTTCGGAATGCTGC
This sequence comes from Colletotrichum karsti, assembly GCF_011947395.1. Classification (NCBI taxonomy): domain Eukaryota; kingdom Fungi; phylum Ascomycota; class Sordariomycetes; order Glomerellales; family Glomerellaceae; genus Colletotrichum; species Colletotrichum karsti. Next base: position 228,757 of record NW_024065939.1, read on the forward strand.
CTTCAACTCGATACACGCACACAACAGCCTGCCGATAATAGCTTGCGTAGCATCTCCAACTCCGACGCATCTTACCCTTCTCTTGACACCTCGGATCGAGAAAGGCGCTTGTCATTATCATTGTCAGCACCAAAAGTCAAGTCCTGACACGCCCAGACGCCGGAGCTTATTGTCGGCAGAAAACAAAAGTGCGTCGCCCACCGCCCACCGCCCCGAAAGCGGTATGGCATCAGGGCAGCCTGAGGCGCCAAATCGGCCCTCTCATTGGACGATTTCTCTCGAGTGGTGGATCTCGGGCATCCGTGCCTGTCCTGTCTCCACAACGCCTTGTTCTTCCACATCTCTGACTTTTTTTTTTCTGCTATCTTTTCTTCACCGCCCAGTGGAATCGGTCTGTTAGTCCGTCAAAAAAGGAAAAGCGCGTCTTGAATCCCCCCTTCCGAAAAACCCCAGGGTCCCCGTCCCCTAGGTACCAACCGATATCACGACCCTCGCACCTTACACCTTACCCGACCCATCAAACTGACTGAATCTTGTCTCCTGCCCAGCCGGGCTGCCACTACCGTGTCCCCTCACTGATAGAGAACCCCTCCCCCTCCATTCATCCCATCGCTGCGTCGGCCCAACAGCAGCCAAAAGGCACCTACCTACTTGCCTGTGAATCTGCAACAGTGGAGGGCATCTCGCCGCCGTAACCCTCCTGGAAGACATATCCGGCATTCTGCGGTGCTCCAGACCTTCCACGCATGAGAATGGCTTGTATGCACACGACCGATCGTCTACACGTGTGTTTGTTTACCTTTACACGTGTTTTGCCCCTCCATCTCATTGTTGGGACAGGACACCATCGCCCCCCGTCAATCGCTGCGGGCCTCATCCACCAGCCGGAGGGGAGTCGCCGGGGTGGCTTCCAACTCGTCTCCATTTCAGTCCGGGATTCTCATCGAAAACGAACACCGAGCAACCAACCCCTTCCCGGCTCAGAATTTTCTTTCGATTTTTACCATTCGGCCTTTTCTTTCCGTTGGCGGCCTTGACCTCGAGGCCAGCGCTATGTCATCAATATTGGGCAATCATTAACGATCAATTACTGACATCGTGATACTACGAACGGGTACTCAAAAATAGCCAGTAAAGTTGTCTAAGAGCCTCAACCTCCAACTCACAGATCTCCAGTGATGTGTCAACTGGATATGAAACCTTCTAATGAAGCCAGGCATACTCGTGAATTCTGGATTGGTTTTTCATATTCCTATCTACATCCTCGACCCTATATTCTGAAATAAGCAATGAAACGGGTGAGCTATTGCATCACAGCGCAAATCCGAACCCACCAAGACTTTCCTTAATAAGGACACCCGTCACCGCACAGTAGAGAGATTCTCTACAACAGATCCGAAAACTCCAAGACAGAGCCAGCAAGGAACATCGTCGCTCCCTCCAATCCTCCAGATCCCCTCTGGAAAGCATAAACCGATCTTCAGGGTGCATTGCGACCATCCCATCAACTCCAAGCCCAATCCCAGGACCTCCTTCTCTTTCCCCCCTGAGCCGTTCAGCTCAACAGCTCGCCGGACCTTGCACCCTGAACATGACGAAAATAATAACTCGCCACTTCTCTCTCCTTTTCTCCAAATACGATTTCTATTTCCGCATGTAGAGCAGGAATGGGCCACGAGGAGGTTGAGGGGGGCGAAATGTTACGATCCGAGATGTCCTCTCTCTCTCTACGTAAGGAATACGAACTCGAACAAGTTGGAGTCGTGGTTGGACCAAGTTCATCTCCATTCTTCACATGAGGCCCCCTTCCCTTCCCTCCTCCCAAAACCGCCGCACACCATTCCCTCATAGCCCGTCAGGGAACCCCCAAAATCCCACGATCCCGTCGCAAACTCTATCCTATCCCTTAAGGTATCGAAAGTGGGATCTTCCGCATCCATCCCCCAAGCCGTAGCCCCGGGCCACGTTTTAGACTTCGATGAGAGAGATCCAATTGCCAGGCTTCAAATCAAGGTTTACCACAAGACAGACAGAGAACCCCGCGGAAACCTTGCCAGGGCCCGGCGATGTCAACTTTGCCCAACTCCTCCTCCCCCGTGATTCCCCCTGCCCACGTCAGGAGGCTTAGGACGGCGGTGCCTGACAGGCGGCGGGCTCTCATTCACGGATGTCTATATTCAAGTTCGAAAATTCTCCGCGGGGCGGCAGTGGTGGGTGACATCACGTCGTACCTAACAGCAGGTAGGGTTGATGCTGGAGTGCGTCGACGTGATGCGACGTACACCGTACCAAGGAGCCGCTCAAGTGCAACAAGCAGAGCCGACATTTGTTCACGATTAGCGGTGGATATGCGGCTCGTTTGCTTCGTCACAGAAAACGTCAAAAGTGTCTTCGTTCGGCGACAGACGGTCGCCTTCTTTCCATGTACCAGATACGCCAAATACATCAGTAAGAAATCGTAAATCTTTGGTCAATAACAAAAACAACCCTCCCTGGTCCCCTTCTTAAATCCAAAACTTGTAACAATGAAACAACAAAACACCGTGGTTCGCCGGTAAAATGCATACATCCCGAGAGTCAACTCCTCCCGCCTACCGAAACCGTACATGGCCTCAGTATGTCCTTGCCTGTCCTGGTTCGCTGGTGCCTGAGTATCCCCGTGCAGACCTGCAATGATGAATTAGTACTCCCGCGATTGGTCTCCTGGGTTTGCGTCTGGCTTGTCCATGATGGAAGGAAAAACAAGTATCAAAACAAGAAGAAATAATGGTAACTAACGAGCTGTCCCGTGGGATTGCCATGAGATTCCGCATGGAGTTCTCGGGGGCAAGGTGATCCAGAGGGTGGCATTGGCAATAACGTGCTCCTTATGGGTTGTCCCAGGTATTGGCAGGCACTGAGTAGTTCCTCGATTGCCAGGTCAGGCAAGCCCCAGTCCATGATGAAATCATGGTGAGTTCCAGTGGGAAGTGTCAACCACATGAACCGCCAGACTTGGTGTCCCATGGCAGGCTACAGACGTGGTAGCTACAAGCACGTCGGAAAACCAGATGTCGGGTGCTGAGCCCAGTCAAGGATGTGGCAACAACAAAATCTCAATCCGCGGACATGAACTGGTGTGGTATACCAGTGTGAACCGAGCTTCCTGGGAAATTGAAAGAAGCTTACCCAAACAAGAGAGCAAGCTCTCCGTTCTGAAGACATTTTTTTCTGATAAGCTCATCGAGCCGATAGTGGTCCAGTTGGATAGATGGACACATCCTGCCTGAGTGCCAGGTCAAGACTGTTCCATGATTGTTGTCCAGGTGGTACTTCCACGATTGAGTCCAGTAAGAGTTTTGTCCTGTGAAATGGGGCGCAGTCCACGATGGAAATATGTCCGGGCAGTATTCCACGCAGGCTTGTCCAGATGAATGGCTTGTGTTTTTCCAGGAGTCCAGGCAATTCTCCAGGGAGACATCCGAGGTGGTGAGGTCCAGTAGTTGAGAGTCCGGCTGGTGGCTGTCGCATTAGGTAAATGAGAACTCCCAAGAAAAAAGAAGAAATCCACGTGAATCCTGAGAAACGGTTGAGAGTCGTGAGAGAATCTCCAAGGGAGGTTCGCTAGTATGTACAATCCGGGGACTAACCTTGCTGTCCAGATATCGACCTCACCGTTCTATTATCAGAAACCATGATCACTCAGAACTCCGGAGAAGAATGAAACCCAGACCGGGGAAATAGAGGAAGCGGTATCACATCCCACCTTCAGGACGGATCTGGACAGCAAGATAGTCCTCCATGGTTCGCCGACCGCCGAAATGATTCATCTGAGAAAACGCGTCTTTTTTTCCGATCCGGGTCCAGGCCATAAGCATATGCAAACAGGGCAGGCAGTCCTGCTTGCCAACGGGGCATTCAAATTGAATAGCAAAAATCGTAGGTCCATCCATGTATGCAGTCGTGAAACGTCCAGGAGATGCGGCAAGAATCCTTTCTTGGGGCGAGATCCGGGGAAGATGGGAAAGAACTCCGGTGTAGTCCAAGAGGATAGAGAGCCAAGGAACTTCGATCCAGGGCGCGAAGCCAACGCCAGCAAAGCCAGAGAACGTAGTGAGAGATGCAGACTTGCAACCCCAGGAAGTGATTTGCACACCTCTGCCAGTCCTGGAAGGTTCTATCCGGGAGAAATAAATGATAAATGAAGTCGACGCCAGAAATGGGTCCAAGTCCCAAAGTCATTAGGATGAAATTTCATAACAGACAACTCACGAGATGGGCATCTCGTGCAGTTGGTATGGCTACAACAAACTCCCAAGGCGGGAGGGCATTAGCGGCGCGGAGGGCGGTGGCGGTCGGACTGGTGATGCCTGTCGGAGGAGTCCCTCTCACTGCGGCGAGAGCCGGATGATCCACTGTTTCCCATCTGAGCATTGGAATTCGAAGGGGTAGCCGAAGCGCGTTTGGGGTTTGCATCATACTGTGATCCTTGGTTTGAGCTGTACGACGGGTGGGCGGCACCACCTGCTGGGGACGCTACATAATCAGACGATGTCCGTGAAGAGGCGGAGGGAGAGTTTTTATACGCACCGCGTCCATACAACGGATCTTGGGAAACTGGCGCGGATCCGTAGGGTGTCTGAGACGGCGGCGGGTAGTAGCCGCCGGACGGGTAGCCTGCTGGTGCTTGAGATCCAGATGGAATGTAAGTCTGTCCCTGGGCAGGTGCCATGGTAGTAGGAATCCTTGCAGGCTGTCCTGATGAACCGTACGAGTCAAAGTTGCGCGAAGCGGCCATGTTCGCGTTGACTGCAGTGTAAGGTTCTCCTCCGTAGCCTTGGGCATGGCTCGGTGTTCCTGAGTAGCGGGGATCTCTGGGGTCCGGCTGAGGAGAGAAAGAAGAACCTGAGGGGTAGGAGTACCCAGCATTGGGAGCATAAGGAGAAGGGGCCTGTTGGGAGTAGCCAGCAGCAGCGGCGGCTGAACCGGAGTAACCCTGGGAAGAGTTTCCTGAGTATCCTGGGGCTTGAGATCCTGGGTATCTGGGAGCGTTGTCATAGGAGTCACGTCCCACGTCCGGGTAGCCAGCGGGATCCGTTGGGCCATAGTGTTGGCGCGCGGAATGAGTCTCCGACTGGCGATACCCTGCTGTAGGGGAGTTAGATCGTCTCGATAAAGAGGGAACCGCCGCATCTCTCGAGGCAAATGTACCTCCTTGGGTGTTCCGGGCGGCCTGCTGCCGCCTCTCCGCCTCCCACCGCGCAGAGTCTGCCTTCAAGTCATCGATCATGGCCTAGAAGGGCTTCGTATCAGCGATCGTGTTGTGATTAGGACGAGTCGAAGGGCTCACTGTTGTTAGGTTTCGGTACGCGGTGATGTAGTAGCCTTGGACAACCTGGCCAGTTTGAGGGTTCTGCGAAGACAAGTCAGCATGGTTATTCACGTCGACACACGGCCGTGAGGACGGGCGCTGAGTAGCGTACCTCGTAGTGACCCGGTCGCACCAAAGCATCGTTTCCGAGGTAGCGGCAGATATCGGCGGTGATGACTTCGCGATCAATGCCGTCTCTCGGGACGAAGTACTCATTGGAACGACCGCTGGAGGGGGGTGCCGCAGAAGAGCTGCCCGAAGGAGGGGCACCACGCGATGTTCTTGCCGACATGGTTGAGGAGTATCGTGAGGTTCGAGAGAGAATGGGGTCGAGGATTCGGACGGAGCCTGGAGGTCGAAGAAGGGGTCAGGAGAGGAGGAGGGAGGAAGGACAGCAAGAAATGGGATTGTCGGCGAGATGGCGGAAAGAAAAAGAGAAGGACGAAAGCGCAAAGGCGGGCAAGGAGTGGGTGGTGGGAGAAGAAAAGAAACAGGCCAGAGTCTGGCTCTTCTCTTGGGGGTGGGGATTATTCGAAAAACCGGGACCCCCAGCGGTAAGTCACCGACGTGGACCAGTTGCCAGCGGTCACTCTGAGTGTCAAATGGTGGTGACTGGTCACCAGCACACCCCTCGTCCTCGTTCCCAGGCTTTAGTGGACGGATAGCACAGGACGGGAGGCGGGAGGCGGGAAAGAATGAACGGTCAGGATACATGTACCGTACGTGTATATTCGTACACCGGCAGGACGGACGGGTGGACGTAAGGCACGTCTGGCTGGGCGTTTCTCTTCTCTTCTTCGTGGCCCAACCCAACTCAACCAGGACCGCAGTCGCCTCGGAACCGATCAGAGAAACAGGGCTTGTTGGCACCACGTTGTTGGCTGACAGTCCCGTGCGGACGTTCCCTGGCGCCTCAGGAAAACCCTGGCAACCTAGTAAATATGCCACTCTACTGTAGTAGGTATGCCTCCCCAGACCCGGGCCAGGAGGGGTGGTGGTGCATCTTAGTCTCGCCTGGCTGACCGCTGAGAGCCTGCCTTTGCCTCGCCTGCGTCTTGCTTTGGTGGGAAAAGGACCAGCAAAGAGCCAGTGAGCAGCGTTTCTAGGAAGAAAAGAGGCGGAGGGCGGTTGGGCGGCAGCAGGGAATATGGGTGGCGGCCGCTCTGAGTGGACGGAGACGGGATGAGGTGCAGCTGGAGGTTGGGCTGCCCAAAAGGGATACCGAGGGTGTCTGTATTCTATCCGTACCTTACTCCGTACCGTTGGACTTTCCGTCTATCCGTACTTCCCTGCGTGGTGCGCGCACTATTAGAATCCCAACAGACAATGCCAGAACTCTCTTAGTCCTGAACTGCCGGCTTCTAGCACGCGCCAATACCAACGTCGTGGCTGCGATGGTGGATTCGTGAAAGCAAATGTCGACGTAGTTGAGTCGCAAAACGCTGTGCGTCTGCGTCCATCCAGGGAGAAGCAAAGCCAACGAGGGCTTTTCCCCTGTGTGGAAATGAGCCGCCACCACAAGAAGCAAACTGACGTTGGGTTGTCAATGCCGCAGTGTCTGACCAAAACAAGTGACATGAGGTAATCGTCTCGACTTTCAGGTTTCCAGCCCCCAAATAAAGGCAAGCCTGGCTTACGGCTGGTGATCCCGCCCGTTACCGTTGTGGGTGCAGTTCAGTTAGGTACGTAAGGAGTACTCAGTAAGGCGAGTCCAGAGGCAGCCGAGGTGAGGTGCAGGCGACCTACTAGGGCTCAACATTCAGCCAATAAGTCGAGATTGTACGGATAAGTAATGCGTTGTCGTGTCTCTCTCAGATCCAATACGACAGCTGTCCGTTGCTCACGAGGTCGCAACGCAACAGGCGCTCAAGATTCGTTGCACGGGCTCAGTTGGCTGTGGCTTGGTCTGATTGCAATTGCGTCTGCCTTCACAGTCTGAAGTGACAAGGCCATTATTTGATGCCCAATTGGGTGTGTCGCGGATCAGTGGAACATGCGGGAGAGCCGAGGACAACAGCGCCTAGAAGTCGAAGAGCGAAGCCCAGTCGACAACCTGTCACGTTCCAGCGCCGAGTCCTTCATAGGTTTTGTTCATAGAATACGATTCAAGTGCATTAAGTGTCGCTGCCCGTGTCTTCCTAGGTTCGAGTATCGTTGAGTATACTTTCGTCCCCTTCTGAGAAAGGATTCGACAGAAATCTAGACCGATGGTGCCGAAAACTTTCGTGTGAGGTTTTCGATGCACCTGAGGCTCGATACACCGTCTCGGCTTGGGATGATCAGGTTTGGACGAGATGTGGCTCGTGAGTAGTTCAGTCTAGACCGGCGTGTACTGGTTGTTGCCGGGATATGTCGAGAATGACGGATGACTAGCGCAGTGGCGTTGGGCAGAAGCGCGAATTAATTGCACTTCGTGGTGGTGTCCCCGACGCTTATTGCCGAGGCTGTTGGAGAAATTCTAAATCTTGGAATTCAGACAACAATGCCAGACGAGATATAATAATGAGAGCGCCTCGTTTCCACTTTGAGCTGTGGGTACAAACCCTTAAACAAAATTCCGACAGTTTCTTCGCATAATAAAACATCGCTTGCTGCCGTGCGTTCTCAGCACGGCGAGAGACGTTCAAGGTTTGGGTTTCTTGCTGACTTCATTTCCCAGTCCCCGATGATCCTCGTTTCGTCTCTTGAGTTGCGTGAGGCGAGGTGACGCTGGACGTATTCTTCTTTTCCAATTTATCGACTTGTCCGTCTCTCATGTTGATACCCTACTGCGCCGGGCCATCCCAGCTATTCCGGCGGCGACCAGGCCGCCTACCCAGAGGCACTGGAGTTTTAGGAGGCAGATCCTGACTTCGAGTTCCAGCTGACTTGAATCAAGATTTCGTCGATGCGGAGGTGCTATTAGGGCTTTTCCCTGCATGTCTTACCACCACTCCGCGAGACAGCAGCCTCCGTTGTTGCCCTAAGGTGCACCTGTGTCGAGCCGCGATCACCACTCCCACGCCGCTGTATTGCTGCAACAAGCTCGAGATTGGCGACATGACGAGGTTCTCTTCCATTCACTGGGATGTCTCATCCCTTCTGTGTCCCTTCTGTCGACTCCTCTTCGTCTTCTTTTCTTCACTCACGACCGGCAATAATTTGTGCGCTTGCGCGCGTGCGTACTTTATCCGGAAAGCAGAAACAATCCGTACCTATGCTGAGGTAAGGTAACATAGTGGTATCTTGGGAACGGTGCAGTTGCTGGCGTCGTTGGGTATCAATGCTTCGCGCCAAAATAATTGTGGCCCAACCCACATTAGCCCAAAGGATGCCTGACCCGCAGCCAATCATCGACAGACGTCATCTGTATTGTGACAAGATAACCCGACACACTCAAAACGATACGTGAACGGCAGCCCCGACATTCTCGCGGAAAGGGACTCGATTAAAGGCACCTGATCCATGGATTGCAACTATCGCTGCGAGTCTGATGTTTCTTCTTTGGCTTCCCGCCTCTGCACAATCCGGCTGTCCCTGGCCGTGGCTAGGCACCGCCCCTGACGGTCTCAATATCCAATACGGCGGGGATCCGACGAGGTCGCGGCTTGCTGCAGGTAGGAGTTGCGATGACGACACTTCCGGGCGTGTTGAATCCACGTGGAGCCATCCGCGCCGGACGCCTCCAAAAGCATACGGGGCTGTCGTGGCCTGCCAAGTTCACAGGGCCTGATGGTCTGAAAACCATGAGGCCCGGTAGATTGCAACTCAGCCCGAGCCCGGTGGCTACTCCATGATCCGTAAATATATCTGACAAGCATCGAGCCGGCCCATTGTGGATATCCTCGCTCCTCCTGTTCAAGCCTGACTTTTCTGGACAACGGGGCTTGTATTGCTCCTGTCGTGCGGATGCTTTGATCCAGGGTTTTCGCAAGGTGGGCGTGCATATCTTGAGCCCGATAACCGTCGAGAACTCATTGGATCAGGTTCGCCGAGACTTCTACACGTGTAGATCAATTTGCGATCCACGATGACCCTGAAATCGAGTCTCAGAGCGCAAAGCCGTCAATTTCATGTCGGGTATCAGGCGGCAAGACCCGCTTGACAAACTTTCTGATGTAGTACCGGTGCTGGTGTATTTTCAGAGCTCATCCAAACTTCAATCTGCTCTGTCCTTGCTCGAGTTTGCCTCCACGGCCCCCTCGCTTGGCCGATGCTGCCGATGCTTTTGTGCCGGAGCTGCGTGCAGCAGAAGGGCGGTTGGCAAACGCGGCACTGCCACGTTCTTGTTCTTGAAGGTCTTTGGCAAAGTGCCAGTCTGCATGACTCTGGTGTTCTTCCGGCGTTTCGAACCCGGTGTTGCACCGTGAACAGACGAAGGGCGTGATTGGTGCCTGAGAAGCAATATTGTCGCCCACCTCCTGCAGGCCGTTCGTTGTTGGAGTAACCGCCCGAGGATCCTCGTCCACAACGTCCTCTCGGATTTGACGATCTTGGTCAGTTGTGGCATCGTCCGACGGCACTTCGTTGTCAGTGGAAACGTTCCGAGTAAAGAAGCGATGGATGGCCCCTCCCTCTGTCCGACGGCGTTTGGCCGACCTGTCTTCTGATGGCAACGGCTGTGTTGCTTCACGGGTGGCCTGGTTGAGTGCCTGTGCCTCTTCCCCTTTTAGCAGAAAAGCGCCGATGCCTTTGTTGCCCGTAACGCCATCTTCGAAACCTCCAACGCTCAAGCTGAGGTTTGCGCATGGCCATACCTGACCCTCTGCTATGATCTGATTGAGAAGATTCCTTGCCAGTTCAAGCAGTGAATGCTCGTCAAGAGGCCTGCCCTGCGGAATTGGACCTGACCGTGACTTCATCTGACCGGCGTGGCGATGATGCAAGTTCATCGTTCTTGGCCGGCGCTTGTTTTCTAGGACGCCCTCTTCGACCAATCGGGCGAAAATGTCTGCCACGAATATTCTCAGCCATCTGATAGCTTGCTCAGGAGTGTTGATGTAAGGTCGGAAGGATTTCGCCGAAAGCATTGACTTGATTTGTGTGCGCGAGTTAACTTCGCTATGGTCAATACCCCGAATGGTGTTGTGAACCCAGGTTCCTGTGTCGGGTCCTAACTTCGCCTTCATCTGGTCCAAAGGTATGGCTAGGAGTTCGCTGACGGCGTCCGTGTTGAATGTTGTGACAAGATTCTCGCCAAGTTTCCCCCCGAGATTGCGCATCTTTGTGAACTTGAAATCGGACAGGAATTGGTCCACAGCTCGATTACGGATCACAGTCTGCTGGTTGGGCTTCTTGTGAGCCGAGCCCAACTTGCTGAGCAGCTTGTTCTTGGCGACACCGGCCGAGCATGTGTACTGCAGCTTCTCCAGAATCTTCTGTCGTACGCCTCGTACGATTTCGGATCCAATGAGTATCGCCACATCGTCCCAGTCGGGGTCCACGGTCTCTTCCTCCTCGTCAAGGTCGACGAGAGCGTCCGCTTGCCAATCCAATGCTGAAACTGATGGGCTCGGCAAGTTTTCGGTCGGGTCATCATAAGGGGGTGGATTCGCGAGTTCCGGAAAGCGTTCGAGTAGAATGTAGTGCACCTGGGCAGATAAGTCCAGGAAAACCTCGTCGATACTGGCCTTTTCGACCTTTTGCAGATCTTGAGGCAAGCTCTCTTTGATGACGGCCAAAATCTTCCTGGATTGCAGACGGTAAGGATCAAGAGAGACTTTGTCGCTTTGGATGTTGGCAGCAGCATCATCGCGATAAGCCCACTTGTCATCGCCCTCTCTCCAGGTAGCAACATGCTGAGCAATGAGTGTAGGACACTTCTTCTTTGCGTCGGTCACTGTGCTGTGACGGCTGATGCCATGGTCACGTGCCGGATAGTTGATAGCAATCAGACCTTGCCTGGTCCTTGTTAGCATGAAGCCATGATAGTATAGAGAAAAATGCTTACCACTGCTGGACGGCTAGAGGCTGATCCTTAGGGGTACCCAAACGGACCATTTCACACTGAGCGTAAAAGGCATCTAGGTCGATATGTGCGATCACTCTCAAAGGGCAAAGCGGGCTGTAGTTGCCAAGTTGGGACAAATGCCGATAGGTGAATTGGGATTTGCGTCTGGCCGTGCCTGCGAGGGGAGAAGAATCCCGGAAGGGTTGCGAGGACGACATGATTTCGAGAGTCGCAACAACTAGTTATCGCTGGCATGGGTGCTGAATTTCAGCCACGAAATAGTGTAGCAAACATCGGGACAGCGTGAGAATGAGTTGCGGCGTCCTGCTGTCGTCGAAACTCTCCTGATCAGTTGTGGTAAGTTGGTCAGTGATGAAGCTGACGATGGGTAGTTGCACAGATATTTCGCTAATCGAGGCGACGCGACCCCAGACGCGCCGCCCTTTAGGTACAACCAAATCCAAAGGCGGTTAGCGCTCTCAAAGACCCATTTTTCCCCAACGATGATCCGCAGATTCCTTGCGCCTGCGGACCGCCTTCCGATCTTTTCCATCATTCCCAACTGCCAGACATCGATCTCTCAGGTCATGTTTGCTTTCTACACCAAGGTCTGCAGCATCTGCCTGGGACTAAGCAAGCCAGGCCCGAAAGCTCTTGGAATACCTACGCAAGGTCTCGATATCGTATTTCTAGTGTGCTTGGCAGGTGATTTCTCAATAACATCGTCCTGTTCAATGTCGTCTACACTACGAAACTACGTCACTTCGAGGCTTGCTGCTTCCCAGTCCTTCAGTGCGCAGCCTGATCCTACATGCACAAATTGAGCTAGTCTACCGTTCATTCTGTCCATTCCCGGCGACGATCTATCTCTGCAATATTGGAAAGACGTTGAACAATGCTAATCCTCTGCTTTTCCTCGGCACTTGCAGGATCGGCGGCTGGAAATCTCCCTGCACCATCAGGTGTGCTGAAAAGGAAGCAGTCATCACGAATGCTGCACTTTCTCGGATATCCATCCAATGGCACCAACTTCAGGCAATTTCCCGCAAGGCGGCAAATGACAACAGAGAGGCGTGGTGGGCCAACACCTCCTCGGACCATCTAATTGGAGTATTTACTGGCTTCCCTCAAGGCTCCAGGATACTGAATACAAGTCTTGTCACTGGCACGCGTACGACGCTCTCCACCTACTGTCCAAAGATGCTGGTGCTCGGCCCTTGCTACCACGAGAGATCCGATCTTGGATACCAGGCCATTTGAGACAACTGGATCGGCCGCTCGCATTGCCATCGTCTTATCGACTTCTGAAGATTTCTCGCAGAGGACTCACTCTGTTCATACCACCTAAACATCACTCAAAACGAGCGGCTACAGCGGTGTCTCAGAAATCCCGCTTCATCTCTGGCCTCGTCGGTTTCGTTCCACAGCCATACCTCAATCCTGCACACAGGATAGAGGTCAGCGCAAGGTATTCAAGAGTATCCCAGAGCAGAAAGTGGGCGTACATCAACCGAAAAGGCGCCAAGAAGCTGCCCCCAATATTTCTCGTCGACCTCGAAGCGCCATGTGCAAAGGCTCTGAGGTACTTGTCGCATGTCCGCGTCTCCAAAGAAGAAGGTGGTACAAACATTCAGGCTGGCTTCTCGCTCCGCTTTCTCCGACTCGAACTTCGGTTCCTCCAGCTCCTTCCCTCAGCCCTTCAGCACATCGTCATCCACAAAGCACGGGTGATCCCACAGCCTTACGCGGTGAGATTTGTTCAACGGCGCCGATACCACATGGCATGTGCTAACATAGCGCCTATTCGGCCAATCCGATGCAGGCCAAGGACTAGAGTTTCCTGGTCTCTCAACAAGCTCGCTGACAGAGATCCAACCATCCTCAATTGCACTTTCAACGACCCCAACGCGGCATCCTACGAAGATTAGAACTTGACTATGACATGGAAAAATGAGACATGGGCTTTCGTATGGCCAACGAAGGGCAGAGCTTCGTCCGCTCGACCCCACGCAGTACGCAACTTTGTGACCGCCGCTCTCGCCTATTCGACAAGCCGGCATCATTCACGTCCCGTCGTGTGGAGGATGTCCATCCTGTGAAGCTTCGACATTCTCGAAATTCACAAGGGGGCACCAAAGTGCAACAACATGTCTGGGTTATGATGTAAGCACCCTATGTTTGTAGGCGAGCCTTTCGCTGATATGACTAGGCAACCGGCCGACCTGAAACCCCTGGTTTGCGGCCCGCCAGCCACTTGGAATGGACAGAGACAAATCTAACAGCCGCGGGCCACTCAGCGGATCACGATCCGTATCGCTTTCGAGCGGCAGTAGTCTGGGGTTATCAGGTTCTCCGGATCTCCAGTCGGCTCACCGACGCCAAAGATTGATCATGCCATCTAATTACTCGGGGCTTCGATTCTTTGCCATCTTGGACCTTGATTGGATACATCACGACTTCAATCATTTCGGCCGGCAAGAAAACGGTATGAGGCAGGATACGGAGCTGGACCCGCTCGCTGGTGATGGAAGTGGTGGTCACAAGCCTCCGGAGACAGACCGAGAGCAGCCTGCAGTATCCAGCCAAACAGACCACCATATCATCCCGTCTAATAACATATGAGGTGGGTCCTTCGGCTGCCTTCTCCCGCTGCCTTCTTCGACTCAGAAGCCACTGGAGCGGCCGGCACTTTTGTCCCCTTCTTTCGGGTTTGCTCCTGCCATCAACTCCGAGTCGGCTGTCCAGCTGCCTGAGCTTAATGCTGGGCACGTCGAAAAACACGCCGCAGTAGGTTAGTTGCCCGAGCTGATCACCCCCTTTTCTTGTCCCGGGATTCGGGCGTCCCGCGGTGGCTTCCGTCTACGTCAGGTGGAGAGCTAACCCGGTCGTCGGTGTCAGGTCACTTTGAGTGCTTGATCTCGTCTCTGGGCCAGTCACAGGCCGTCGCCGGCCAAACCTCCGAGAGTCCTGGGATTGGGGTATCATCGACCAAGGTTCGAGGGTGTGTCAGTCCTGCCTATAGTGTCTAAGACACCTGCGAGATCCAACGCACCCGCCGGATCTTGGGGTCGGACGCACCCCTGGCCAAAGCATGTTGTTCCAGAAACATTCGTCGGTGACAGCAGCCTGGATCCATGACGGCAGACATGTGAGGGTGTTCATCACGGAAATACTTCCTCAAAGCGACCCCGACTGTTGCTCTCAGGGGGGGCCAAGACTGGAAGCCGGATGTATGGCTGAGAAATACGAGTTGCGGCTCGGTTGGCCATGTATTCGGTATACAGACGGTGGCGATATAAAGTTGAGGAGATCATGGCCGTAAGTTGGAGCTTCGGAAGCTTTGCTAGGACAGGATCGAGAGCCGAGTCTCTTACGGTAGAGCCGTTGAACTTCCAATTATATTGCACAATCACTTGTTTCCCCAGACCATACAATCTGTTGTTTGCTTTCATCTCCACCTGCTCGACGAATCCCACAAGTCGACTCGAGCAAGGATACGCATAATGTAAGTCGCCTTTTCCGATTTCATTGACATCCAAGATCAAGCGCTAATCGCCGCTTCAGGTCAGACGTCGACTCAGACAATGAAGACAGCAACAGCCTTCCTCCCCACACTACTCAAGAAATGCCTGAGGGTTCTTGGAAGTGTTGCGACTGCGGCGAGACGAACAATAGCGCGCTATGCGGCACCGACTCGGACGGCAACATGAGGTGTAACGGGGGTGCCTGTACACACTCCAAGTGCGATGACTGTACAGATGCCGACTGACGTTCCCTCTTATTCTTGTTTGTCGTCGATAAGGGTGTGGGTTATCATACTCTCCATCTCTCATGAGTGTGCTGCAACTCTGAGTAGTACAGGCTTGCTCAGGGTTTACAGTCGAGAAACTGGATACAGGTTTCTATTGTTTAGTGTCATTGTTGACTGGGCCTCGTCTTGGTCAGTGAGATTGGTTTCTCGGGGGCTTGTGATGGAGACGAAATAACTTGGATGGTCGAGGTACAGAGATGCGACTGTCTACTGCCTAGACATAAGTCGAGAGGAGCTCGTCAACCAAGGCACCGGAAGTTGGTCTCTCAATGGGCTCTGGATTTCGGCGACGGTAACTGGATGATTATCTACAGTCGGTGGATGTACCAGAAGAGCCTATCCAGACCAAGATCTTCAAAGGTGGAAACCTTATTCGAACCACACGTCCCCAGAATTGCTCTCATCTCGGGAATCACTTTGCTCACTCGGCAGTGGACTGTTGCGGCCGCTGTTGTTGCGAATAGTCCTTCGCCCTCCATCAGCACATTGGTCTTGGTCTAGTGTTGGTCACTTGCTGCTAATGATTGCTCTTTACCAAAAGTGATCATTATATATATACTAAAGTAATTATTACTCCAAAGCATGTAGCACGGCAGCTATGCCAGCCTTACCCAAACGACTGCTGGTCCAAATGTGTTCGACCACAACACCTAAACGCCAACCAATGCTTGACTGGGTATCTTTATTATGTGCTCAGTGACCGTCTGCCCGCAATTCTCGCATCTCGATATCGGCCGACGCTTGATTCGGATCCCTTAATCCATGTCGTTCCCTCAATGCGTGCAACACTGGGCCCATCTCGTAGTCACTCTCCATACTGTCATGGATGGCGCAGGGTGATCCACGTATGGGCAGTAGCCAGTCAATCAGGCTGTGCCCCATGACCGACGTCCAATTCCTTCTCCATCCGAGGTCCCAGGGGTTCTCGTCGGGCTCGGTGCTCACAATCGCGAACACTCGGGTAGCCAGGCGATCCCGCGGTGAGCTGCTATCCACCGTTGCGTCTGAAGACGCAGGCACCCCCTGCGGGTACTTTGGCAAAGGGTATGTTACTATCCCGTACCCATTTCCAGGGGCTGTGTCGCTTGGGACTCGAATCGCGAGCTGGTGAACCCAAGACTTCCGAAGCGCATCAATGTTAGTGATGTTGAGGAACAAAAATCTCCACGACGTCGCCGTCATGAGGAACGTGAACAGGCCAAAGAAGCCGGCAATTGCAACGCCAGAGATTGTTCGTCCATCTGCACCGCCGTCCCGTATTTGCTTCTTCAGGCAGTAGGCTGCCGTCGCAAGTGATATTGTGCAGTAGAGAGTGCAGTAGAAGGTGAACTGGGCGAAGAACTTAAAGGCTGCGCATGATTAGCGTCACTGGTTTTCGATCGCCACGAAGGGCAACACTGCAGACTCACACGTCTCAGATACCATGCCGCCGACCCAAGGACAGTAGTGATCCATCTTTCGGACGCACCTCCCGATCTCGCTGGAATGATGAGCGCGATCGGGCTTCCAGTTGCGGCATTCGGAGCACCATTTCGGCCGGCCATCGTTCTCGCAAACAAAAACATCTCTGCTGTAAAACTCCTCCAGGCCGGGACTATCCGGATTCTGGTCCGGTCCAGTAAAATACGGTTGGCTTTCGACATCTCCGTCCTTCCTTCGCTTTCGTTTATGGCTTGACTCTGGGAGTTGCGCTCCGGGCCCTAGCGGTACCAGACCTGGGTCCTCTTTGATCTTGAGAAAGGTTCGGAGGTATGCCGCGATCGTCATCAAGTAGAAGAAGAGGTAGATCGTAATTGTCGCGATGGCGGTGCCATGCTCGTGCCTAGTCCTGTACAGGTATTCGACTGGAGGAAACGGTCAGCGATTGATTGAATGAGCCGAGGGTTCATGGAAGAGACGGACCTCCCAAATAGGCGATGATCACGTAGGTTGCATAACCACTAGTTGCGGTGATGATGGTGGGAATGATCCTCGTCACCCATCGCGACGCGCACTTGGTGCTCGTAGCTGCCGACATCGCAGTTGCACAATCATAGTCGTGCCATGAATGTTTCTTGTCTTCGAGATCCGTCACTAGTAAAGTGTAGAGATGGGATTTCGGTCGTGGCATCGACGGCGGACGAGAAGGCCGCGTCAGGTGAGTGGGTGGGCGAGGCGCAGGACCGCGTTGTCGTCGCTAGAAACGCTTGGCTTGGAGTTGGAACGAATTATTAGTGTTGATTTGGGTTGGAACCTGCCTGACGGGAAGACCGCCGGAAAGACGGCCGGAAGGTGCGTCTGGGCAATGACAAGGGTCCCAGGCCGCGGCTGTAGCGATACGATGGAGTCCTTAATTTCCACAGGGCTTATATGAACAGGGCATGCCGAGGTTCTGTATTTGTACTGCATACGTATCTTCCGCACCTCGGAGTAACAAGAAAAGAGCGCTGCAGAACAATGCAGACCGGGAAGTGGAACAATCTCAGCCCTACAAGCTACGCACGCATGTACTCTGTACGAATGCCATCTACGGTATTGATATGCATGAGGTTCCCTCCGTCCTCCTTCACAGCCTCCAAAACGACGACATCTTGCGACAATAGAGAGAGACAACATTCCCTCCCTTTACTCAGAACCATGACCACCTGTTCATGCGAGTCATCGGTTTCCCCGAAGTTGCCATTTGTCATTGGAGGCCTTTGACCACTACATTTGGTTCTAATAACCTAGATTTCCTCAGTCCGTGACTACAACATGACGCTAGAACTCGGCAACCCCTGAACACATTCATTCGCAGTAATATTGGAAGAGGGACCACGACAAATCACGATCCTTTCTCTACCGAGACAAGCGCGCGCGCGCGTCTAATCATCCAACCTGTGCTTCTCAGCTAATTCTGCTGCCCAGCAACATTGGGCGCTCAGCTGAACGTGGGTCTGTAACTAGCTCTATGAAGCGGCAACCAACGATTTTCCAGATTCCTTCTAGCTGAACGTGATGGAGGATTCCCTCGTGGCGTAAGTTTCAGGCGATGCGTGCCCGAGACCGTATTCGGGCACAATCCACACATTCGATGGAAGCATCAGCCCCTAACGCCCAACGTCTAA
This sequence comes from Colletotrichum karsti, assembly GCF_011947395.1. Classification (NCBI taxonomy): domain Eukaryota; kingdom Fungi; phylum Ascomycota; class Sordariomycetes; order Glomerellales; family Glomerellaceae; genus Colletotrichum; species Colletotrichum karsti. The sequence continues at coordinate 246,933 of NW_024065939.1, forward strand.
GATCTCTCACGCCCGACTGGGCCCAAGTTAAGTGAAAAACATCTTCTTCGCAATGTCACAGTGTTCTCGGCATACCCATAGAACCCATTAACCAGCAACAGGCAGGCATCAGCCATCATCACCCAGTATTCTATAACGCTGAAGAAAACCTGAGGCCAATCCAGTCAGGCAGTCAGACTGAATTTCGTTGTGTGCAAAAAGTACGAGCCACTAGCTGTATCTCGCCACCTCAAGCGTACGTATTCGTTAACCAACAGCTTAGGCTTCTTTTCTTGGCAATGTCATGGTTCATCATCCCAGCCTCCTAACCCCGCGCTTGCTCTTGAAGGATTGGATGTCTCAAGAGTCACAAATCTTATCGACTCCATCGGTCAACACTTCGAGACTAGACGACAGCCTAAACAGGATGGAAAGGGTACCCGAGAGGCTCTTACTGCGGGCTTCCCGAAATTATAGTCTAGTCACAAGCAGCCACACGTCACCGACCTCAGCTCCCACAGTACCGTCGAAAGAACACTTTTGTCCAGCTGATCTCAACTCGAGGACATGAAAGGATCATAAATACACATCCAGGCACTTTGTTGGCCGAGAAGTCATCTCGACCTGTCACCCCCTGTTCGGCTACCTCAAAGAAGATTCAAACCCGTCCTACGAGGCTCTGAAGAATATCCCCTTCTACGTCGGTACTGGGATCAACCCTGGCTTCTTGGCCTGAGGCTGTTGACAACGTGGTGGGTTGTTCAGCCTCATCTTCAACTATAAGAAGGCTTTGACCGCCCCCCTTCTCTTGTTCTTCTCTTCGGATTCACAACCTCTCGACGATACCGCGAAACGGATATGGCGAAACCGATCGACCGACCGACTGACGAACTTAACCGACGAACTCGACCGATGGCCGATTAACTTGAGCAACCTGGATGAGATTTGGGAAGAGGGGGAATAAGAACGCCTTTACCCTAAGTCGTTGCTCTACTATTGATGGTTGATGACGGAGCTATTCCCGATGGTCGATACTCTATGATTTATCGACAATCATCCAAGTTTCACTTGGAGACAGGAAGCGATAATCAGTCAGACTACGAAGGTCGAAACACCCAGCAGGCGTGCTTCTTTCAGCTTCGATTCTTGATGGAAGCCCCCCCTTACCTGCTCCTACGATACCTCTCGACGAGAAGCGAACACAGCACCTTGATACTATTCATGATTGTTCACAACTTCATTCGATAGTGTTCTTCCATTCGTCCGATTAGAAGGCGGCTAAACCCGGACTAAACAGCAATGGAATAACAACAGCTCAACAACAAAAACAACCAACTACCAATCGGGATCACATAACAGCGACCGACACTGACCGAGCAAGGTGTACAAGGTGAAGCAACTGGGCAAAGATCGGCACGTGACAGCTGTACCCATACTGGCTGCAGGGGAAAGAGCTAGGATTACGCCAATTTCGGGGATGACTGCATACCAACATGGACTTGCAGCTCGGGGCCAGAGCCTGCTTGTCTCCTTACCCTAATGTCGGGTAGGGTTACTGTCGCCAGCAAGCCAGCACACAGAAAGCTGTCTCACTCCCGGCACTTCTTTACCCCGAGCAGCCACATCAGTCACTTCAGCTGGTGGGTGGGAGGCCGAAGACGTTGGAACGAGCTTGGGTTGGTGGAAAGTACGAAGACACTGCACGATGACTCGACAGAATCATGGCAGGGCCAACTCGGGGCCCAAGAAGCCAGTTTCCATGCGGCTCTGCTCGCTGGAGGCTCAATTCCCTGCCAGACAAGTCCCACTTGGCTGCCTGCTGGTCGGTGTACGAGACGGATCGAAGGCTAGAGGTCCCGGACGACGTAGTTGGTAACACCGTTGCATTCTGAAAGTACCCGGCAGGAAGTTTACCCGCTGCATTCCGACCAAAAGCGCGCAGAGCCTCATCCCCTCCCTCCCAGCGGGTTTTGCAAAGCCTTGCCGCTCGTAACGCAGAGCAGAGCAGAGAAGAGCAGAGCAGAGCCGCATACCGAGGCCTGGTCTCAAGCCTCATCCGCCCTCATCTTCCCCACGCCCTCGCCCTCGTCTTCGCCCTTATTGCTCCATGTCCAGTCCTTACGAGGTCCCTCATTCGACCGCCCTGAGCCGTACTTTCGGCGAGAACAGTCACCTGCTCCCCATGCCAGGTGGATATTCCTAACTACTTGTCTAAGCTAAACTGTTTCACAGGCGTACGGTACTCACATTCTGCCTAGACGGACCGTAGCATCGCTGTCGAGGACCCTGGCTCCGAGGCGCAACTGCGCGGGCCTCGATGACCGTATTTTATTTGCCAATGGGCGTGAGACGGTTTCCTCCCTCCGGAGGCGCAGACAGCAAGAGCCGGGTCGGACGCGGGGTGTTTTGTTTCGTCTGTCTCGAAGTCGTTTGCCGTCACAACACTGGGGCAGGCGAGACTGCCTCTCCGCAGCAAACGAGACGAGAACGATTCACGAAAGGACCCCGCATCGAAAGACTCATTCACGAGGTATCGGTAAGTCCGTCAGTGGTTGTCGTGCGTGGCTTTGGAAGTCCATTGTCATGGGAATTACATTGCCTTGTCCGTTGGAATTGGCCTCGACTTTCAACGAGTGTTCGAAATGCGCCTCGAGGATGATTCCAACTGTGCTGTTCTCGTTATATAAACTAGACGGCAAGATGGATTCTGGCCTGAAGTTTTCGGACCATCATTCAACATCGTTCTCTACGCACCATACACACCTCTGGCTGTATCTCTCCGCTTCCCAAGTCAAATTTCTTTCAGTAGCAAAAGTTTACTACGCTCATCTTCACAATATTCACAATGGCCGGCGAGACATACGTCTGGACTTGCGTAAGTACTCCAAATTTAACAGCTTTGAATTTGATGTTAACACTCGATAGTGCCAATGCGGCGACTCTGGTATGAACTACTATTCTACACCGGGCTGCCCTACTTGCGGCAACTACAGGTGCGACCATTGCCCTGTTCAGGCGATCAAGGCGAAGAAGCCGAAGAGGAAGTAGAGCAGCAGCGCCTACTTCTTCGAGATGAGAGCGTGCGCGGTTTCCGCGCCGGTGTCATCTCTGGAGAGCAACGAGGGGCCTCTCGAGCGCGGCCGGCTTCTTAGACGAATTGAAGAGCCACGATGCGACTCAACTCTTCACATGCTCGAATACGGGATATGGCGGAACGATTTAGGGGCCAATTGACCTCACTGAGCCAATTGAGACCAGAACCAATGGCTTTTTGCCACTGCGGGGGGTGGGGGGTGTCGGACATTGGGCGATATTGTTCGCGGGATGATATGTGTCGTGCGGGTTCGGGCTTTCTATCATTGGGCGTTTCTTTCTTTTTTGGGGTTTGATATCATTACATGAGTCACTGGGGGATGCAGCGGTGGTGTCCCTTAGTGGACATGTCAGAAACCCAGACTCTTCTTCGACCGTTTTCATTTGTATTTCTCAGTTCTCTCTTGTTGCTCGTCTACTAGGGGTTCTAGATGCGGGACATGGGATAGACTAGATAGATGTCTCGCGACACTTTGAATAGACCACTCTCTTAAGCCACAAACTATCTGTCCTCAAGCCATCCGTGTGACATGACTGGATTCAGCTGCCAGGGGCTGGACGACATCGTTACTCAAGGATTGCTGTGCAGTCAGCTTGGGGTCACGCCAGATTAGGTGCTTGTCTCGGCTGTCTATTCATCCCAGTTTATCCAGATTTTGCATACGAGAGATCTCGTCCTACGTTGCGCGAATCTTACGAGCAGACGCGTGCCCCTTGAGCGTACCTGAAAATCGAGTCTCGTCAACTTTCAAATCTCACACTTCGCCCTGTGGCTTACCGGTACAACAGTCCAGCCACAAGAGAGGTGACGACCAGAAATGACGATGTGTGTGTATATTTGGCCAGCCAAGGCGAGAATGAAGCCTCAACTACGGTATCACGGCAACGAGAATCAGCCGAGCTTTCGGTCGCGACTCGCCCTTCCAACTGATGAAGTTGCTTCATAGCGGCATGTAGGCCGTTGACTCACACCCACCCTAGCCGAAGGTGCATACCGCATGCAACCCAAGAACTCCGGGTCCTAGAAGGTCCACGCCTCCGTGTCGTCCAGCCCACTACACGCTGGAAGTTGTATCAAATGACAATTGGCCAGATGTGAGGTTCTTTTTAGACAGTGCAACATGGGATGGGTGAGTGTGTAGGTGATGGTGCATGGGTGTGGAGCCATGGTATCGGTATCTGCATGCACCATGAGAAACGGCTGCCAGGCACCCGGAACAAAACAAAACAAAATGGCACAAAAAAGACCCTTGCGTAAAAGTTCCTACCGACGGCAGAAGGGCCCCTCGGCGCCGTGACAAGTACGGAATATGGGGCTGCCCCCGAAGCTGACGCCGGGGCTCGCACGGCACTGCCCCCCGCCTTGCCTACACCAAAATGCCGAAAAAAACATCAAAAGCACCACCTCCTAAAATTGGCCCTCATCACGAAGACAGTACCACAACGAAACAAGACAATGATGTCAACAGAGGGGCATTGTTCAAGTCTGGAAATGTTTGGAAGTGGGAGTTGTGTAATTCTTCACCACTCAAGCGCACTTGCGCAGAAACCAAACTACGTCGGTGACTGGATACCGGAGACCGCTCCGCCACGTCTAGACAATGTTCCTCACACTCCACAAGCCCCTTCACGATGGAATTGCGAATTGGGAAGGTTTTTGTCCACCGAAAGCGCGCAACGGGGCGTTTTCGTGGTCTCTCTTGCGCGCTTTCGAGGTTGAGCAACATGTCGTCTTGCTGGTTCAGGCGTTCTCGTGGTCGTCTTCAATTTTGCTTATAAGAAACGCTTCCATCTCGTCCAAGACAGCATACTCATCGGACTCTACATTCTCACCATCAAGAACAACCACTGCCTTCAACAGTTTAACACAAAGAAGCATCCCTCCTTACCTTCATCGGTTCAAACTCTCCACTGCCCCAAAGCACAAAGCAATCTCGCAATCATGCCTTCCAAGCCCACCATGACCTACATCTGGGTCTGGTACTGCAGCAACTGCAGCACCGGCCCTCTGAACATCTCCACGGACGCGGCTTGTCCTTACTGCCAGCACTGGAGGTGCAACAGCTGCAGCACGACGCAGATCGCCACGCCCGCTGGCCGCTAGAGAGGGCATCCCCTTTCCGCCAAACAAACCCTCTGCCGATCTCCGAGCGAGAGAGCCAAGATCTGTACGGCAGAGGTACTCCCCACGCCCGGTTTCCGGTCCCGCCTCCTTCCATTCTCGCACAGCGGACCGGAAATCACAAAGAAGACAAGCCTCGGCTCGTGATCGAGACAGTACCGCCTCTCGATCTCGGCAAAGAAGCCATTACGCCAATACTGTAACGGCGCGTAGGTGGATACGCAAACACCACGCGTCGGCATTACATCAAGAGCTAGCTATCCGCCACCGGACAGTTCGCAGGGGATGAAAACACGCAAGGACGCTTAGATACACGATAAGAACAACAGGACTGGTTAGACACGGTTGTATGATAGATACCCCCCTTAGAACAGAGCGATTTCCCTCTTTCTCAAGCTTTCCTTCTCTTCACGCCACGCGCTTCAACTTTCCTTGAGTGGTTCGGAATTAGATAGAACATGATAGAGCATAGACAGGTGCTTTTCGAGAGAGCGTACACAATAAACAACATCAAAAACAACCAGTTACAATTTCAATGGCTTGTGACGACATCGTGGCTCAGTAAAGCATTGCCTTCCATCTCGCCTTGTCAGAAGAACACACTGTGAAGACCAAATCCAAATCCTCAAGCATTGCCTCCCGTTCGGCCTCGTCGAAAGGATGTACGTAGCAGACAATTGGCCTCAATATCGTACTTGACCTGATGACGTACCGGGATACAATGGAAATCTTGACGAAATGACATGGCGGTGTCAACCCAGCGAGGCAAAATTGCAAAAAAGAAAAGAAAAACCAGAGGATCATTGAAATTGTCCAGCGCGTTTGCGCGCAAGATGAGGAGCAGAAGCGTCTCGTGCTCGGTGAGGACTGGACGGAGTGGAGTCCAACTAACAACACTGCCTCACCACTTTTGTCAAATGCCCTCACAAAGCCCTGTTTTGGCAATGTGATTCTGGCAAAATCGCAAACTCGCAAGACGACGAATTGCTCACCGAACATGCGCGCAAACTTGCAATTGTCGTGGGATATCCGCTGCGCCTGTTCCCAGGCGTTCTTGTCTCGAGGTCGGGGATGGCGCAAGAGCTACCTCGTCCGCTGGGCTTCTCAGACTTCTGGAGAAAGATATAACACCATCGACCTCGCAGTCTTCATTCCGCTTTTCATTGCATCGGACATCAAGCACTCAAACACTCAGAGAACATAGACATCAAGTCGAGATAACACTTCATCTCTCCAGAGAACCTCTTTCAAACATCTTCAACATGGGGAAAACCAAGACCATCAGCATCAAAGTGTGGTACTGCGTACGCATCACCTAACCTGGATCACCATTCCGTGCCATCTTACTAACTTGGCTCACAGAGCAACTGCGCCAATGGCCCTCACAACTACAAACTCATCGACTACTGCACCCACTGCAACCACATGCGCTGTGGCAGCTGCAGCGTGACACATATCGTGTCCCAGGACCGCTGAGCGCTCAACTACGACGCCTCATCGAAGGAACACGACAAGATTCGGCCCGGCTGCGATAGGGGGCGGCGGCGGCGGCGCAGCCAGCCCCTGGAAAGCCGGCGAGCCGGGACACCGAGCCGACAAGGGGAGCATCGATTGTCTGAGGTCCGAATCGTGGATTCAGCCCATCGCCTTCTGCTCCCAGTTTGCAACCGGGAACGCGCAGGACGCGAACCCACGTGAGATGGCATGGAAACGACGAATGGCAACAAGGCAGGCAAAGGAAACAAGGTACAGCAACAGAGCTAGGGAAGCAAACAGGACAAAGCTCAGCCACCGGGGGGAAAAAGGAACGGAATTCATGACGACCCCATACCCTTCACTCGCGATTGGCTTTTGATTTTTGGGATAGTTTAGACTGGATAGGATAGACCCGCTCAGGCAGGCACGAGACGGACAAAACGGAAATGGCATTTGTGTTTTTTTGAGAACCTGAGGCTTCGGTGACTCGAAATCGTGAACAAACTGTGGCTCATTCGGCTGGGCGTGATGCGCAGCAGACTGGAACTTGGAATTGAAGTTGTTCGGCCAGAACGCGCGCGCGGGACGGGAACTAGAGGACCCCACTTCGTGCCAGAGCTGTTGCGCGCTCGCGCAAATGCCCCACCGGAAAATGCGCAGATGGGTAGTAAATTGGAAAATGACGTAGTAATTCCATATGAGTCCTCATTTGGATCATATGTTTGTCTGTGGGCGGGTGTTGAGGTTGACAGTTGTGTAAGCAGTGAGAGAGAAGCGACATGAGTTGATGTTTGGGGGAGGTGCAAGAAACCCCGAATGGAGGGGGCTCTTTGGAGGTACCTTACGTAAGGTAGCTAGTTGAGCCGCACGATCGACCACGGCCAGCCAGGCCCCGTCGCTGATTAGTCAATGTTCCCCCACCTTTGAGGAGCTAGCTCCCCACATGGTACTTATCGTAAGGTACCCTTACCCGAGTGTCCGACCGAGTGCTTCGGTGTGGTTTAGGTATTTTTACCTTCATCATCAACCACCAACAAAACACCCTGCTTCAACGGCTTTCTCTATTTACACCGCGCTATCTGACCTTACTTCAACCTTCCTGACCGACACATATCCATGCAGAGCTCCACCCCGCCGTCGCCCGACGATACTGAAAAAGCTCCGACCTCCAGACACCGAGAGACAAACCAACAGTCGTGACTGGCCCCCTAATCGACTACTGTCGCGTGCCAACCAACCAATTATCCCACGCGAGCATGGATTAAGGTATTCAAGTCAACAACACCACCAATCAACGACACACCTAGCGATTGGAAGCTTGCTCCAACGGCAAACCAAAAGCACCTGGGTAATAAGCACGCACCTAGAGGCCCTAGACTCACTCAATCAGCACTTAAAAAGCTAGGTCAACAAGGCAGACAGACAACTAGAGGCAACCCCGAGCCTCATTCTCATGTAATCATACACTTCCATCAAACCAACAAAGACAACACAAAACACAGAAGCTCCAACTGCCCAGAACACACACGTGCTCTCTGGATGCCATCGCAGCGCGACGAGGCGAGCGAGGTGAGGTACGGTACCTTAACCCAGATCCAACCCGCAGCATCGCCGTCTCACCTGACGAGCACACCCTTTCAAAAAGGAGGGATACTCAGCCACCACAAGCCGCAGACCAGCACAGAAACAAATGGCCTCGATTCAAAAACCCAAACTGAAAAAATAAAACAGCAGGCGAGCAAGGTCGGCTTCTCTCACCTCAGCATCACAACTATCGCGCGCGGTGTGTGCCTGACCGATAAAAGTACCTCTTGCAATTCTCGGTCAGTTGAGTGGCTGTCAGCTACGGCTTACCCAACCAATTGAAGCCTCACCCAGCACCAGCAAGGCAGAAAAATCACACCTAATCCCGCCTCATCGTCATTTCCGGCTCGGTGAACAATGACGATGCGGGACGGCCAGCAAACACAACCCGGCCGGATGACTCTCACATTCAACGCATTTCATCTCGTCATTAAACATGTGCTTTGTGTATTCAGAGCGACGGCGATGACCATGACAGGACCCTTCTGCCGATCGGGAAATGATGCAGTTGAAATATGCCCGGAACTGCTGCCTCTGCTGCCGCCGCAGGAAAATGAAAATAGTAGCAAAGAAAGCAAGCCCCGGCACTGGCAAAGGGGCCCAGTACGTATGCAGCGAGATAGAGAAAATGCCTGGCCCCAACGCGCGACGCCTGCGATGACACCTTCGCCTGCATCCGCCTGCCGTCCCCCATCATCAGCCTTTCTTCGTCGTCGGACCCAAGCCCGTCCATCCAAATAATATACAAGTCCGTCCCGTTTCGCCTGTTGAGAGACCGAAAACACCTGCGAACGCCAAACAAATCCAATCCGCCCTCGTTTGTCGACGTCAAGACTCTCGATTAAATGATTAAGCTGTGCTCGTCCCCTCGTAGAACACTTCGTCCATCACCACGCGGCCCCCCTCTAATCGTGACGAGCCGTGATGGTTGCCGCGGGGCTGACGAGCTCGGGGCTCACGAGCCTGATGGTAGACTCCCGCGAGAGTTCCTCCAGCGCATTGCGAGAGGCCTTGCTCAGGCTTCTGTGCAGCTTGGTGGCGACTGTGTCGGGCGAGGTCATAGGGGAAGAGTCGTCATCGCCAGTACCGGCGGCCACGATCGTCATGCTGGGTGCGCGGCTGGAGACCTTCTTAGGCGACCCCTTTCCGTACGTCTTCAGCATCTTGCCAGTGCCCGATTTACGAACCGTTGTCGCTTTGCGCGCCGCACTCGGAGCCGTGTACTTCTTGGGAGTCGACTTCTTTGGTATGGCCTTCTTGACTGCCAATTTCGCGGGAGTTCCCTTCGCCGGGGTCGTCTTCGCGTTGCCGCTTAGGATTGCCATGGCCGACACACGTCTCTTAACCGTGGCCGCTCCCTTGGTCGCGGCCTTGCTGACAGTCTTCAGGCTCGTCGTCGCCGAGAGGGAGTGCCTAGTTCCCTTAGCAGCCTTGATCTTGCGCTTCTTCGCAGCACCACCAGCCTCATTGTCATCGCCAACTAACGCCTCGAGCTTGCGCTTGCTGGCCTTCACAGCGCCCTTCACTACGGCCTTGAGTGTCGACTTGGGCGGCTTGGGCTGCTTGACTTCCTGAGGCTTAGGGCCCAAAATACCGCGACAGTTCGGTGCGCCGCAGAGACACGTCTGCACGTTATCGTCACTGAAAGGGCTGAAGTTGTAGTCGTAGGTAAGCTCGTCTCCCGTCATGATGGGCCGGTCTCCCGCAAAAAGCGCCATCCTAGGCTGGCCAGAAACGATCCATTTGATCATCCGGCAGTTGGGTGCACATGAGTGGTTGACGAAGCGAGCGATACTACCGGTCGTCGCATCAATGATCATGTTTTGGTCGAAGCTCATGAGGTAGTAGCACTACGCATAATTAGCTTTGGCGTTGGAGCACGTGACGGCGCATCGACATACCTTGTTGTCCTTGTACTTTGTCTCCATGCGATGTGTGCACTCCTCGTCAGTAATGATCTCGCCCGTGTATTCCATGATGATCTGGTTCGCCTCGAAGCAGCGGTTCGCGCGGATTCCGTAGCCACGGTCTGCAGTCTTGATGACCTCGACGCCAACTCTGTACTTGCCACCGCCCGCCTTTCTCTCTTGAAGATCGGCAAAGGCGCGGTTCGTGCAGTGCTCCCGGCCGACATTGCAATTCTTGTCGTCACACTCGTATAGCATGATTCGGTTTTGGCAGCTTTCGCCGCAGCCGTCCTCGGGCTTGCAAACGCACTTGGACTGATCCACGAAGTGCGGTGTCTTCTTCCAGTAGATGATCGAGTCGCCAATGAACCGGTCTGTCACATGTCAGCGCGGAAAACGATAATGTGATGAATTGACTTACTCTTCGTCATCTTCCGGAACTCGTCGGGCTTGGGCTGTCCGGGCGGCAGAGGGTTACAGACATCGTACGGCAGCTTGAAATCGCGTCCGGCCAGAAGTAGGCGCAAACCGCTAAACATGGGCAGCGGAAGCGCCTTGTTGGGGCGGCCGTAATCTTGCAATTCGGGAATCTGGGCGAGCTTCTTTTGCTCGGCATTCGAAAGACCCTTGGTAAGATCTGAGGGAGCACTCTGGCCAGCGTACAGTCCGCGATCGAGGTACTTCTTGGTGCGCTTCGTCTTTTTGGCTGGAGCAGCTTCCGCAGGCTTCTCCTCTGCCGCTTCTTCCTTCTTGGGCTCTTCGGATCTGGCTTTCTTCTTGGGCTGGATCGGGTCGCCATTTTGGTCCACAATTACAAGCTTTCCGTTAGACCAAACTGTCCTGATGACAGGCTTCTCCTCCACGCCAGCGAATTCGTTTGTGTCCTGAAGTCGGCGCAGCTCACGAGACATCTTGGTAACTTTCTGCTCGAAGGTCTTGCGGCTTCGCTTGCCGAGGCTGGAAACCTTGGTCGCAAGCGATTCCACAGGAGTGTTGAAAAGTCGCGAGGTATGACGGGTGAGGCGTTTCGTCTCTGGCTTTTCTGTCTTGGCCTTCTTCGCACGCGGGGTCTTGAGATCGCCAACGGACCATTGGAGGTCCAACGCGTCAATTCCGTCGCGGACTAGGTTGCCAGCAATGCCGGCAACGGCATCACTGTCGCCATTTACAAGAGTATCGCCAGAGATCGTCCTGCGGCGGCTGCTGGCCACATCGTCGCCCTTGGCGCGTCGCTTTCCGCGGTTGGCGGTGCCGCTCAGCTCAGACAGGTTGTATGTTCCCTTGCCGGAGCAGGAACGACGTGGGCGAGGTGCCGACTGGGGTTCTTGGGCTTCAGGCTCAGGTTGTTGGGAGTCTTGAGACTCTTGGGGTTGCTGGGGTTCTGCGATCGTCTCGGGGGTTGACTCGGCGGTTATGGTAGCGTGTGTAGTAATAGTGGCAGGCTCGGCAGCAATTTCGATATGAGCCTCAATTTGTGCTTCGATATGAGTTTCGGTCTCGAGGAGGACGGGCACATCGTCTAGTTTGGGGCCGTCCGAGGCCTGGCTGGCAATGTCTGAAATGCTGGTAGGGGGCGTGGAGCTCGACGACGCGATGTTGGAGGAGCAATCAGTCGCGGTAGCGGACAAGCCGCTTTCGCTAGGAAAAAGAGACATATTGGGACCAAAAACCCAGTCTCGACGCGATTTTGAGCGATAACAATGTCGACAAGGTTCTCAAAAAGTCGATCGAGTCGAGTTGCAACGCGTTCCAAAATGAGGTGTGTGCGTGGGAAGAAAGTTGGGGGTGGGAAAGGTCCTGGTCCAGACACGAAAAGTAGAAGGAGGGATTTGGGACAAGGGTGCGGAAACGGGCAGGCACGCAAAGTGCAGAGTGAAAGGTGCAGAGTTGGCTCGTTCGCTACCCTTTAGCTTACTCGCCGGGCATTGAGTGGCAATAAGGTAACCTCCGGAACTGCGCTTGGGAAGTCCTGCTGAAGAAGAAGAGACACCAAGACTGTGCAATAACAGCAGCAGCGCGGTTAAGGGGTAAGTTTGTCAAGGGATTTCGTGAAAATCCAAAAATGAACGCAGCAAACACAGAAAAGCCTGGCGGCAGACTGTAGTTGCTGTGTGTTGTGGGGGTTAACGTCCGTCGTCGTCGTCAGTATTGGTGTCGTTGACGATTAAATCTCGTCGATATTCGCCGAGTGATACGCGTAGTATGTTGCGTGGTTGAGATGCGGCAAAAAATGAGAAAATAGCAACAAGGTTGCGCGGCAGAATGGCGAGACGAGGTGAAGTGAAGTGAAAAGGCGAGGTGAGATGAGAGTCAAGAAAGACACGACGAGAGTGAAAGGTTTGGCGGATGGCTGGTTGGCTTGAGGGAGGTTCCGTGCCGTGTGGTGTCGTGTTGCGGAGAGTGGGGACGCGACCGACTTGATTGATTGATTTGATGGATGGATGGATGCGCGGGTATTAAAGGAATGGAGCGACCTGATTGACGGATGTGATTGCTCGCCTGCTTGTTTCTCCGGTCGATTGCCTGCGTTGCTTTTGGTCTGAGGTGGTTTCTGCTACTCCTCCTCCACAGTTTGCTTGGAGGACCTGAGAGAGTCAGGACCTTGAGATGGTGCACGACTCGACAGAATAGCTCAAAAGCAGGAAGATAGGAGCACGTCCGGTGGACGAAGAAGAATTGAGGCCGCGGACGAGTGGATGAGGGCGATATTGCCCGAGAGTCGTCCCACGAAGGTGCTTGAGAGAAGGGGAATTGCTGAGGCGAAGAACGGACCACGCTGCCTTTATTCAAAGAAAAAAGAGAGCGGGACACACCAAGGGCGGGAGGGCTTGCTGGCGTGCTGCTTGTGCCTGGTGTTGGGTTGGTGCTGTGTCAGAATAAGGTAGAGGTAAGGTAGGTGCAGACGGATACGCCGCGGTTCAGTCTCGTTCAACTGTCTAGCTTTTCGGTGGCCAATCTTGTCTTGTCCGGTCTTCCGTCAAGGTCAGCCAAGCCGACTGAGACGTTGATGTGGAGTGCTGGATGGAAAACGCGGTTGAGAACGAGATTGACTTCGAAATCACCGACGACGTGAACGAAGATGGATGTTGGCCGCAGTTCTGGCCTTCAAAAAGGTAAACAGAGCAAAAAACCCCGGTTTGTGTTGCGGGTGTGCGTCGTCTCCCCTCCTCTCTCTGTCCTATCCCAATTTGTCTCGTCTTGTCCTGCTCGACCTCTCGTTTTGCTCCTCCTCCACTTATATACATCCTGGTTGAACATTGGATCCTTCGCTCAGCTGACTACACCTCAATCGACTACCTCCCCGGCTGACCCGAACTCTGTATATTAGATATAGTTGAATTGCTTCGAGTTGCAGCGATCGATTTATTGGGTCGGACGTCTATAACTCGAGGTGTCGTGGTTGATCTCTGGGTTGACGTTGTCAACTTCCAGGTGTTATCTGGTTGCGCTGTTTGTATCTTCTCGGACCACCTCCTTCTTTCTGCCTCTGTCGCCGGCGCGCCACTTGCCTGTGCTGAGCCTCGCCCCGATAGAGGCATGATGGACAACACCACACCTCGGACTTCCTGCATGTATCGTCTGCCTCAGCTTGGCCACTCGCAGGCTCTCGCAAGTCGTCATGACGGCGAAATCCAGAATGCCTCGTCAACATGGCGCTTGTTCAACTCTTGAATATCTTGCGATGTGAAGTGTACGATATCTCTGGCAGAAGGGCTCGGAACGCTGTCGGACCTCGCCCCCTGTTCTGATTGATGTCATGCGTTACGGAGACCGTTCACTCGAATACAAGCGAGGTGCAATGTCGTGGTAGATGGCCCCAATATCCTTCTTCTGGCGAAACAGCAAGTCTCGAATACTGAGCTAATCGAACATCATTTGGCTGAAGATGATGAAGACGACGGCATTTATTGTCCAGGTCACCTAATTGAACTCCAATGAGCGACTATTGGAAGGGGCGCATGCTGTGAGACCTACCTTACCTGACACCAAGGTCGAGGATGATCGAATGAATCAGCACAGCACCAACCCACCACCACAAACAAGTATCACGACAACGGGAAACCATCAAATTGGGCTATCAGTACATGGTTCATTGATACGTCTTGCGCTTCGAGTCAATCATGTCGTTGGGCACTCTTCGAAATCTATACCGTGAAAGCCCACGACATCGCGAAGTAGCTTGTCCAGAACTAGAAAACGGCGCAGAATTGCACATCGGTCCATAAAAGTGAGTCACAGCACCGAAGTCTTACCGAAGGATTATAACTAGACGGGAACTGAGCGTGGCACTCGTAGTCTGGCTGTAAGAGTGTATTCGATAGTTGATGTTGATGTCCATTGCACAGGTCATCTTCGACGGTAATGGGCAATCGACGCAACCAAAGGCATGGGCAGAATTGAAACGAAGAAATAAATTGGCTACAAGCGACGGAGAGTACATAAAAAGCGAGAAATCAGGTCCCATATGCTGTGCTTCAAGCAGTACGTTTCCTTTCTTTTCACCATATTTGGCCACATGATGTGGCCGATCCCGAGAATGAAGCGAAAGCCACGCCAGTATCGCGAATTTAGAGTCAAAATTGCGAAACAGCTTGCGAAGGGAGAGAAAACACCAGTCATGATGCCATCAGCCTTTTTCTCAACTAATACGTGCATCCATACCGCACGGATATTTACCCGATCAAGCAAAACGACAAACATAACACCGACAAGCGCAAATTGTCTATTACGGAAAAGGACGGAGATGTCGGCGTTGTAGTGGTCGTGATGACACGCAACGGTCCGGATGTCGGATTTCAGGTGCTGCCCCCTGGGCGGGTCGAACGAAGGAACACCCAAGGGTGGGTGCGCACCTCGTCCGTCCACCGACACTGTCACCTACCTCGATAGCACGAATCCAGGCAAGGCCTAACAGAACTCAATGTCCTCAACATCGATGTTTCGAAGAGAGACAAGGAAAAAAACCAACCTGAGTCAGTCGAGTGGCTTACATCACTAAGAACGAATGGCCATGTCATTATCTCTATCAATCTGTTTGATTGTTCCTATTAAAAGAGTCTGTCTGATCGAATGAACCTCTGTTCCCAAACGAAACGAATACCGGAAAACCACACATGAAGGGTATTATGGCATGAACTCAAGGAGAAAAAACAGACCCAACCCCGAGCCGAAAATAGGCGAATCCAGTCTTGTCTAACGGCGGTATCCATCTCGGCCTCTGCGAGAATCACCAAGTCTCCTTGTCCCGCAAATCAACCAACAAGATTCCAAAGTCAAGCCGAAGGAAGTAAACACAAAGAAAGGAAGTCGAGGCAGCGCATACTGCCGCTTAGGCAGCGGTAGGCTTGGCCTCCTCCTTAGCGGCGGTCTCCTTGCCCTCGGCATCGTCTTTGATGCTCAGGTCGGCGACGTTGGGGACCTCAGAGCCCTCCGCCTTGGGAGCCTCGGCCTTCTCGGCCTCGGCGGCCTTCTCCGGCTGGGGAGCGGCAACAGGAGCCGCCTCAGTGGAGGTAGCCGTAGGGGCAGCGGCGGCGGAAGCAGGAGCCTCAGCGGCCTTGGTCTCAGCAGCCGCGGGAGCAGGGACGGCAGCGGGAGCCTCAGTCGCGGTCTTGGTCTCAGCAACGGGAGCAGTGGGGGCCGCGGTGGCGTCCGCGAGCTTGACGGTCTGGCCAGTGGTCTTGATGTTCTCACCGCTGCCACCGTACTCCTTGGGGAGCGACTGCTTGAGGGAAGGAATCTCGTTGGCCAACTCAGACCCATAGCCGAGGGGGTGGAACTTGGAGACCGTCTTGGGAGCAAGGAACACCTTCATAGCCTTGAAGACCCAGCCCATGAGGGCGGGGATGTTGACGAAGTACTTGTGGTTAAGAAGCTCAGGGTAGGCCATGGCAAAGATCTTGATCGTCTGCGAAGAGGCATTCTTGACGGCAGGGTCCATGCGCAAGAAGCTGACGTTGAGGTAGTCATGGACCTGAATCATCTGGTAGGGGTCCTCGCCTCCCTCGGGAATGGGGGTCTGGACCTTGTCCAGGTTCAGCTTGCGGACGCTGAGCTCCATAAGGGCAGCACGCCACTTGATGAACCTATAAGCCAGGTCAGTTTTAACGTTCACCCTATGAGATGAAATCTCACGCAAGGAGGATTATGCTCACTCATCAACGTTGCCAAAGGTGGCCTGCTTGTCCTTGACGGCGCCGTAGATGTTCCAGGTGATGATGGTCTCCTTGCCCTCGGAGTCCTTGTGAGTGGTGACATAGCCAAGCTCGTCAAACTTCTTCTTGTCGAAGGCGACGTCGTCGAGAAGCTTGCCGGGGTTAGTATCACGGCGCCACTCAAGAGCCTTCTGAAGTTGGTCAGCGGCCTTGACGACATCGCCGTCGTTGGCGCGCAGGAACTTCTGAAGGACAACGGTGGTGGGAACATGAGTGTTGTCAGTGAGCTGGACACCCCACATCTCCTTGTGCTTGGCGGCGTCGAGGATACCGGGAAGCTTCTCGAAAAGGGAAATCAGAGGAGTCTTCGCCTTCTCCTCGGCGGGCTTCTCGGTAGCAGCGGCGGGCTTCTCATCAGTCTTCGCCTTCTCCTCCGACTTCGTCTCCGGAGTGGTCTGGGCAGCGGGAGTGGCCTCGTTGACCTTCTGAGTCTCAGGGGCGGCAGCGGGAGCAGCGGGAGCCACAGCGGCATCAGTAGCAGGGGCGGCGACAGCAGCAGCAACAGGAGTCTCGGCAGCCTGTGCGGGAGCAGCAGCCGGAGCCGCCGTGGCGGGAGCGTCGGTGGTTTGGGCAGACATGATGACAGAAGAATCCGTTGAGATGTGATCTGTGATGTGTGTGTGGGTGTTTTTAGGGAGAGTGATGGCTCCTGGCCAGAAGTGAAGGTATTGTGTGAAAGAGGAATTAGGAAAAAAAAAGTTTCCAGCCCACCCTAGTGTTAAGCTGCCTGAGGTGCCCGTGTGCTGAGTGTGCGTTGGGGTGACCTTTTTTTTCAACGGCTGTTGGGTAATAATATTTTTATTTTAAATCAAGCAAGGCAGGTACGGAATACGTATGGGATAATGTACCCCCTTGAACATTAAGAAGACGGCGGAAAGTGACAGCAACAGATGACACCAGCAACGGTAAGAGCTAGATACAGCTACAGCAACCACAATAGCAACATCAACACACCATACCTTATACATCAGCCCGCAGCGAACCCCCTCCGAAAAATAGATCAGGCCAGACATCGCTCCTGGCATTCTGTCTGCACTTGCCTCAAGTTGGCACCTTCAACGGCCTGGCTGATGCTTCACGACATCGAGTGCTCCGTGCGTTCCCTTCCGGGGAACTGGACGGTGCCAACCCACCTTTAATCCAATCAGAGCTCCATCAACCGTCCAATCCCAAGCTCTTTCTTACCTGGCCTGTGCGTCTCGGGAGAGTGGAGTGGAGATGGACCCCCTTTTTTGAAAGTGATTCGCGCCTTGTGTTTCGACGGTGCTTGGATGGGGTCTCTAGTCCTGACATCTGCCTCCTTGTTAGACGACTTGCTTCTTCCAACTCGGAGGCTGGCAGTTCATCAACAAGCAACAACATCATCACAATACTTGTTGTTGTCTAGAGAATGCTGATATCTCGACCAGCCATCCCTACGTACGATACAACTCCAGCCAAATAGCAAGTTGCTGGGCTGGGCGCCTAGTCAGTTCTGGATGCAACCCCAGCGTCCGTGTTCATTCTTCGGCACAACCTCTGCGGGCACTAATCTCATCCCAGCGGGACGACGGGATGCTCATGATATTGACTTCGATATGAGATACCGATCACGACCGAACATCGGAGAAATCCACCACCTCTTCTTACTCCCAATGGAACTCATCAAACTCGCCCTGCCCTATTTACCAACTTCCCAACACCCATTTGCCAATTACCCGTCCCGCCCCGCCCTCCGTAATGAGCCATGCCGGAACCCATCCGTCCACTCGAATTCCTTCGCGAACCTGCAGATAACGGCCAGCCTTTAATGGAATATTTCAGGGGCTCCCGCTTCCCTGTGACGGTCCATCGTCGTCCAAGACATCTGAGTGGTCCCAGACCACAGACGAGCCCCGCGTTGGCCCGTGCCTTCTTCCCGTTTAAAGCCAAACGACGAGAAAAAACCACCGCGGCGGGCCGGCGTAGCGCCCTGTTAAGGGAATCTAACCAATTCCCGCTGAGGACGGCCCTATCGTCCCTCAAATGCACCTGCCGGGCATTGCCGCTCGTACCTGCAGTGATGCCCCCCACCCCGGTCACCCGTTGCCGCGTTTAACTGGGCCGCCAGACGTGCCACCAACGCGTTCGCGGCACTCCACTCGCCAACTCCAACTTCCGTCCACCAAGGGACGCTGATTCCAGCCAAGCCAAAACAGACTACGAACGGCGCCGTCGTGACGCCAAACTAGTCCACGCGATCTACGGTACCATATTCTTCTACAACAAAGAACACGAGGGGAAACGGAGACAATCGGTGTAGTAAACTAGTCGTATTCTCCCTGACTGGCCATGGAGATCTTCCTTCTCGAACCCCCAAATCTACCTGAAAGCGCATCTCTAAACCGAATTCCTGCCTGTGAAAGAAATCCAGAAGACGCCCGTTGTCCCCAGAGTCGCCGGTCTAAGACAATCCGATGCCAGCTTGTATCCTTTATCGGTGAGTCCTCCATTCCTATTATGACTCGTAAAGAAAGAAGAGACCAAGAAACAACCTGAATGGATGCGATTTCCTGCCCAAATACCGACCCAAGATGTCTATGAGAGAGTCCAAACGCAAAAGTCAAGAATGCCAATCCCAATTCCCAAGCAAAATGCTAGAGCAGAAAATGCAACGGTGTGTATCTTCTACTGAGAAAGCCATGTCAGGGTCGGTTTTTGTTAGTCGTTCAGTGGACAGCGCCGGGGAGAGCAAGACGCATATGAGTGGCGTCGGTAGGGGCCAGCGCGCGACGAATGATGGACTCCATGGTCTGATACTCGTGCATGGCAAGCTGCGAGAGAGTCATGCTGTCGAAAGCCGGGCCGACGGGGTGGTTCAGCTCACGCCAGAAGTAGCCAAAGTAGAGGTCTGTGGTGTCGCCGATGGCGCGGGTCTGGCACTTCTCCTGGAAAGCCTGCGTCTCGAGGAAACGGTTGGTCTCCTCGCGAATCACGGCAATGTACCACTGAAAACAACTGGTTAGCCCAAGCTCCTTCGGTTTCACCCAATCTTACCCCACGAACGGGACTTACCTCAATCACATCCAGGGGAACACCGGTCTTGGGCACAAGAACGTAGAGGTGACGCCAGCTCTCGGCAAAGCGCGGCTGGCCGAAGGAGCGCTGCTCCATCTCGCCCATGTCGACCAGGTAGGCAATGTCGTCCTTCTGGGTAGCTGAGAAGCCCTCGCAGCGCATCGCCGCAGCAACCACGCGCTTCAGAAGACGCTGCGTGAGATTGAGCTCGTCACGACGGTCACGGATGCTGTTGACCAAAATGCGAACCAGGTCGCATGTCGCCTTGTGCATGGCGTGGCGCTGCATAATGGTGATGTGCGTCTTCATATGCCACGGGAACTTGGTAAGGGTGCTGATCAAGCACTCGAAGGGGCGCTGAGGGCACTCCTTCGAGAAGGGAGACTGGCAGGTGTTAGTTTCTATTCCACCGTGTGCGCTCAAACGAAACTTACCCGGTGAGGGACCTCGACGTGCTTGACAAGCATGGTCATCTCCTCGTTGGAGACGAAGCCCTTGAAGTTGTCCCAAGGCTCATTAGCGTTGTTGGCGAGCACCTGAGGGTTGGTTCCGTTCCAGAAGACACCACGAGCGGAAGGGAACAAGTCCTTCATGAGAGCAGCCTGGCTGGAGAGCTCAATCTCCACGGGGCGCTGACCAATGCGGGTGACTCTGCCACGGCCAATGTTCTGCTGGTGCTTTTCAACAGCCTTGGCGGCATCCTCCAGAGTCTGGAACTCGACGTAAGCATCGGTAGTCTTGCCAGTGACACGCTCCATGATGATGTGAACAGGCTCCTCGGTATCGTTGAGGATGCGAGAGTTGCGCCCGAGGACGGCGATGATCTCGGAGCGATTGGTGACAAAGGGGATCTATTCACGAGTAAGTTTTCGTTCACAATGGTGATGAGGATAGTCAGAGCCAACTTACGTTACCAATCTTGACGACACCTCGGACGGTGAAGTTGCCCGGGCGGCTGGCAGGCTCGATGAAAGGGAAGTTGCTGTGATGCATAGCCGTTTCGGCGGTAGGAAGGCCACTCGTGGTAGCCGTCAAGCGGTTCAGCTCGTGAGAGCGCTGGGCTCGGACGTAGTCGGGAGCGGGAGCAATGTACGGCGCAACGGCGACCGGAGTCATGGAATGCTGAGACGGGTAGCCAGCCTGGTAGGGAGTTACATCTCCCTGATTGGTGTAAGACTGGATAGCTCCCTGGTGGACAGCAAGAGCTCCGGCGGCGTTGCCAGCACTCTTCTGCATGGCCATACCCTGGACATTCTGGGAGGAACCTCCATTGTTGACGGCAAACGACTGGGTGTTGCCCCCTGTGGCACTACCGAACTCGTTATCGCGAGGGAGCTGGTCGAAATGGAGAGTCTCGCCAGTTGCAGGGCCGAAAGGCAATTGACCCGTCATAAGCATCTGGGTCGTGTTCATCTGCGAGCCGAACAAAGGCTGGACTGGACCGCCCTGGGAAGCTTGCGTGACGAAAGGATCCTGAGAGGCGGCAGGAGTCGAATTGTCGTTGACGATGCTGTTCAAGTCGAACTTAGGAGGAGCTCCCAAGTGGGCAAGGTTACCAGTGGCGCGAGGAGCAAAGTTGCGAGGCTCGGTCATCATGCCGGGGTTGGATGCCTTCGGAGTGTCGCTATCACCAGGGCTGGGGACGCCCGCGTGGAAGACCGTGCCGATGGAGCCCTGAGAGCCCTGAAGTTCGCTACCGTCGTTCTCGCGAACAGGAGTCTGGTAGGGCAGAGTGCCCATCGAGGCGCTGCCAGTGAGCTGAGACCCGTTGTTGGCGTTCATGGCCGCGAGACTCTGCTGGGGAGCCGCCCAGTGGCCAGTCACGAACTGCAGACCAGACATGATGCTACCCTTGTCATACACACCCTGGGTGGGCAAATTGGCAAGAGTGGGAGAGGAGACCTGGCTGGCGATCTCGGGGTTGCCTTGGCTGTCAGAGGCCGTATCGGCGGTGGAAACAGTGTCATCCATGTCGGGCAATGACTGAGTCTGAGGAATCGGCTCTTGGACCTAAGAAAATTATATTCAGTCGAGGTCTCTTTCGAGGGCTACTTTCGAAGCCAGGATTCGACATACCTTATGGATTCCGTTGCTCTTGGGGTGCCAAGGGGAGGAAGTAGGGTTCAAATGAGAAGGAGCCCTGTTCTGAATCTGGTCTGAGTTGGTGACAAAGAGGGCACCATTGAGACGAACACCACCAGGCTCATTGTCATAGTCAGCCTCCTCAGAGACGGTCTGAGGCAAGTCACTGATGTTGACTGAGCCCTGATGGGTCATGTGATGCAGCTTCTTCTGCTGGTGCTGCTTCCGCATCTTCATCTGGTCCTTCTTGCCATTCATGCCAGCATACTTGGGATGAGCCATTGTGACATAAACCAATGATGGTGTTTTTTCATGAATAAGGATGACAGATGAGAGCAAACGGACTGATGATGAATAGTAGTGCACCTGAGAGTTTGGGAGGACAGTAGATGTTCTGTGTGAGTGAGATTAGTGACAAGATTAGAAAAGTGAAGAAGTATGGAGAAGGAGGTACAAAAGAAAGGGAAAAGATGCAAAAAGGCAGGTGCAAAAAATAAAACAGGCGGGGGCTGGGTGAGTAAAAAGGCGAGAGCTGCTCAACCAAGTGCAAAAAGGGCGAGAGCTGGCGAGCGAAAACAGCGAGAGCAATGCAGGTAACTGCCTTGAGCTTCCTCTGCGTTTCTGCTTGGCTTGTGTGCTTTTCTCTGCTCTTGGTTGCAGATTCTCTGATGATGGGAATGGCGCGCGGATGAAATATCTTACAGATGAGACGGACGCACAAGGCGATGTTGCGACAAGGCGCGTACAATGACAGCAGAGGCGAAGGCTGGTTGGTCAACCTTTTTGAATGTTAGCAATGAGCTGTCAAAAACGAAGAGTGGTGGGGTGAAGAAAGGAGAATTCAGTGTTGTGTGAGGATGAAGAAGGGTGAGTGGGTGGGTAAGATGGAGAAGAGAAGACGGGAGAGATGGGAGAATGTGACCTGCCTTCCACTTTGAGAAGGAGCTGATTTTTCCTGGCGACTCTCTCGAAGATGAAACTGGCAACAAGAAAAGTCGACAAGAGCGTACTCACCAATTCTGGTACAGGTGAGTATGGGTGTTTTGTTTGGGTTGAAAAAGGTGAAAGCTGAGGTGAGATAGGTAGGGTAATGAAAAGATTGGCCGAGGGGAGAAGCCAGCCGGCAAAGCTGGTGTTTTTTTTTTCCGGGTGGAAGAAAAGACCACAGGCGAGGAAGGGGGTGAGGTGGTCGAGGGGAAGAGGTCGGCAACGAAAAAGAATTGCACTAAAAGAGCTGCTCCCCCGGCCCCAGCTGAAGATGGCAAGAGCGTTCGAGGGCCAAAAAGAAGAGCGAGAAAATAAAATGGGGACCTTACCAGAAACTCAACCGTAGCAGATATGTGATCAGTGAGCTGCGACTGTACTTCGGCTTGGGTGAGAAGAAGGGTCGTGATCGAGGGTTGGAGGAAGTACAGGATCGTCCCCAGGTCTGGTTGTGGAGGGTGAAGGGGGAGAGGTTGTGGGTATAATCAAAGCGGACAAAAAGTTGTAAACAGCAAAGTAAGGCGAAAAGTACAAGGTCGAATTATTGTCTGAGGCACCGCACACAATATTTATGGGGTCAAGTTGGGAAGGGAAAAAGACTGCGATGAGGAAGGAGCGCAAATGCTGGACCCATTCACCAATGGTTTTGCAGTAGCTAGGTCTGTAGCATGAAAATACTGCCAATTAAAGAGAAACAGAAAAAAAAAAACCCCAGCGCTGAGCATTTTTAAGCCTAGGTCTGAAAGACACACAATCTTCCCCGGTATCAAGGCTTTGATCACACATGTAGACCTTTGGCGTCAGGCAGCTAGGTTGCAAACAAAGCTTTTGTTCCCAAGGAGGGGCCCACTGTGCACATCATAAGGATCCCACCATGTTTACCAGGCCAGGGTACTAAAGTATCAAGCCGTTCTAACAAAAGTGTGTATCTTGAAGTTTTGGAAGTTGCGTGTTCATCATGGGGATTGGGTTGCAATTGGATGCCATTCCTCTCTCTAGGGATACGATGCGCAAGTAGGAGACATCGTTGCAACCGACAACAATACAGCTATTCCTTAATGAAATGGTCCCGGAAAATCAAGGGTACTACTCGTCCAGTACTCGATTTGCCTCGGCGACCGTTGATATCACTGCAACGCACCGCCAAGGTAATTGCCCCCAATGGCGGGCTCAGACAGGTTGAACAGAGACTGCAGATAATGGAGAACATCGATGAACTTGCTGAGTTGGTTTGAGAGTCGAGAGTCATGATCATATCTGGAATTTTGTATCAATTGTATCAAGTATGAGGTTCATATCACCGTTCCCACTCGGCCCCGGATTTGCGGACCACCATCGAGGTCGGGCCCAATGTGGATACCGGCATTCCGGCTGCGCTCGAGCCAACATCAAACTCCAACTCATGATCCTTGCTCGGAAGCTTTCAATGTGGCCAGTACTTTGGGTCGGTCAAGCTGTCGGGAGTAGTAATATTTTGTTCCCCGCCTGTATCTCCCGGCTTGTCTTACGCTTGCTGATGGGTATTTTAATCGAACTAGAGTGGTTTTGGTTAATGACGTCAAGAGGAAGCTGCAAAGAACTCGGCTTACGGGAGTGAGGAAGGATTCAGCCACGAATCTGGCTCTCGCGTTCAACTGGAGTCGTGTCAATGGCATGTTCCTTGCTTCTGGGAAACCGCAGTTCCATTGGCTACTCACGAAGAGCTTCATCTCCGAAATCTCCTTATCAACCTCCTCCATGAACTGAATAATGAAGTCGACCAGCTTGTGCTTCAGCATCTCCTCGGTGTGGAAGTTGGTAATCAGGAAGGAAATGTCGTATCCCTGAGGACTGGTATCAGTATCCCATGCTCCGTAAAAGGGGTCGGTGTGCCACGTGGCGTTGATCTCCTGGAAAGATTGAACGAATGGCAGCCGCAGCTCTTGCATACCTTGATAGGCTTTCTCCTCAGAATAAAGAACGATTCGGCTCTCTGCGTCAAGAAACGGGTGAACTTGTGGACCAGAATATGCTCGATTTCGTCGGCCTGCTTGATCTTGATGGATATCCGCACGGAATTGATGCTCGGTTCGATCAGGACGCGCTCGTTCTCGTTACGTGCAATCGTGAGAGGGGTTAGGAGGACCTCGGGGGAGGTCTGCGCCTCGATCTCGGGGACATTGTGACGCTCGGCGGTTTGGGAAGCGAAGTTGGAGAGCGTCAGGGCAGCCGTCAGACTGCTCCGGACGGCCTGGAGGTAGGGTCGCAGAGATTGAGACTGTGCCGCTGTGTCAGCATAAGAAATGATGAAGCAATTCTTCGTGTATTCTCACCATGATGGCAAAACCTGGCCGCGTCCAACCTTGGTGATGCTGAGAGGTTGGAGTTGGATGTTGACCGCGGGGTTCGTGAGGTTGGCTCAGCCGGAAGCCTGACGTTTCGTAGTGGGGCGGGAAGCACCGCCGCAGAGCTCCACCTCGTGCGTAGCTGTCACCGTGGCTTGCTGAGTCATCTGGAAGCTCTTCCACGTGACTTGATAAGGAAGGAGCCTAGCTAGGTAGGGGCGATCCCCCGCTTGTGCTTCTTAGTTGCATCTCCCCGATAAGTATGTTTTTCCCAGCATCAGGTTAATTCACTGAACATCATACGGGATTACCTTATATCAAAGAAATTCAAGCTAAACAATCGACAATACATGCTACTGTGGGCTCTCAAGGAAGCTGATAATGGATATGAAAGCTATTGACTTGCGAAGACATTGGAAGATGATCGAATGTGGGGGATACCTTACAGAGGCGATAGAAGCATCTCTCACGTCTTATCTCAATAAACGAATCGGCAGCTGAAACGGACCCTGCAGGTACACCGCTTCCCCGCCTATTTTCCGTTGGCTGCTTTGTACTACCTTACTGCCCGCCCACTCCAGGTACCCGTACTGACGCAAACCTCCTGGTGCCTCCAACAAACTTCTTCTGCACCTGTACATTCCGCAGTTGGACCTTCGCTCCAGAGACAACACAAGCATCGCTCCTTTCTTCTCATCGAGTTCACGAGCATTGCAACAATGTCTTCAATACCAGGTGAGCACATCAACAAGCTACGAGCACCATGATTGCTTACTAAATTGGTCTTCAGTCACCGTTAGCCACGCAGGCACGAAGTACCAAGTCGAGGTCGACACCTCCTCCAACGGCGAGACTTTCAAGTACCAGCTTTACAGCTTGACCGGTGTCGAACCCGAGCGACAGAAGATCCTCGTGAAGGGAAAGCAAGTCAAAGATGAAGACGACATGGCCAAGTTCGGCCTCAAGGCCGGCGCGACGCTCATGATGATGGGCAAGCCCTCCGGAGAGAACGCAGACCTCGCCCGCCCCAAAGAGGCGATCAAGTTCGTCGAGGACATGACCGAAGCCGAAGCTGCCCAGCAAGAGGGAGCTACCCCCGCCGGTCTCACGAACCTGGGCAACACCTGCTACCTCAACTCGACCCTTCAGACCCTTCGATCGATCCCCGAACTCCAAACAGCTTTGACCACACACAAGTCTGGCAGTGGCGGCGGCAGCAGCAGTTTTGGTCTGGGATCAACCGACCTTGCCACCCAGCTTACGGACCTCTACAAGAACATGTCGGAGACCCAAGGCAGTATTCCCCCGCTCACCTTCCTGAGCACGCTGCGCATGGTCTACCCTCAATTCGCGGAGAAGTCCAAGACCGGCAACGGATACGCTCAGCAGGACGCTGAGGAGGCCTGGTCTCAAATCCTCATCCAGTTGAAGCAGAAGCTCTCCGAGTCGGAAGACACCTCCTTTATCGACAGATACATGGCTGGAGAGCTCCAGTCGACACTCGAGGTCGACGAGCAAGCCGCCAGAGATGCTGGTGAAGAGCCAATCAAGTCCAGCGAACCCTTCCTTAAGCTCAACTGCCACATTGATCAAAACATCAACCACTTGCGAGACGGTCTCTTGGCGGCATTGACAGAGAAGCTGGAGAAGAAGTCGTCAGTATTGGACAGAGATACCACGTACACCAAGAAGTCTCAGATCTCGCGGCTGCCCAAGTACCTTACTGTCCACTTCGTACGTTTCTTCTGGAAGCGCGAGGTGCAGAAGAAGGCCAAGATCATGCGTAAGGTTACGTTCCCGCACGAGCTTGACGTTGTTGAGTTCTGCACCGACGAGCTGAAGAAGTCTCTCATCCCCGTTCGCGACAAGGTTCGCGAGATTCGCAAGGATGAGGAGGATATTGAACGTGCCCGTAAGAGGCGCAAGATCAACCCCAACGACCGAGGTGACATCGCCGGAGCATCTGGAGCCCCGAGCAAGGAGGAAAAGACAGCTCTGGAGAAGGCCAACGAGAAGAAGGCCGAGAGAGCCGGAAAGCCCGTTGCCACCACCTCCGACGGCGACGTCGAGATGGCCGAGACCTTCAAGACCGATGCTGAGGTCGAAGCCGAGAAAGACGCCGCTCTTCTTGCTGCCAAGAAGGAGCTCTACGCCCTGGTCAACGAGGACTTGGCCAAGGACGAGGGCGCCAACCAGTCAGGAATCTACGAGCTGCGCGGTGTCGTCACTCACCAGGGTGCCAGCGCCGACAGCGGTCATTACACTGCGTACGTGAAGAAGACTGCACCTATCGACCCCAAGACGGGCCAAAAGGGCGAGGAGGATGGCAATTGGTGGTGGTTCAACGACGACAAGGTTTCGGAAGTCACTTCGGACAAGATTGATGCTCTCGCCGGCGGTGGTGAGTCCCACTCTGCCTTGATTCTCCTCTACAGAGCCATTCCTTTGCCCACGGTTGAGAAGGCCGAGTAGGTCTTTAGGTAGCTGCAGAGAGCATCGGCCTTGGCGTTTACGAGCGGGAACGAGGTTATGGATGGCATACAAAACGAACCAATGACGCAGGAACATGAATTAGGGCATAGATAGACAGGTTGATGAATGTAATGGCCAAGATTCATTACGCTATATCTGTTGGTGTTTGGTGATTGCTTGAACTTTTTGCTACAATTACTGTTACATCGGCGTGATTCCATGACGATCCCCGCCTCATACATCGGCATTACTGCGTCGACCGGCCGTGTCTATATGGTTGTGGATGTTTCTATCCCACTTCCGAGCTGGCGACATCTCTTGTATGCCACTTCCTCCAAGTTCTGTCGAATGATCGATCATCTTGGTCGCAACATCGTGTGATGAAAATTTTGCTCGGCTTCTTTCTCGGATCTCTCCAGAGTAGAAGGCTGTGCTAGGCTAGACCTGGCCTCTCCCTGGGTCTTGATCAGCTCTCTGGCTTCTTCGCTTCTCTTTCGCGTATCCTCTCCTCCAGAGCCATCAATTTCCTTTCGTAGTTGCGTCTCTCTGAGAGGAGCCGGCCTCTTTGACCCTCGAGGAGGCCAATCTGCTCGTCGTATGGAGATCCGTGGAACTGTTTGCGTTCCTGAGGGGCGACAAGTCAGCTTCAGAGGCGACTGGCATGGGGATTGGGGCCTCTGCCTACCTCCTTCCATTCTTCTTGCGTCTTGAGCCCGGCGCCGTACGTTGCGCCCGTGAAGATGATGGCGGCGCAGCCGGCTGCGGTGAGACCGGCGCGAAACTTTGTGAACCCGCTCATTCTCGTGTGCTTCTTTGATTTTCCTTTCCTGACTTGATCGGATCTGGATTTCACCAGTACTCTCGCCAAACTTCCCTAGCTTGCCTGCTCTTCTTGTCGCTGGCGTAGTCGGAACGGTGGTTTGAGGCCGTCAATTCGTCCAGCACCGGAGCGAAAATGTTCCAACGCGACCGCGTCGAGGATATCGACGACGAAGAAGCGATCGAGGCGTCCGTCGTCGTCGAGTCGAGAGAGTTTGCTCGCGTGTGGCCTCGTAGTCTGCCCAGCGGGGAGTAGGAAAACCTTTGCCTCAGGGACGGGATCGACGTCGGGCTGGTCGAATCGCACTCGGAGCTTGTGGTCGAGGTAGACGGCGTCGATGGCTCCGAGGGCCAAGCTTCGAGCTCCAGCGAGATTGGCGCGATCGCCTCAGGGGCCGGTGTCGAGCTGGAGCAGCAATGGAGGGCGTGGACGGCGGCAGTGGCAGCGCCGTGGGAGCAGCGGCCGGAAGCGGGAACACTAACAGGGCCCCGCTGAAGACCAAGATTCTTCGGTTCTGGACGCCTCGGCGTTCTTAGTAATCGACCTGCGGTTGGCGTGACGTCGGTCATGACTGATGCTCTTGGAGAGAGAGGGAGAGAGAATTAAAAGGTCGCAGGGTGGGCAAAGATAAAAAGAGGTTGATCTAATATATTGTATGTATCTCAAACTTCAGGTTGCCCAAGGTTTTTACTTCTCTCTTCGCTTGCAACACCCGAGAAAAAGCGACCGAGCGGACGAGAGATAAGGGATCCAGGTGTGTTTTTTTTTTCCCATCTTAATTCGGTGCTTATCCATTGCCCACTTTCACAGTTCTGGTGCTTGAAACAAAGTTCGTGAGAGCATCTTCCAGGCCCCTCACACCCCTTCCCCTCCTCTCCTCAACTATCATACTTTCTCTGCATCCTTCATCCTTTCCCTTGCGCCTTCTTCTCCGTCGAGCACGACTATTCTTCCCCTGCTTCTCTTTCGGCACTAGGCGCCGTCAAGCGAGAAGCAGTTAGCCCCCGTTTTCCCACTCTTATCGAAAGTCCAGCCCATGTTGTCTGATCTGGTGCATGGGGGTCAAGCGGCCCCCTGGTCCGTCGCAACCCCGGCTGAAACGAATCTGTCTTCATGGGACGCACCGGAGGATTCCTCTTTCAATCACTTGCTCTCTCTCTACCCTTGCTTGCCCGCCTTTCTCAGGCCCGCATGAAGCCAGACGTCTGTCAGAGAGCCAGGTGATGATTTACGATGGGACGCAAGATGCGGCAAGTGCACGCGAAAAAAAAGAATGGAGTTGCGGATCTGTCTCGTTCTCGGAACAATGAGTGACAGGATACAAGGGAGGGGTGACGAGGACCTCCGCGGGACAGAATGCTTGTTCTCGTCGGGTTCGAGTCCTCCCAAGGAAAAATCAGAGAAACATGTGCGGGAAGGGCGACATGACAAGAGTTCAGAGGGCACCGCCTCCCCCGCAATCGAGTCTTGGCTGATATCGCGGGATGGCGGGATGATGGGCTAGGACCATCGCTTCCAATCATTCTGAGTTGGCGCTCGCAGGAATGCATGCCGAACCTTACGGTCCCCCCCATGTCAAAGCAATGAAGTGCGCTCTTTCCCAGAGATCCCGCTTCTTCTGTGCGGAGTTGAGCTGAAGATTCGCGGAAGGCGGGAACGCGGGAACGGCTGGAAAGCCAAACCGTCAATGGAAGCGTCACTCGGTCCTCATCGTCTGTTCTTTTACGTGTCCCGCACACTTGCCCGATATTCATCCTCTGTCATGCGCGGAACGTCAAAGATCTCTGTTACAAAACCGGCCGTCAAAACTAATTCGATATCCTTGTGCCCCTCCATCAGCCAAGAGAGGGTGGTAGAGATCGCATAAACTCCCTCCACACCACCAGTCAATCATCGCCCACCATCCATCTCATCCGACGTTGCATCCGCTGTCAACGCCTCATCGATACTTACGTGTAAGATCCGGTTGAGGCTCTGAAGCACCGCCGCAATGACGACCCCACGCGCCTTCGTCATCCGCCACGGCGAGACGGAGTGGTCCCTCAACGGCCGCCACACCGGCTCTACCGATATCCCGTTGACGGCGAACGGCGAGAAGCGTGTCCGGGCCACCGGCCGGGCCCTGGTTGGAAACGACCGTCTCATCGTGCCCAAGAAGATCTCTCACGTGTTCGTATTTCTTCGCCATGCTTCATCCTGCGCGCATCCTATTCCAGTGCATCCGCTAACAATCCTCTCAGCTACGTCTCCCCTCGCAAGCGTGCTCAACGCACCTTTGAGCTCCTCAACTTCGGCCTCACCGAGGAGCTTCCTTGGAAGAATCACGGTCAGGTCGAGGGCGGCGGTCCCCAGTGCAACGCCTGTGTCGAGGTCACCGAGGACATCCGCGAGTGGGACTACGGTGACTACGAAGGCATCACGAGTCCTGAGATCCGCCGCATCCGAAAGGAGCAGGGTCTGTCGGAAAACTGGGATATTTGGCGCGATGGCTGTCCCGGCGGCGAGTAAGTACCGACTCCTGTGCTGCACATCATCTTGATTCCATGAGCTCGGAAGCCTATCCGTAGAAGACGCTCAGGAGTTTGCAGAAGGTATGAGAGCATCAGCTAATCACTCGTGCCTTCAAGGAGCCCTCGAGACGTCACGGAACGTCTGGACCGTCTAATCAAGGACATCCGCGACAGGTGGCACTCTCCCGTCATCGGCAACAAGGAGGCCGAAAAGGGAGACGTCCTCGTCGTTGCCCACGGCCACATCCTTCGCGCCTTCGCCATGCGCTGGGCTGGCAAGAGCCTCCAGGACGGCCCGGCGTTTCTGCTCGAGGCCGGTGGTGTCGGCACCTTGAGGTGAGCAAGGATTTCTCCCGCATTCGGTCTTTACACAACCAAGGCGAAAGTCACTAACGGAATCATAACAGCTACGAACATCACAACATTGACGAGCCCGCCATCCTGTTGGGTGGTGCGTTCGCTGTCGATATCATCGAGAAGGAACAACAGGCGCAGCAGTAGAGTAATCATGTGGGCAGGTTAGCATGTTATTCATTCTGTTTACTTCGTTATAAACTAGATGCCGGCCAACTGGGCCAGCTTTCACGAGCATGACATCCCCCTTTTCTATGCTTTCGTGCCTCTCGCCAGGAAGACACGTCTCTTCATGCCCTCCTTCGACCCAGCATGACCGTGACCATGGCTATGTCCATCCCTATGGCCATGATCGTGACCATGCCCACCCCCATGACTATCACCGTGGCCGTGACCATGGCCCCCAAAGACAACCCCGCTCCCGAGCTCTTCCATCGCAAAATCCTTACCTGCTCCGGCTTGCTCGAAAATCGCACGCATCCTCTCCTCCGAGAACCCGTGGTGCATCACCGTACTCGCGGCCGGCAGCCCGTTGTCCATCTTTTCGTGCGGCAAGAAATCGAGAATGACGAATACCCCGCCGGGCCTCAGCCTCTCGACCAGCCTCTTCGCCGACAGCTCCGGGTCCGCGAAGTGGTGGAACCCGAGCCCCACGCCGGCGACGTCGAAGTCGCGGAACCGGGCGCCCGAGAAAGCCGCCGGATCCGGGTCGGCCGGGTCCGTGAGGTTGCCCTGGTACGCGCGCATCTCGTCGGCGCTGAGACCCTGTTCAGGCGGTGTCAGGTCAGCTGGCTTCCTTCTTCCTTGCAAAAAAAAGGTAAATTCCCGGAACGTGAGAGAGTTTTGCCTGGTCGACGTTTTATTTCGTGCATTCCCGCCCCCCGTCCTGGGATGATGGGATGAGATGATAATCTGGGGCGGCAGGAGACCGAGGAAGGCAAAGGAAGGGATGGGAACAGAAGAGGGGTGGGAAGGGGTGTGAGTCGATGACTCGTCGTCCGTCCGTCGGTCCCGTCGGGTGTGTGTGCGTCGTTGCGCGGCTTGCTGTGTCAAAGCAGTGCCACAGCGCCCAACACGCACACACACACACTTCGAAGTACACACACACACACGCACTCACACACCCCGTCCGCGTCCACGTCATGGGGGTCAGCAGGGCTGAGATGAGACGCAGGGTGAGAGAGATCGAGCGAATTCTTCTCAGAGACCGGGCCAGAGTGTCGTCTGTGCTCTCGAGGCAACCATCCATCCATCCAAGGTAGAGACGTCGCGCGCGCGTGCCTGCGTGCCAACAAACCAGATTCGTGTCACCACGGGAAACCGCCGGTACCGAAACTGCAGTTGCTGCCGCTGCCGCTGCCGCCTTTCACCGGTTGGGGAGATGTGTCAAGCCGAATTAGACAGAACAGCCACTTTGTCGTTCCCGTTCCGGGCGAGATGGGGGAATGTGTAATGTTGCGCGTACGCATGTGTGTATTGTGTCCATGGACAACAGCAACAAAAGAAGGGAGCGTTTCAAGAGGTTTCTCAACTTACTTGGTTCTCGGCCCGGGCGTTGTAAGCCGCCACCATGTTCTCCGAGATGTCGATGCCGACGCAGTGCGTCGTGTACTGAATGAGAGCCTAAGTTGCGTTGTTAGTTACTCAATCGGTCTTTCTTTGGTTTGCTGGGGTGGGTGGGATTCGAGTTTCGTCTTCTCGGTGTAAGTGAGTGAGTGTTTGTTTGTCGTTACGCGGGAAACGACGTCGGCCGAGCGGTCGTACGAGGGGAAAACCGAAACGACGAACGACGAACAACGCATACTTTTCCTCGCAAAGAGAAAGCCAAACAAACAGATCGCCCCATGCCGAGCCGAGACTCGATTAAACGGACAGAGAGAAATGGAAATCGGTGAATCCCGAACTCACCCTTGATATCAGGCCGGTGCCACAGGCGTAGTCGAGAAGTCTCACCGACTTGCTGTCGGTAGCCGGAGCCGTTTCGGCGGTGTCGTCGTTGTCGTTGTCATCGTCATCATCATCGTCGTCGTCGTCCGCCCAATCTACACCGATGAAGTCCTTGCGGTTCCGGATCTCCCGCTCCAGCTGGAGACTGGTCTTTTCATATTTGGCGTCGTACTCGGCGGCGAGTTTGCTGTTTGTTTCCAAGTCACGTCAGTTTTTAAAGAATGGGAATATGATAAGGCAGCCTTTTGGAGAGAAAGAGAGAAAGGAAAGTGTATATCAGGCCGTTTTCGTTTCTTGCCGAGATTTGGCAAGATCAAAGGGCACAACAGCCGCCAGCTAGCCAGCCTCTTCCGTGTAACAAACCATGCAATCATCCGTCTCCCACTCCCTCTCTCCCCGTTGAAATTGAAGGGTGTGTATATCTGCAGGAACCCGAACGGGAAAAGGGGGGGCGGTTGAGGGAGTGGGCTGAGCGGATGTCACTTTTTTGGGAAAGGGGAGGGTCAGGTAGACCAGATATCAACCGCGGAATGGGGCTCGTCATGATGTTTTTGGATTCAAGGTGTTTGGATATACGCACTCAAAGTGTGCCTTGTTGGCGCTGACGGTATCGGCGTCCGTCATGACGATGTTCGGAGCTGGCTGAGCTCGCAGCAAATTCTTTCGTTCTGTAGATAAGTAGCTCGGTAGTGAGTTTGATGGCGGTTGTTTGGTTGGTTGTGCGATTTCCCCGAGTCTCTCGCCAAACCTCCTCTTTTTTTCCCGGAGATGCTTCCTTTTTTCCCCGCCTTTTTTTTTTTTTAGCTTTGATGTTTTGAAGAAGCAATTATTTTGGCTGAAAAAGTCACACACCTGCCGGCAGAAGATAGTGGGTCTTCTGTCGCTGGTAGTATTATGGTTTATCTCGTATTTCTTTGCATCAAAAATCCAAGATTGCTTTTTTTTTCTTCTCTTTTTATCAAAAACATCTGCGGAGAGTTTTCGGTCACTTGTCGACAAAATTGTCCGCCCGGAGGAGGACATGGCGTTTCTCGAGTCCCACTACTGTAATGGAAAACGCCGCCGCCCCCGGGAGCACCACCACTGGTCCGCCGAATCGACGCGGGGTCCTAAAAGTGGAGAGAGAGACAGAGAGGGGCACGAAGGGACTTGGAGTCACGTGAATAGATTTGTCTTAGACAAAGAATGGGGAAGACAAGATCAAGATCGTACCTCTTCTCTTCCCGGAGCTGAATAGGAAATGTTACGTAGCGATGTTTGTTTTCTGCCAGAAGGTTTCTGTTTGGACAGGGAGAACCACATCTCCATCAACCGAGTCCCGGAATTCCGAGGCGAGGTGAGATCTATCCCCGTGGCCCCCTTCCCCGCCGCCGCCGCTGCCGCCGTACGGGGGTCTGACAGGACGACGTCGAGTCGGGGGTGTGGAACCTTGAGCAAGGCAGGACTAGGACTGGATCTTCCCGCCCGCGGAGAGGTGCGTTCGTTGTACGTTCTTGTCCTGACGCCAACGATGCGATGGGAGGACCCTGGGAATGCTCCGTGTGTGCGCCGCTGTGTTGTCTGAGTTACTCTGTAGATACTGCGACCGAAATCGCGCCCCGGGCGGAATGCAAAGGACGCACCCGGGGGAGCCCAAAATCAGGTTTAATAGCCCGAGAGAACCCACTGCAGGCGTGACAGGTCGGACGACAGGAATCTGACACCTCACTCCTGATATACACGCATTATACACGTATTATACACCCGGAGAAACATGATGAAAGTATACACTGCAGGCGAGCTGCACGGAGCGAGTCACACACACACACATATACACACACGTACGGCCGGCGGGCCCCTCGAGGAGTGTAGATGGTTGAGGTTTCATGACAGATGAGTGATATGTGAGTAGCACCATCGGCTTGTTCGAGGACAACAGCCGCACGGAAGGTCCAAGAAGGAGAAGGAATGGAAGAAGCAAGTAAATACCTCGACGCAACGGGGCAGGGAGGGGAGACGAAGAAGCGGGGACACAACAGCCGGAGGGGACGGGCGCGGCCCAGACGGTGTGACCGGGGCTTACGGGTCGCCGGACTTGGAACAGACAAGTAACTGCTGCCGTTGGACAGCAGGATTGCTGTGGTGGTTGGGAGGGGGAACGGTAGAGGGGGAAAAAAGAAAAAAAAAAAAAAAATCCAAAGCGGATCGACGCCGATCCTGCTGCAGGCCGCATCGGTCCGCCGCTTGTGACTGCAGCACCATGCGGGCGGTGACGGGCCCAAGCGGCCAGGTTTGTTGGAGTAGAAAGTAGTGTAGCACAAGAAGTGCATCCGTCGCGGCACCTGACTGGCCCAAACCGTTCCCTTCCTTGGGTGTAACTCTACCTGCCTACCAACCATGCAGGTGGCCCGAACAAGGCCGCATTTCCCAAGGAAGAAGCGCAAAGGCCCGGGCCTGTGAGGTCCGAGTCGGGCGGGGTGTGGTAAGGTGTGATCCTGCTCCGTACGGGATTGGTGACGGGCGACGTGGACGAAGAAACGAAGAACGGTGGGAATAACGACGACGCCCGACTGCCTGGGGGCTGGGCTGGGCCGGGCCTGAGCTGGGGTGAGGGTGAAGGGCGGCCAAAGTACAGATACCGTCGTGTACATATCTGTCTACCGTGATGATGCATCATCACCGCATCAAATGGTCGGTTGTGACAGCGTCAAGAGGGCCAATTTTTCTGTGGCCTGCATCTCGCTGCTGCAGGCAGGGTATCCGTATCGGCAGCCACGGACACCTAACTGGGGGGTAAGAAGAGGGGCGAGGCGAGAGGCTTTTCGGCGATGTGCGGATGGGATAGGCGGGCAGAAGGAAGAAGAATATGTTGGATCATTCCTGGATTGATGGGGTGTGTGTGTGTGTGTGTGTGTGTGTGTGTGTGTGTAGGCGCTGGCGGCGGGCGAGGAGAAGAAGAGAAGGAGGAGGAAGAAGAAGAAGAAACACCGCCTCTGCATCTCCGCGTCTGCGTCTGCGTCTGCGCCTGCGCCTGCGTCTACCACGCAGTATTCATACATACTTAGGCGGTCAGATGACGGCACATCCTCAGATCTCTCATCTATGCTTTCTTTTTGCCGTTTCGGTTCCATGTTGAGATGGCGCTGGTTCGCTTCCGCCCGCATTTCTGGTGTAAGGTAGGGTAGGAATGAATCAGAAAACCCCCAGGACCCCCAGATTCGTCGGCCGCCGATGCCAAAACATCATCGTCCAATCCGTACGAATACATGCGCGAACTCGGCCTGGACACTGCAGGGTACCTGCCAGACGATGCCGCTGTCGACTTCGTCCTCGACTGTCCTGTCTCTGCCGAGGTCTTGTACCTGCCGCCGCCGTTGCGAGACGAGACTTGCGACGACCTTCCTGTCAGATCTGACAGGTCATCTTTTGGGGTTGACAAGACCAACAACGAAACTCCCGCATCGCACGACAGAAGGACTTCCTGAGCTCGTTAGTTACACCATGCACACCCGAACTAAAATTGCGGTTGGTAGAAAAGAAAGTCGACAAGTTCGTTTCTCTTTGCCATCCAGAGCGAGCTGAAGAAGCCGGCAATTGAGAACGAGAAGACGGAAAGGGTGACAGAAGGGTAGGGAACAAACAAAGACCAAGGCGATGCCGGCGATTGAACACCGAGTTCTCGGTGCTTACAACACGACGAAATAGGTCAGATTTTCTGCTCACCGCTGCTTTGCCACCGTAATGCGTCTGCTGCCGTGCCCATCCCATGTCCATCTGTCAAGACCAGCCATCCTCGTTATTTTCGTGATTGCTGGTCCCCATACCTCCCCCACCACCTCGTAAATGTGCGCTCACTCAGCAGGCTGTTGTCTCTGTGTGGACTGTGAAGATACGTGAAGTCCCTCCTCACCCGTGAGGTTTTTTTGGGGTTTTTTTTTCTTGAGCCGCTGTCACACCTATCCCTCGGTCAACCACAACCAACCGTCATCTTTGACAGCTCACCTCTTCGTGACCTCACTCGTCGCTGCAATCACACATCTCTCATCCTCTGTGTGGCAGACAACACGGCGACCATCGGCGGTAGCGGTCGGTCACGCTCGTGCTTGGAGAAAAGCAAGACGGGAACGAATCGGATTGTGGACGTGTTCAACCTAACAAGCTGAGTCCCTCGCTGAGCTACATGTGGCATGCTGCACGGTACTCTCTGTACATCAGCAAATCAGCCAGTAGCTCAGGCAGTCCCAAGTTCAAGGTTTTCAACCTATGCTGACTCCAGAAGGTGTTAGCTGGCGCAGCCCGCAGCTGCCGTTGGGCTCGAAACCGTCTGCGGCGGTCTACCTACGGCCCATGGGATGGTGGGAGTGAGTTAATGCGCAACGGGAAGCCTGTCGAGCAACCGTCAATCGTCCATCCGGCATGGACCCTAGCAGGTAATTGGCAGGCGGCCCTCTCCCTTCGCTACGATGCGCTGCGCCGTTCCGCGTCCCGGCCTTGTCCTGGGCCGCTGCGGGTGAATCTCTCCACTGTCCACCCGTCTAGCGTGCATGCCGCCGAGGTCCCGTGGAAGACGATTGATGTGTCTTCGCAGTAGACACACGGGTACACGGGTCAGTACATCGTAGCCATGCCACTCGGAGTTACACGATGGTCCTGCTGGCGCCATGCAGACGCCGACCGCCAGTATTGCACAACAGCCAATCCGTTATCGCAGCAGATGGTCGTTTCGGTTGGCGTTTGGCACCAAAGCAGGACGCCATTCTCGCCATGTCCCATATCGTAAAAGGTGAGCGAGAGTCCCTAGGGGCGAGCGATAGTGGCGCATGCGATCGTGTTCCATGCGAAGATGTTGATGACAACTGGTTGCGGGATGCTGATTCTTCGGACTGCGTAATTCAGTCCTGCCTACGATGTAGGCAGCCCGTAGAAATCTCCGGTGTAAATGATAGACGTCTTCCATGACTCCTCTTGCCCGTCTGATTTTCATGAATTGGAGCCGTTCGGGCTACTTCAGGTCGGTTTCCACCCGTACACTTGACTCAACGAAGCCCCCGTCTCCCTGTTTGTTCGGTCTCTCCAAAATGGCCAGGTCTGCCCGGCTGGCAGTTTGTGACACCATTGCAGCATGTGCTAGATGCTGGATTCCACACTGTACCACAAAGTCACTGCTTGTCCCGTCCGGGCTTTCGGAGGTCTCAGAGCAAGGTGCACTCGGTGCCGGCAACTTGACAACCACTGCCCGGCTGTGACTGACGGCCAAAGACGACTGACGCGTCTCGAAGCAAAGCAGGTGTGGTCAGGCAGCGACGTGCATAAATCCTCACAGATTTTGACACGTTGCCGTCGCCGTGATTGTTGACGTCGTCTTCGTTGTCGTTGCTGTCGTCTTTAGTCTCGCTCGTCTCGTTTCGCCGCATCGTCGGGTTTACGCGGTTTCCATCTGAAGGGTGTGGACATGGAAAATGTAACTTCTTCTCCCTTGCGTCCATCCACTTCAGCTCAAATTGCCAGTACCTCAAATGTACGGATACATTTGCTCGCCACATCCGTTCGACAGGGACCAGAGACTCGATCATGGCTCAAGGACGGACAATGAGGGGGCGCGAGTGGTCACATTGGCCCCCATTCTTGGTCGCTAACCATCGTACCGAGATGTATCCAATTCAACCTCAAGCCAAGCAGAAGCCGAAAAACAGGGACAAGGCCGGCAGGTGGCGTTGAGACCAGGATACATCTCCTCTGATGAGCGAAGTTGAGAGGTCCGTGATCCCAAGTCGTGGTCTTGATCGGGCCAAGCGGTTTTTGTTCCCCTTTCCCTGGCCCGCCGTGGAGTGTTAGAACAAGGGAATCAATCATAAAATTGGGGAACTGGGCGGGAGCGACGGGCCAGAGACGGCTGCATGCATACGCTTTCGGTCACGTGACGCTCCCTAACTCAATGTCCCCTCAATCGTCCAATCATCTTGGACAAAGCCCGGAGAGCAACACCACCACCGCCCCGTCCACGGCTGCGACTCTGTGCAAGTATCCCGAGTACCTTTTTCCTTTTCCATGGAGGGTAGCGCCAGATCGTTGTGCCACACCGACGGGCTGACTGGGAGTCGGCTGGAGACGCCTTGACTTTGAGATAGATCCCTGGCAATCCGGAGCCAGACTGGACATTAAGCCCCCTGTGGGCTGGTCGTGGCCGCAATTTTTGGGGACTCGTCGCAAGCCTCGAATTTACCCATCCCCGTAGGCTTCTCGAAGGATACTGGCGTCGGTATGGAGTTATCTTCTACCGGGTTTGTCAGTCCGTCCCATGCACATGAATGAATAATTGAGCAAGGCGGAGGAACTCAATCTTCAAAATCTGTAAATAAGTCCCCGAGCCACGAGGCACTGTGAAGCTAGTATGAAGCCCGGGCCAGCAGGTGGTATGCGTTCTGTCGTCCGGCAGATTGGCAATAGTGGGAGTTTTAACGATGTATCTGCTCACGTCAAGCCAGCCAGCCAGCAGCCAAGGTAGCGGCTTGTCCATTTCATCTCAACGTAGCGTCCGGCTCAAAGCAAAGCCAGTCAAGTCAACCACCGCACTTTGGACGTGTGGTAAGTTCGTTGATTTCAAGGGCCGCATAGAGAGCTCCGTCTGTGTTCATTAGTCGTCAACAACGGTTCTGCGAGGGCCGGCCCGCCGTTCGTCCAAGGGACGCTTGCTGTAGTCCTTGTCCGTCGTAGTTTCTTCGTCGCCGAAGCCTGTTCTTATTTGACCAAATGAGCTGTGACAACCTTAGCCACGAGTGGTACTCCCGCAATTTACTTTCGATCAAGCACGCTCAATGCGTAACCATGGCGCGAATTTCGTCAACCGGAGCTTGGCGATATGCTTGCTTGGGTTTTCAACGCGTCCGAACTTTGAGAATCCAATGCTGAGTGGCCGAGTTGCGTACTTGCGAACGCAACAGGGGCAAAACTCTCTGGTCGTACGCGCAGCTGGGACAGTAAAAAAAACCTCCTGCAGCGTTTTAGCTTCATTGCTCACAAGGCCAGGGAGACTCTCACTGGAAGATTTCTCTCTACCGAACATTGTCAGCTGGTTAATACGGCTTGCTGTGTGCTCTCAATTCCTTTCAGACGTCCGGGATTCGGGTTTCCACACCGAGGGGCTGTTTGTTTGCAGCTACGCGTGCAAACAGAGCTATGCGGCGCGGCAAGAGTGAACGGCCGCATTTTGTTGTCATGCCCTGAATGCTCCGCGTTACCATCGTTCAGCCCGAGGGTTCAACAGCCGTGAAGAGGCTGCACTATCTACAGCGCATGCGTCATGTTGCGTGCAGCATTGGATGCCAACATGATTGCTCGCTCTTCGTTTTCTCTCTCACACTGTGTAAGATGTCGGGTCAAGGTGTGGAAATATGATCATGAATGAGTGAGCGATGCCCCTTTCCAACTATTGCCTGCCCTTTCTGCCAAACAACTTGAGGTGCTGCCGTGATGACCTGTGCTGGGTTGGCTGTCAAGCCATCTGGCCCAAAATTTGATGAAAACGCGACTTTCACATCAAGTTGCTCCATGCTAGCGAAAGTGATGGAAGTCGCCGTTCAAATTCGAGATAAGCCGTGAGCTGCACTGTCCAATGTCAGACTGTGGAGGATTCTGGCAATGCGTTGCCTCCGTTCGGCATGGGCCACACCACGAGTCCCAACCGGCGCGTGACATTCCTGGCTTGAAAGCCATATATTGGCGGTGTTCCATTGTGGATTAGACAAGTTTGCAATTTGGCCGGAACTGTTGGAGGATAAATATTGTTGCTCCGTGGTGCTTGTACTGTAAACAGTTTGAGAACTTTTTGTCATGTGTGTAGCGCACTCATGCAATCCTGTAGCCGACCCCAGAAACGCGCATGGTGGAGTTAACTACAGTCAAAGTCGAAAAGAAGTCATTCTCTCTGAACAGCATCGCTGATTTGTGGCTGATAGTTCAAGTCGCGAAAGACACATACTCCGGCTGTCGTCCGTCCGGAGGCGATATCGTTCATGTTCTGTCCAGTTGGGCACAAGAACGTAATTGACCAGTACACGAACACCATTCATGTCTCGGATCGAGAGAACCATGCCGAACGAGACGAAGACGCGAGACGCGAGACGGAATTGATATGATGAGGGTTCTTGCTTGCGGTTTCGTTGAAGTCCAGATTCTGCTGCAAAACTTTTCGGTGGCGCTGGTCATACATTGCGCGATCAGATATCCGCTTCTGGGGGAGTGCGGAGCCCGTTTCCCGCTCCTGGTGTTCGGTGGTATTGACTGCGCCGTAGCTTGCCAATGAACACATCGTGTTATATGAGCGGTGGTCCCGATGCAGGTGACGATGGGAGAGGTCGTTTTTGGAAAATGCAAAATAATGGAACCCTGGTCGCGAGTGGCTCGCCTTATCGAGCGGTCAAGCTCAGTGCTGTGTCATGAATTTGAATTCTTGAGCTAGTGCCACAACAGATGACATGACGCTGCAGCTGTCAGCGGAAGCGGTTAGTCTCATATGCAGACTCAGCAGAGGTCGCCTGGCTGCGCCGTCATGGGCCCTTTGGTGTGCCCTGGCTGGTGGTCAAGTTGGTGCGTAGGAATGCAGGCGTTGATCCCACGGTGAGGAAGATTATTATAGGGCCGTTCGCGTTGACGAGGGAGATGGATATGCGGGATATGTACGACGAAACGGCAGAAACGGGAGTACCCTTTAGGGAGCGGGCGGCGCGGCGTTGCATGGTCGGCAGGCCCCGGTCCTTGCGCAAGCCCCCTTGTCTCTCCGCTTTAGCGCGTGGTCAGGGGCTGGGAGTTGGCGAACACCCATGTTGTCCACCCATGATCAGGATCCCCTGCTGGTACATCGTCGCAACCGCCCTCGATATGTCTGCCCGTCATGAGATGATTCGAAAGCGGAGAGCTCGAGACAGTAGACTACAGAGGCAATCCTTCCACAGCACATTTCATCCGCGCGACTTGTTCCCGGGCGTTTTCAGAGCGGCGTGAGGCGACGCGAGACAAAGGAGGGCGGGGCTGTCTCTAATCGACCCATGAACTCGGTACGGGTACTCTCAAGGTACCGGGTACAACTCGCCTTGAGAACGCTGACCTGGGAAACACCCAAGAGAATCCATGAGCCCGGTGGAACCGGGGGGGTTGCCCCTCCCGCCAGAACGGACCGCTAAGGACGGAAAAAGAAAGTCTGACAGGCGATTGGGTCTGCCTAGTCGCCCGTGGCCCGACGGTGCTGTCAGCACAAGCCCCTGGCCCAGGGGCGGTGGCCATCTTGCTGCCAATTGGAGTGGGCGGGCGTTGGGTAGTCTCTAGCTAGCTGGCCGATGGGGCGTACATCGGACAACTTCAGCAGTCAAGTGATCACTGGCAGGTGTGGGTGGATTGGAAGAGAGGGAGACAGAGAGAGAGAGAGAGAACAAAGCCTTCTTCACCACAATCTGCCTGAGTGATGTTTGCGAGCCACGTATGTGAACAATGCGTGTGTTGCGTATCTCGACAGGAGAATCGGCTTGATTATTCGAGCCGTTCAGTCTGCTTCCATCAGATGTGCTCCAGAGAGGAGCGTATCGAGGAGAGCTCCGCGTTATTCGAGCAGAGTAGCAGCGGCACGGGCGGGTGATCTGTTTCGCTCGCTGCAGGGAATGATGCTAACACGCATCTAGGAGACTCTTCTGTGAAGGATCGTCGCAGATCTTGTTGAAAAGTTGGTGGACAGGAGCTGGCCTAGTGCCTGTTGGTGCGGTTTGGCTATTTGCTTGGATGCTCGCAGATGGGTCGAATGGGAGCGGGCGATTGAGCGGAATGGCTGGCTGTTGAATTGGTTGCTGGTTCGGACCACGATGTGCGGGTCTACAAGCCGGTAGTTTAATAGACGGCTAGTCGGCGTTCCATCAGCTCGGTTCGTTCTGAGAGACGATGACGACGGAGGCGAAGGGTTCTGGGAAATGCGCCACTAGCACGGTGTCGGACTGAGCCCGGGGTATGGCACCGAGTCATCGTGATAGGGCGACAGGACAGCTCGTTGACGAAGGGTGCGTTCGTAGTGGTTGGAAATTTGACGGTGGTATCTGGAGCGGCTGGCTGGACGCCAGCCAGCCGCTGGGCTGACAAGAGCTTTGGGGAGCGGACGAAATGGAAAGAACGTGCGCCGATTTGCTCCCGCACCCAGCGGAGCCAACTGAAGCCAGTCCCCTTGTCATGGTGTTCTGTT
Organism: Colletotrichum karsti; assembly: GCF_011947395.1. Lineage (NCBI taxonomy): Eukaryota > Fungi > Ascomycota > Sordariomycetes > Glomerellales > Glomerellaceae > Colletotrichum > Colletotrichum karsti. The sequence goes on from NW_024065939.1 coordinate 290,033, forward strand.
GGATCATGGACGTCGGCTTCGCATCCAGACAACTCGTCACGGCCGGGCCCCAGGTTAGGGCGAGTTGCAATAACCAATCACGGGCGATACCGGACAGCCTCGGTTGACGCAGGTTTGCTGTATCGGGGCCGCGTGGGAGTTTGCGTTTTCTTGAGGGGCAGAGTAGCGGAGTCACGACGGACGAAGTGAGGGGCGCCGAAGAAACGTCGTATTTGCGATGAGATGTTTTGCGTTTTGTGGAGGGAAAGAGTCGGCCACGGGCTTGCGAGCTGCTGAGCGGAGTGAGACGAAGACGAAGTCAGGGAGGTCTGAGATGGAAGTTAGAATTCTGATTCTGAGGACAGGCGGGAACTCATACCCATTTCAGGGTCGTTCCCAGTTGACGAGAGGCAAGGCCGAGAACCACCATCCTTGATGATGGAAATGGAAGACGAAGATGCACCTGGTCACACCTTGGAGATGAATGGAGATGGCGATGCAGGGACAAACTGGCAATGTGAGGTATTCGGAGGCAGTCTTGGGCAGAGAGTAAGGCAGGGTCCTTCCTTCCCGTTCCGTGACGCGGGCTCAAGGCAGCGCAAGTTCAGGCAGGTACGGGTGCAGGTACCAGCGTCTTGTCTCGCCCCGTCTCGTCTCGTATCGTCGCCTTCCATTCTCTGTGCAGTGTGTCTCCGTCTTCCGCCTCCCGGTTGAGTGGAGGTTGATGTTCATTAATTGAAGGAAAGCGGAAGGCGCGGCCGGAAGGTGAAGTGCCTTCTCAATCACGGGGTTTTCTAGGTTGGCTGGGCTGGGCAGGGCAGGAGCGATCCGTACACCTCGTCAGACTGTCCTGCCTCAGAGTTCAGTACCTTATGGAACCTCAGGTTGGTGACTTAAGCAATGTGAGGCAGGCGCAAGGGAACAAAATTTTCAGTCTGCACTTGCGCCTTCCTGCCAAAGTTGAGATAGCCTCCTCGTGATGACACAACGATGTTCCGTCCACCATCTTCTTTTCTCCTGTGGTAACCCCTCTCCTCAACCTCGTCCCATCGTCTGTCTACACGCTACACCACCCGCCACCATCTCTTTCCATCTCTTCGGCTATTGATAGTGTCGGCCAACATCCACTTCTCTTCTCGGCTCCAAAGGGACCCGAGAAACTGCGTCGCGAGACTAAATTATCTGCAGTCGAGCACGCAGAGTGACAGAGGCCGACCCAACTACAACAAGCGGAGGTGCCGCAGAAACCTCGACGGGCGCAGCACGATCGATCCAAGACATGTCACACTTGCTCTACTCCCCCACCTGCCATCGCACGCGACTGAGATTCCCAACTCTCCCGCAGGTCAAACGAGAGCACACTCAACAGGCTTATCCTTGGGATGAAAACAAAGTAACGGCCCCAAGCGTGGACACGCCATTTCTTGGGGTTTGAGCCGACGACGACGACATGGTGCATGGCTGCCCACCAGCACATGGCACTGCTCTGGGAGTTCCCGCCCGTCCCATCTACCTGACCAGCGCCCTTCAACCCCGCCGTTGTATCATGCACAAGGTCACACTCTCAACGTCGCATGGATTTCATCTGTTTGGACAAACAGGGTTTATCAACCGACGCATCTTCCACGTTGGACACCACTCCAGATGTGATGGAACACCAGGATACCGCCTTTTGGCGTGCCGCGAATGTGACGGGATGCCATATGTTATGATCCAGGCCCAAACACATCATCCCGCCACCAGCGGCTTCGAGGCACAGAGTTCCCCCATCCTGAGGAATGTTGAGCCACCACTGCGTGCCCAGATTTCGAGGGTTGCGCGGCCACAAAAAACCGACGATGACATATTGAATGTCTCGCAAGTTGTGCACTTCAACTTCACTTGCTTGGAATACAAGGGCGATGGCAAATGGAAAAGCAAGGGGGAAAAAAAACGTTTCGATTGGGGGCCACGGCAACGTCGTGGAGTTCCACGAGATCCATTCCAGCCCTCCTCCGATTCAGCATAACTCAACCTTAGCGGGATGACGGTTACTCGTGGATCACCCGGGCTCTGCAGCCATGTGCCTACTCACACGGGGACGGGGACGGGGCATGGTCTACATCGAGACACAAGGGAACACTCCGCGGGCGGGAGGGAATCTGCAAGTCGACACACCAAGGCCACACCGTACCTTGCTGCCCTCATTAGCCTGCTTCGGTCCTGGTAACGGTTGTCATTGGCTCCTATACCATGTAACCCAACGCGAGCACGAGATCCGGTTCAGCTGAGCTCAGCGACTTGACAGAAAGCTCATGACCGCTAGAAAACCCTTGCTCAAGCGTGCGTGCGCGCGCGCAGCCACACCGATGGTGTGATGCAGTCTCTGGTTTCCTTAGCGATTACGGAGACAGAATGCCGGCGCCGGGCTTCGCCGTGAGCCAACCTCCATCGCGGTGGCATGCGCGCGGAGACGGAGGAGCGTGGAAACCCTTGTACGATTACCCGGATTTACGGTCAGAGGCAAGGGTTTTTCGCGGACAAGTTCGGGCAATTCGCAGCAGTGCATGCGCTTGCCTGTTGTCCGCAACTGCCCGAACCACTCAGAAAGTCTCACGATGGCGGCAACGGATTCCATTTCCAAATTCGCCTTCGAGGCAATGGTGCTTTATTGATAAAGTGGCCACAGACGCCATGTTTTCGTGCGATAGGGAACAGCACGCTGTGTCGCAGGACGATCGGACCTCGGAGCAGTGCGTACAGGCTGCACTGCGGCGGACTATTTTGCCTGCATCAGCGAACTACGGCTTATTATGCAGGCGTCTCGAAACGATACAACTTCCCAGGGGTCTGCCATGGCATCCCTCGAAGACTCCTGTTGGCCCCTGGAGTTGATTTCACGTCGGCCAGTTCCACCCCTACCCCACAGACAGGTCGGGGAAAGGGCGGCTCTCCTTGTCAATGTCAGATTGCCGCCGGTTCCTGTCCCAGTCTGAGGTCACCGGTAGAACTGAAGAGTGACCACCAATCAGTGGGCGGCCAGTCAAGGAAATCTGAGCAGGGAAGACAGGGGGCAGGGAATAACTGATTGGAAAACAAGGCTCCATTCGCACGCGGCCTGGAGGCGACAGGGGCCAGGCACGAGGAGGACTAAGGAGAGGGTACCCGAGTCGCATTACGGTGCTATCAAAGGAGCCCCGATGGCGACCCTCGGAGCTGGATGGTGAGCCTGCTGACCAGCCTACCACTACTATTCCACAATCTGGACTACAGCGACCGACGAGGAAACTGAGAGCCGAAGAGCTAACCTTGACTAACAGGACTAAGGAACAGCAACGGAATCCAACATCATGGTTCTGGTTATATTTTGATCTCTGGACCCAAAAATCAGCTCATCTCTGCAAGCACATTGCCCACGGCCGTTGGGTTCCACAATTTTGCTGGGCCTTACGAATCTCGTCCAAATCAAGTTGGAAAAATTGAGAGATAAGAACCGGAGTTAGGCACGAAAATACGATGCCAAACGCACAAAAAGGAGAATTTCCTCTCAAGGCAAGACTCAAGTTGACGATCAACTACATTCACTTCAACTCGCATCCCGGCATCCCTCGTTGAACCCGCCTAACCCGGTTGGAGTCGTTCGCGTCATGCGAGGGTGCGCGGAAGTATTTATTGCTTCAGGATGGCCGATGAGTGGCTCAGCGACCGCTGCCAGAAGTTGAAAAATCGCCGACTGTGTCGAATAGGTACAAACTACTTCGACTGAACATGCACGCTACTTTATCGAACATCGGGCTATCACGCGGTACTGAGTGCCCCGAAGAGTACGGTATCGCGGGCTACTCCAATGACACTCAATCTGAGACCCTACTATCGACATTGCTTCTTCTGATGGAGGATTCTCACAATCGTGCAAACGAACAATTACAGCATAGTAGGAAGAGGCTCTTTCGTGGGAAAGATATCCCTTGCCCGCCCTCGGACTCCATCGAGTGGTTCATATCTCACTCCAGACCGCCAAACACGACCGATGGGAGATTTATCTTGGCCACGCGCGTCCAACATGGTTGGCGTCGACATGCTAAGCCATCACCACCCCTCACCTATTTCTCCAAATGGACAGGGGTTATCATGATGTCTAAAGATATGGTACCCCAGTATTAGTCTTGTTCTGGGATCCCAGATCTTCTCTTCTACTATATTGAAGACGTCGAACAAGAGACGTCGTCTGGACTTTGTGAAACCCGATCATCGCAGATTTCCCGTCCCGGAAGAGGTGGAGCCCCATGAAGACCAGGACCAGTCCGAACCAAACCTGACCTCAGCGTTTGGGGTCGGGAGGTCTGGAATTACCAGATGGCAGTCCCTTTTTATTCGGCATGCGTCGGGGACGCGTTCTATCTTACACATCAATTCCTCAGCACTCTCGGCTCATTTGAGTGGTCTGGGTGTGCTCGGATCGTGCCCCGGTGATCCATTCTTCTGTTGTCCACCAACAAGCGAGAAGCGGCGAGGCGCAGGGAGACGACATCACAGGACCACGGAGCTCTGTGACGCAGCTTGGAATCGGGCATGGGTGCGCTGTTGGAGGGGATGCTCAGACCGGGAGGCTTGGTACGTATCTATGGGGATTGAAGACACGGATACCAGGCAAGGGGTGAAGGCGACAAGAAAGTACATGACGGACGGTACAATGGCGCCCGTCCTGCAGCGCTCTCTCACCGCCCCATTTTGTCAAGACGTATCCGTACTGCGAACTGACTGCACATCGACTTGAGTCCGGCGAGCAGGCTGGCTCCCGGGACGTTCTTCAGCATTTCTTGATGGCATAGTTCGCCGCTGTGTCTGTTCGGCTCAACAATTGCGATTCCGAATCGATCTCAAGTATCATTACACCATGACATTATTTCAGCGCTGGAGACCATCACGGCGGGCTCGTCTGAATTGTGCATCTCTTCTCGTTGGGACTTTGCCTTCACCTCCGCACCACCGCCGCCCGTTCTCACTACGTACTACGGCGGAGCAAGCGGACTCGAAGACAGCGGGATCCCGGCCATGACGGCAAAACCTCGCCTCCCGTTTGAGGTTCGACGGCAAGATCCGCAACGCAGAGAGACACGGACTCGGAGGACAGAGTTTGCACACCCGCTCACGTCCTGCCATCAAACTCGGGCAGCTGTTCTGCTTGTTGCCTGAACCAACTGGACTTGGCTGGGCTTTGCCTGACTTTCTCTGGCTCGGGCCGACCTAAGCTGCCTTAGGACCGGACCACCTTGCCTGGCAACAACCGACTTTGGGATAATCGTACCAGGTACCGCCAACAACAGAAAGTCATCCAAAGTCGCCAGGCCACGCGGCACCCTCCCACCTTAGCTTCTTGTTCTCGTCGAAAAACACTTTTGAGGGGTTCAAACGGCCAATCCTAGGGCGCAGATCGACCGTAATCGAAGCATGGGAGCACAGAGATCGAGCGTCACAAAACACTAGGGCTGGGTGAGAAGGGGCGTCCCGTTGTGAGACATGGGCGCAGAATACACATGCCGAAATAAGAAATGTATGGATTTCAACGCAGGTCTTTGGGATGAGAAGATGAGAGGTCACTTAGTGTCCCCCATCGCTCCTTGCAGACACTGCGCAACTTGCAAAGGATGATTGCGTTACTTCGCGTCGCGTCACTACATCTTAACGGCCGATGAGCCTATGGATGGACATAGTTACATGCAAAGATTGTGCAGCGGCCGGAGAACGTTGAAAAGAAAGTCGCACCGCAGACGAGACACGCCGATCCTACGTACTTCTGTGTTTACCTGAGAGGCCATTGGCCCGTCTTGAACAGTGTAATCACGTCAAGTCTGGTGGTGTCTTCGAACTCGGCGGAGACTTCAACAGCGGCCGGCGGCGATGGCGATGAGGACGGCGGCAGCCACAGCCACAAGCCAGAGCTACGCCTTTGACGACAGTCAAGAAAGGCTTCGAGCAGGTCGCGCCGCCCCAACTACCAACAGGTTCCAACACACATTGTTTGCCCTGGCTGCGGCCAGATCTGCGACCGCCGCCCGGGCAGGTGGATTCAGACACGGGATCAGGCGTGGCCACTTCAGCCAAGGCGCACGTTTTCCCTGATTGGTAACGCGCTCCACAGCTTCCACCACATTATTGCACCGCACCACGCACCTCGCCCACAGACGATGCCGGCCAGGCCCGTACCTAAGGCACCTTGCCTTGCCAGGACCCGACGGGGAAGGGCAGGCCAGGCCACACGGCAAGGGGTGAGGGGAAGGGGTCAGCTGGCTGACGGATGAGATAGGCGGACGGAGACACACACAAACACACACACACACACACACACACACACGGCACGACACCATCGACACGCCGGGGCCTACTGACGGGACCTAGAAGCAGTTGCTCTGGGAGAAGTAAGGCTACAACCTGGCCCTCTTACCACGTCTGCAGCCTCTGATGCTCGGGCTCATTGCGTGGCTTGGGACCAACTGGCCGAGCAATCAATCAAACTCTCTGTCTTCAAACTGCCACGCGCACCAACGCCATCTGCGTGGATGAGGCACAATACCATTGCTAGAGCACAGGTTTGCAGTACATGCGCGACAATTTGGGCGATGCGTAACGCTGTCAAATCCGCGATGAGGGTGGCAGGCTGTCGACCGACGAGCGTGGGGTAGGTAATGTTGGCGTCTAGCAATTATCTCGTTCTCGATCTCGCCTACGCGTCGTTCATTTTTCCAGAGTCTTTTCGCCGTTGCCCATCTCTTCTTTGGAGTACTTGACTCATCCCGCATATCACTTGAGGGATTGGGCCTGCTTGATCACTCTAATCCTCGGCCCAGCCAACAAGCTCGTCGCAAACTGATGGCGGGCCGCCTCCGATTTCCCCAACAAGCCTTGAAGAGACGCCCGCGTCCTTTCAGAGAGATTAAATCATCACACAGCCGCCAACGACCGACGCGGAACCAGAGACGGAACCATAATCCCATCGTCTGAGCCGCCCGTCGACGGGATCTCCCATGGTGGCGCGTACCGCAGTACTGGCCTGATCTGTTGGTAACACATTCAGTGGCTCGAGGTTATCCGAAACCCGTTTTCAAAGGTAGCCAGCCTGCCGCGGGTACATGGCGATTTCTTTGTTCTCTTTTTCCTTTCTGCATTGTTGCCGCAACCCCGGACCCCGGACCGCCTTCGTCACGAGGCCGTCCGAATCCAATGATTCGGCATGCGCCGGGACCATGCAATGACGGAGGCGAGCTGAGATGGAGTCATATGTCGTCCAGTCAGGGGATTGGTACGCTCTGGCGTGGGAAAAAGAGCAGCAACGGCGGCGACAATCAAGGCGCAAACAAAAGCACAGGGCGCCACCAACAGACCAGATGGCCAACACCCGCGGCTAGCAAGCAAGGCAAGTCATTGACGGTCAGATCCCTTGACGGAGGATGTGCAGAGAAGCGCGAGGTTGGCAGTTGGGACCATGACGCCTCCCAACTCCGTACTGGGAGGGGGGAGTACAGAGTCGGGAGGGGATGTGATCTGGAACCAACAAGTCGCTCCAAAGTCCCAACATGCGACTCCGTTATTTATGACAGTCCTTGCAGACCATTCCACTTGGGTGCATGTCAAGTAATGGGTTTGGTATATGGCCGCAGGCGCAGGAGGCGCGCAGTTGCGGACTTGCATCTATCTTGGGCGTCATTTCCCCATGGTTCTACGGATACTTTTGAGGGGATATCCATTCACCTCGTTGTTTCCCCCCTGGGGCGCGTACCAGACATGGAATAGAAATTTCGTCAGGGCCAAGAGCCTTGTGTTACCTTGGGCAGCGTACCCACGTTCGTCCGTCTGGTCTTAGGCCGGTTCGTGGATGCTGAGGGAGAGTTCCATTCTGGATCGATACCGTGTTCAAAGTGTCGAGGTGCATGGCAAGGGAGGCGGCAGGAAAAAAGGCAGACGGGCCGGTCAAGGGAGCAAGCGGAGACGACTGGCCTGCATCTTGGTCCGCCTGGTTCGCCTTGATGTTTGCCCACAGTGCGGCCGACTTCACAACTTTTTATCATTATTGTTCTTCTTTTCCACCCCTTCATCCCCTGGAGAAATACAGAGACGAGACAGTTTGCTCGTTGTGTGTAATGTGGGTGGCTGTCAAGTTGTGTACGGCTGGGTCGTCCTGTTAGGGCCTCCCTTGGTGAGGTGCGACGAGATTCCCTTGTTGGTCGAGTTTAGCTACGCAGCCTGGCCCAGTGGCTCAGCTGTCGATTGCTAAGAGAAAGCGAAAACGCTTGTGGCTACCTGAGCAAAAGCGGACGACTAATGCCAGGCCGTTTTCTTTCCTGTCAGGCGTGTGCTACATAGTACTCGAGGGACCAAGTTGGTAGATTAATTAGTGCCATGTACGGATGGTAGCGGCTTCGTGGTATCTTTTATGAGTGGTTCAAAGCCATGGATGGGTGCCGGTGCCGGTGCCAGTGCCAATGGATGGCTCACAAACGGACAAATGCCCGGATTATTGGCGGCGCGAGTGTTGGCAACAAACCACAATCGAGGAAGCAGAAAGCTGAGAACAGCCAAGACCAGACCAGACGATAAATGACGACGGGGACCCTCGCGGCTCAAGTTGGACTGCATCTCCGTCTCTTGATCTTATGATGTCTTCTGTTCCTGGGTTCGTTCCCAGGTGCCTGGTGTGGCAGTAGTGCGAAAAAAGACGGGAGCTGGGACGTTGAGGTGGTAAAAGTACCTTACTGCAGTACTCTGTACACAAGAACCGAACCAAGAGGCCTTAAGGGGAAGGGAAGGGGGATACTCCCGTCTGTAATAAACTCACCTATTGGACGGCGCGACATCGTCCGCCCGCTTCTGCCATTCCCGCCGTCCCCACTTCCTCCGTCCATACTTTGGTTAGAAGGGGAGGAGGGGGGTGAAGTGATTGGGATTAGGGGGGGTGTGAACGGTATTTCCACGTAGCGGGTACGTACCCAGGTGCCTGCTTCCCAACTCCATCTCTGGTTCAGCGTGCAGGTGCAGGAGCGGATGCAGGGCCTTGAGGAGCAAGAGCAACGGTATCCGTAGAAGCGTGCTTACCTACCTTGCCTTACCTACCTATCTTACCGACGATGGAGGCAGTCGCGAACCGTACTGGACACGACTGGCAAGTGCAAGTGCAGGCTCGTAACGCAGCGTACCCTCATCTTGATCTTGGCGTCCTCCTTCCTATTAGTCACCACGTAGCTTTGGATGTGTGTAAGTTGAAGTAATCAATAATAATATAGCATATCAACAAAGTAGTAGTGAATTTCTGGCGCATTTCCCCCAGCAATTAGATACCCATGACTATCCGTGATGCATCATCGTTAACGTCGCGTTTTTATATCCACAGCGATTGAATGACCGTGGCGAGGAATAGCGAACATTGAAGAAGGCACGGATAGTTAAGGCCATGGAAGTAGTAGCTGCCCTGCCTCGTACCTGCCTTCCTTCGTTCCCTACTGCGTACCGTAGTAAGGCACCTGGCCTGCCGCATTTCTCAGGCACGCGAGGTCCAAGACCCTATCCGTGACTTCTCCTCCATCTGCCGTCCTGACTTCCAGGTTGACCTCACCTACTTTTCGGCGTGTACCTTGATCCCTTCCCCTACCGGGGCAATCCTACTCACTTCATCTCGATCGTCGTCTGTGATTGTCGCTGTCGAGACACATCCTCGCCCATACAACACCTTACTTCTCAACCGCTCATCTCCACGACGGTTATTACCGAGAGCTCCTTACCTGGGTATGCATATCAATTCTTTCTCATGCTCGTGATGACCATCCCAGCCAGCCATTCAACTGACAACCGGGTTACTAGCTTCACCAGTCAGAGCTCAGAACCAGCTTACTTCTTGACGAAAAGTAGTCGTCGCCGTTGTCGTCGTCTGGGCCCTAGCCTCGTCGCGATATCTTCACCCCAAGCCAGCCAGCCAGCCTCATCTCGTCTCGACCTCGCGACCAAAGTTATGAGATAGCATTTGATCTGCTAGACGGATACCTATTCACAGAAGGTGCGGATAACAAGATTCACCTTGGCCATGCTTGCCCTCGGCTTTTGAGCCCTCTGGACAATGAAGGCAATCGACATCCGATTTTCCAGACCTCAGACGGGGATTGTCATTTATCTTTCGGTTCATTCTTTGAGCAAACCAACCATTGGAAGAAAAGCATTGGACTCGAGCTGACGACGGACCATGACGGTAGTAGGGACGGACGGACGGTACCGCAGTACCTCCCTTTTTTTGCCCATCTTTTTGGCACACCTTCACCGCGTATCTGGGCCCTCGGTCTTGGTTGTGTGTGCGTCCAGTCCAGTGTGTGTGCCGCCACGGTCCACCATCGCCGCCCCTGCCAACAGAAGCCACGGGCCTGCCTGCTTCTCTAGCCCCAGCCTGCCGTTGCCGTCGCCGCCGCCTGGCTGTTGCTGGCTTCCTGGATTCAAAGGGTGGCTTCCTGGTTTTTCCCTAGCAGCCGCAGCCCGCAGCCCGCACCGCGTACCGCAACCTGCTGCCCAGGTTCCATCTTCTCGACACCCCCCCTGGGCAGTCAGTCAATCCATCATCCATCACCTTTCACCCAAGTTCCCAAGTTTCCCAAGTCCCAAGTCCTGCACCGCACCGCACCGCGTCGAATCCTTACCTCTTACCCACCCCCCTGGGCCAGGACCAGGACCACACACACACCACGACACCACGACACCACTCACTCTCGACACCCCTGCTTCCCTGTCCCTTTGCTACCTTGCCTTAGTCTCCTGGAGACTGCCCGCTGTTGCTGCACCTTGCACGCCTGCTCCTGGTCTTTCGTCTTGCTGGGTCGCTGCCCTGTCCTTGGTACCGCAGTGCGACCTCAGCCTACCGCTCCTGGTCCCAGTGCCGTACCTTCCTAGTACCGCACCGTACCGCACCGCACCGCACCCTACCCTAGAGGTAAGGTACCTACCTCCTACCTTACCCTTTTTTCCCCAAGAGAAAGGCACTAAAAAAGCTGCCAGTGGAGGTCTGGTGCTTTTCTTACATCTTCCCATCTTTTTGGCGCAATCCCTAGCTTCCCCTCAACTTTCTCAATCAGTGCGCCATTGGATTCTTCCTCTCTCTCTCACTCACTCACACACACACCACACTCTCCACTGCCAACCCGGTACCTTACCCTTACCTGGCCTGCTGCCCTGGCACCTGGTCTGGTCTTGTCTGGTCTGGCACTTACCGACCTTAACATTACATTACCCGCCCTGTCTGTCTCTTTTACCTCCGACCTCTGCTTTCACTTTTACCTCCGGCCTGGTCCTCACCTGACCGTACATTACCTGCCGACCGACCAACACCTTTCCATCCCACCGAGCATCGCAACTCACCTCACAACTACAATCTTCAGACAACAACCACACAACACCTTCCTCTTTTTGACGTCGAGGCAAACGGGAAATACTTGATCAGCAAGGAAAATACGCCTGGCCATCAACGCGTCTCTCGCCGACTTTCGCGTTTTCAGTCTTCAGTGTCCGAGGCAGATCGTCGCCTACCGACCGACCGACCTCACTTTCATTCCTCGACGACAACAGCACCCCCGGCTCCTGTCGCACCTGTCGCCCGCCTTTTGCGTCATCCGCCTTCGCCTGAAAAGTCGGAGTATTCTCGATTCCGCTCTCTAAGATCGATTCCGCTCTCTAAGATTAATCATTCCAGTTGCGCATCAGTCCGGCAGACTAGACTGCACAGCTTTTTTCGCCGCCCTGCCTTTGCGCGCCGCACCGCTCCGCTTATTTTTGCGCCTGCGCTCTCTGACGGCTTACACGGCACCACTTTCTGACGTCCAACCCTCGACACCTCAGCTGTGTGCCGCCATTCATAATCAACGACGGACTGTCCGCGCCTTCCTTCCGCCACAGCCCGACTGGTCATGATTCTTGCCCTATCTGCGCCTGACCGCGTTTTTCTGATAGTAGGCTTTGACGGGTAGCTTTTGCGCTACACCACCACCAGACCGAGCTTTCTGGTCGCAACTTCCATCTCCAACCTCCGAAACACCCTTTCGCCCTTCTTCTTCTTCCATTACTACCATTTAGCATCGCAAGGTATCCAGTGGGAAGGTTTCAGTCGCGGCATCCTGGTGGATTAACCGCAACCAGAGCATGGCAGAGGAGCAAGGACGAGGGCCGCCTTCTATACACAGAGAAGACCCGTCCGTTCACCAGCGAGAAGACGAAGCTCGTCACCGGCTCCCTCCAGTGGGAGCCCCCGAAGATCACAGATACCCCGACGAAAGACACAACAGACCAAACATGGCCGCCCCAGTAACTCTCCCCTCCATGCAAGACCCTCACGGCGCCTATGGCCAGCCCGCCTACCCGAGGCCATACCCCCCTCACCCCGACCAAAGAGGCGATCCGCGTGGCGACCCGCGCGCGAGCAGCTACAATGCTTCGCCCAACTCGGTCAACGGCTACCCTCCACCTCAACCAGGTTCTCATCAGCAGCTGCCCTCGCTGCCGCCTCCGGACCCGAGATCTCCCAGCTACCCTCCCCCTCCTGACGCCAGGGCGGATGACTACTACAGAGGTCGCCAGCCGCCGCCTCCGGGATACGGAGATCCTTACTACCAAGACTACCACAGAGGCCAGGGCCCTCCGCCCCAGGGCCGCTATCCTGACTACCCCCCGCAGGGACCCGGTGCTCCGAGATACGACTATCCTCCCGGTGCGCCGAGGTACGATTATGGCCCTGGAGCGCCTCCCCTGCAACAAGCGGCACCGAGACAGCGAACTTCTATCGCGTGTAGGTACTGCCGGAAGAGAAAGGTAAGCTCGCCACTAGCACATCGCACTTTGCTCTCACTAACATGTAATTCAAGATTCGCTGCAGCGGCTACCAAAGCGCCCCTGGAGGCAAGTGCGTAAACTGCAGCAGGATGAACCAGGAATGCATATTCCAGCCGGTGTCATCCTCGAGTTCGACGGCTTTTGTTCCAGTATCGGCACTCGGCCCAGGCGGTATCCCGCCCGGCACGCCGCTCTACGGAGCGTACGGCCAGCCCTTGCCTCAGGGCTCGCTACCTCCGCCACCAGGACAAGGCTACCCTCCTCCGCCCGGAAACGGAGGATACTACCAACAGCCTTTGCCATCGCCGACAGGTGCTTACTCACCTTACGATTCGCAGCGCGCTGGACGGAGACGCCCTAGAGAAGACGAGGTTGACGAACTTCGACCCCCACCACCTGACCCGAATTCGGCCGACGATCCTCGCCGGCGATCTCCGGCCTCGAGCTCAAACCACAGCAGCCCTGGCTATATGAGCTACCAACCCGCGGGGCCTCCTGGCTACGATCCGAGAGCGATTCCCCCGGCCAGACATAGCCCGGGGCAGCCGTCAGCGATTCCTCCCCCAGGGCACGCCGCCGCAGCGGCAACGCAACGCCAGAGCAACTCATCAACCCCTGCAGCAGCACCCTCGAGCTCGGTCATGAGCCTGAACAATCTGGTGGACCATGTTGACCGGGACATGCTCGGAAAGTTGAATCGGCCGCCGCCGAGGAAGTGAGAGAAGTGGTGTATCAAAGAGGAAATCCGGATGCTGCGCTCAAAAACGCAAACATTTGCAATTTTCACGTCGTCCGGCGCAAGGAACGATTCTGCTGGCCAGGCACTCTCTTCGCTTCGCAATCCCCAAAACGACAACCAAGGGACAAATATTCTCCGCTCTTGCCTCGTGCATGGGCACAGCTGAATGCGACGGCGAGCAACTGTATTTGGTATAATACTCGTTACGCACAGATCATGGGAACGCGACTTGGGGCGACAGGATATTTCTGCCCAGTCGAACAGAGGAAAAATGGTGACGATGGGTTCCGGGCGACGAGTGCCGGCATTCGCTAATTGGGTCGGCATTGTATTGGTTTGAGTGTTCCGGTGTTTGCTGGGAAGGGGGAAACGAAACGGTGGGAGGTTTTTTGCTTGCTTGAGCACGGCACAAGATTCGTCATTATCAGCACTTGTGGCCTGGATTCATATTTTCGTCTCGTTTTCTTTTCGTACGCAGTCATTTCCCGAAGGAACGGATGGGTTAAGATTGGCCTGCCTCACGGCACACGTCCTGCTTTTATTTTTATTTACCCCTCTCGTCGTCATTGCACCGCAACGGATCGGTTTTCTTGAGTCCTTTTTTATCATTTCCCATGTCGTGCGTTGAGAAGTTGATGTTACCCAAAACCTCGAAGTTTATTACGATGCGAAAATCGCGCGAGCGATAGGGCTGGGCGGCAAAGATATCACTCTTGTTTAGTTGTTTTTTCGCGTTAAGCTGGCTCTCTCTTTTTCCCTCTCCTCTCTGCAGAATCATTTGGCACCGCGAGGGCTAACAAAATCCGAATTCCGTTTCTTCTTTTCGCATCATCATCATCATGTTTCTCCCGTCATGACATTGGTTACGGATGGAACGAGGAGAAAGTGGGAGAGAAAGAGAGGAGGAGGGGGAAAGAAGAAGTAATGAAGATGAAAAGTAGCATAAGCATATACCACCCCAAAACGAATGCTACTGCCAACGTCGTCGTTTGTTCGTCGTCGTACAAAATGCCACGCTATATGCACTTTTTTTTGAATTTCATATATGAACAGCTTTTCGAAAACATGTCTGAATGCCGTTATCGATATCGATAACGGACCAAGCTTTTAGTTGCTGGCGTCAAGCCCGCACATGGCATGGCAGTTCCTCCTCCCCAAGGTTTGTGAGAGGCCCGGACCGAATGGGATGGCGGCGGCGGCGCTGTCAAGTAGTTCCTCCTAGGTTCCCGCGGGGAGAACTTGATGTCCATGCCCTTGCGTTTGCGTTTGCGTTTGCGCGTGCTCCGGTCTGCCTGACCTTACGTTATCTACCTTGCCGTTTTTCTTACCTTGTTGCCGGCCGGCCGGCTGGCGGCGCGGGAAGAGAGCGTGGACGGATAATACAGTTCAGCCCAGCAAAGGCGCGCCCAGCCCAGACCCCGTTGGCCGTGCCGTTCCTTAGCGGGAACGAACTCGTCGTCATCTTTTGGGGTTGGTTTGTTGCTGACTGACTACCTGTACTTTGAAGTGAGGGGAACAATTTGGAAAAAATATCCCCCTCTCGAGATAGCAAAAGGTAGCAAGACAATAGTAACAATAGTAACAGCAGCAACAAGAGCAACAAGACCAAGAAGCCATTCTGTCCCCTCGAGACCCGGTGACGATTTAGACAAAGAAACCCCGAGGTACGGTTTGCCTAGATTGGTTCCCGCTTTGGCGGAAAACGCGCGCGCGCGCGCGGAAAAAAAAAACAAGGGGACAGAGACAAACACGGCAGAGAGACAAAGACCAACACACACCGTCCTATACAACACGCCCCCCGGGCACACAAAGAGCGGAACAAAGACGGGAAAGACTCGAGAGGGACGTCACCACCGGACCAGATGGACTATTGGAATTGGAAAAACCGTCGAACAATGGAATCATTGGGAAAAACGATCTGGTCAGCTGGATCTGCGTGGTTCAAATTTTACTCGGTCCACCTAAATTTAACGCCGATTGTTCCACCCTCTGTGCGTTTTATTCCATTGTGGCCTCTTTTTTTTTTCTGGTCGAGTCTTTGTTGCGGCGCTGGTGGTGCTTGTGGTGTGTCTCTGGGTGTTGTGTGGTGGGATAGGTTGGGAAGGGGGGGGAGACGGTCAGGGTCAGGTACGGAGCGGCACAGTACCACCTCAACGTCCCGGCGTGGCGCAAGAACAGGCAAGCTGTTCGAGCAGGTAGACCGGGTCAAGGCTGGTACTTAGCGCGGGCAGCATTTCTCTTCGCCTCCGGAGGGGTGGAATAGAGGAGGAGGATTCGAAGGGCCGGCGCGTGGCCACTTGTTCGAGTCGTTTTTTTGGAGGGGACCCTTCTTAACGCTAGCCTTTCCTCCTCCTCCTCCTCCTCTTTCCTCCTCAGTCGTGTCCCGGCGGGCCAACGAACGAGAGGGATTGATGAATGAGGACGAGGAAAAGGTGGCCGGGCCTCGGTGCCCCTCTCCGCAATCAACGCTCATGGGGATCCGGGATTGGGTTAATCCTGGTTTCTACGCAGACCGCGCGAGCGCCGCCAAGGCAAGGGGGGCGGTCGAGAGGTGAGGGGGACGGGGACGGGGAGGGGGTTGCGGCCACCTAAAAAGGAGAAAGCCGTGGGCAACGTTGAGCACTGTGGTCCGAAGAACCGGCCATGTATCCCGAGTACCTCGAGTCACACACTCGCGTTCGCCGCTCACCGACATGACACGGGGAAGGTGGGCGGAGGAGGGAAAAGGCTGGCAACGACCTTAACAAGCAGACAGAACGGAGGAACGCTCGTACTGCGCACATACCAACCAGCTAATAAGGAGGGAAGACGCGGGTTTGGGACCGTCGGAAGGACATGATGCGCTTGCAGCGGTATCCATGGCTTGAGCACAGTCTGGGGAGCGGCAGCTTTTCTGGCAGCTAATTACTCACATTAGTCTGTGCCTGATAGATGCAGGTCGCTGAAGTCAGGTGAGGTCGAAGCGCCTTGCTAACTGCAGAATGGCCAGTGTGTTTACGTCCGCAGCTGTGCGTGGTTATGTCGGACATTGTTCCAAGTTATCTGCAGACTGTAGAGTCTATACTCAACGCTGAACCTCAGGCAAAGCAGTAACACGACTGACGTAGAACTCCGACTCTTTGCATATGGTGCCGAGTGTCTTGGGTCGGACCGTCTCGCGAAAGATTGAGCGGAGGCTGCGTGGCGACCTTGACTTGCTAACATGCAGAGAGCAGGGAACACTTCGTGCTGAGGAGGTCCCCAAATGACTTAGTCGGGTTTGAACGCTTAGCCTAGCTTCCTTGTCGGCCAGTAGGCGCAGCGAGACGCGATGCGTGTGTTTGAACAATGCTAGTGTTGATGGAGACGGAGGCGTGTGAAGGGGGACGTTAGACAGGGAAGCTTATAGACGGGGAACGAGGAGGAAGATAAGCGGGAGGATATTGATACTACTCACTCCCATCCCCGTCCCTGCTGCGTCGAAATCCTTCGGACGCTGGTCCGCAATGTAGCTCGGCTTTTTGTTTGCACTTTCTTTTCTTTCTGTCAATGTCGTCCTGTTGAAGTGGATATTGATGATGCAGAACGTTTAAAAGTAACCGCTCCAAGAGTGAGTTATTTTGACCGTACAGACCGACATACGTGCATACACCGCCAGCGACTTTACGAATGAAGTCTCCTCTCTTTTTTTTCCTTTTCTCCTCGTGTAAAGGAGGGGGAAGAGTGGGAATACACAAGACGCGCCAAATCAGCGTTGCAAAGTACTGTGGATGAGCGTTGAAGGGGCTCTTTTGCCAAGTGAGACTTCATACGTAAGCTCACAGCGTACCATAGTAATTCTATGGTGGTAGCAACTTGCGCCTTTGAAGCTCTTTTAGGATGATGTCCGAAGGCAATGCGTGCCAACCGAAGGCAGAATAAAAGATTGAAATAGACTAAAAGAAGTACTTGTCAACACGGCCATACACAGTACACCAGGCTCCTGGGACTCTTTGAAAGCGTGGCGGCGCGATGACGGGCCCGACGGGCTGCTAGCAGTTCCAAGACAGAGGTCAAGAGGTTCTGAACGTTGATAGTAACACGCTATCTGGCGGCACGGAGCGGGTTGGATGAAATGACCTGATTTAGCGACTTCGCACTAGTTTCCACGGACCGTACAGTCCAGCGGCTCTACTCGTTCCGGCAAAGGGGGCCAATCTTGGCGATAGTGGGAAGGACAGACGGTGAGAGAAGTCAAAGGTAACAGCAGAGAAAGGCGGAGGAGACATGGAAGCGGGAGTACGAAACGATGGGGTGTGATCTCGCAGTGCGCACACCACCACTAGGGAGGGGGGCAAACGAGAGGGGGAACGAGAGAGAAGAGCTGTGGACCTTGACAATGTCAAGGTCAGGTACCCTCTACCTCACTCGAGACAAAGGGTACCATGCGGCGGAATCCAGCCAGCATTGACGGCTCGGGGCCACCGAGAGATGAGGGGAAAATCTGAACATGTCCCTTTTCACGGACCTGGAGGAGACACGGGCGGGCGGGACTCGGGATGCGGACACCAGACGTCGTCTGGCCTCGACACGCTCGCCTCGACCTCTGGGGTTACATCCTGACGTGCAGCAATCTTGCAGGATAGCTGTCCATCCGGAAGCGTCGAAGTACGTCCGTCTGAGCCTTGTCTATCGAGCTGTCAGTTTTGATGTCGAAGGTGTGAACCTATTCAGTAACCGTAGACGACGAGGCGCATTGTAAACGGCCAGCTCGATTAGTCTCTTTGCCTCTCGCGGATTCGAGGAATTCTGTCATTAAGGTCGACACAAACATGTCACATGGTCTCGACTCTATGCGGGCGCAATTGCTCCAGGATGTTGGGACGTATCTGCCGTCTGTCGTGTGCCGTGTACATTGAAAAGCCTTGCCCCGGGACTGGCCGAAGATCTGACTATTGTGTGTCGGGTTAGCTCGTTGACTGTGCGGTCATGTACCTTAAAGTTGTCCTGTGATATGGAACGTTCAGACCGTCACAGTGCTCAGGATATGGGAGAACCCGGGAAGTCAAAGATTCAGACAACAGGAGGGGATTTGAGGGACAGGAAGATGCACATCCGAAGCTCGGACGGTGTCCCAGAGACTTGACTTGACGGCAGGGCGGGCACTTGACTTGGAAGGGGTGCGGGAAAGGGCGTGAGGGGCGACGAAGGAAGGGATGGAACGAGGCGTGCTGACTGAAAACGGTGGTGCTAAGGTTTGTATCTTTCCCGTGTGGCGCGGAGGGGAGATTTACATTGCAGCTTCCCCAGCTTGGCTTGATGGCTTAAGTTCTGTGGAAAGGACGAACGTTTGGACCGCGCCAAGTTAGGAACGAAGGAGTTGAAGTTAACAAACAGGAAATAACCTGGTAGCTGGTAATAGCGGCTGTAATAAGACAGTAGCGGTTGATGGCTGAGAGAGGAAGGTCAGCTGGGTTGATCCGGACTGCGCTGATTTGGACGACATTGTTCCAATCATCAGCTATCAGCTCGTACAATAGCAGACAAACCTTGAGCGTGGTTGAAGCGCGCAAAAGTTAGCTTTTCATGACGTGCAAACATGCCGTCAAATTCTCTGCTGCACTATGCCTCTTCTCCTCTTTTCATCAGCAATCCTCCCAAAGCCGAAAATACGACATTCACATTGCTGTGTCGTTCAGGTGGAGTGATCATGCCATCTCTGAAGGAGACGTATCCCTGGCCGTCGATATCGCGGCAGATCCAGACGCGTTTGGTCTCGCCCGCAGGCAACTGCTTCCTCCCAACGACCTTTTCGTGGTGAATTTCCACTGTCAGCCCATACCTCATCCCACCATAGGTAAGTTTTGATGAATCCATCACGGCTACGGTTGTACAAACATTCCGTGAGATGCAGTCGATGGCATGACGGCTAACCTGGGAAGAGAAATGGCTTCGAACGGTGGACGGGAGAGCTACCCGAGCTCAAATCTACCCTGATTCACGCTGAGACACTCAGTACGGGAGGCGAATTTCTTGCAAAGCTGCAAACAGACGTCTCGGCGAGACATACCGCCGTGCTCTTGTCACTTCCCTCGACTCTCCTCTATGTTGTCTCTCCCTTGGACCGCTTGCACTAGGCTGCCGGACACGTTTGTCGATCTCGATCGGCCACGTTTATTATTGTGCATTCCTAGGAAGCATCCGACTGTTTTCCCCGCCCTCGAACCCCTATCCGATTAATCTACCCTCAATGGAACGATGATTCAAGGGAGGACAGTCGCCATGGGCAACGGACGATGATCCCACGACGATTCCGATGACGAGCGTTGGCGTCTCTATCCCCGAGTTTACCGTCCTACAATAATGAAGGACGCCGAGGCTTCGAATCGGCATTCCAAAGAAATACTTTCGCCCGTCGAAAGTCCTGTCTCAAGTCAGCTAGACAGGTAGCCTTGATGTCTAAACCCGACAGGGCTACCGAGAACGATAGGATAGAATCATCCACTGTTCGATCCCTTGCGGAACCTTCCTCCCGTCCGAAGGCCCGAACTATCGGGTCAGGGCTTGCCGTGAATGGCAAAGCTTTAGTGTCTGTTGAAAGACAGGCGAGAATCGTGGTGACATAGTCGCCGTCATTCCTGAATACTTCCTAAGCCAATTCGAGAAAGTGCAAGAACATTCGGGACGGGCCAGACCTCCCGCGTTGGCCAGTCACAATTGTTCATTAGCACATTGAAGTGGTCGATGGATTGACCTACAAACAAAATACCTGTCCATAAGCGCATGGACAGGGAGTATGATGAGTGGAATAGCAGATGGATACTACCATCAAGGTCGGGAGCAGGGCAGAGTTGTTGAGTACATTGGTTCTGGCATATCAGTCTTGACACTCCAGCTTTCTCTCAGGGTTAGGGTTACGCTGATGGCATTCTAGCTTCCATTCACCGAACACCGTCTCCGCTCGAGTCACAGACGAATACCGAGGAACAAGCCGGCAACGAAAGCGTTCTAGAGATTAAGCGATGGCGGCGCGGCTGGAACATGTCTCGCGGGTCATCCCAATTCCCCTGGGAACTAAGCTCGACCAGATCCTCGGAATCAATGTCTCAGCTCCTACGTAGACGGCCGAGTGGCCGTAGACTTCTCTGCAGCGACACCCAATGTCACTGTGAGACATTCTGCTGCCGTGCTCAGTTCACCTTGATAAGCCTCTTTTCCCAGACCCCCTCCCTGCGTAGCGACACGCAATGTCTCGCCACACATACTTCGAGAAGAGATGTTGTGTTTGACTAGCAATTTGTCACGGGATCTTGGCTGAGGTCTACGCGTCCGCACCGTGTGGACCATCTGCATGACACGGCTCAAACTGCGATGCTTGACTGGCGATGCTTGCCGCTCTTCTTGGATGATCGAGACATCACCGTGACAAGAAGACGATATGTAAGAAAACTGGATGGGAGCTTTCAGGTTCCATGAACTCGATTGACCATGTGAATGACCAGCATGCTCGTCTGAAGTGGAGATGGTTCAGTACTTGTTATTACCTGTTCTACCTGGTAGAAAGCTTCTGCGAAGTTATTCCCGACTGAGGCTAACAACTTTGGCATGTGTCATTGACAAGGTGACGGAATTACACAAGAGTGGACGTGACGAGTACACGTTCCGTCAGAGCGACTCATTATTTCTCCTTGCGTTCCAATCCATGACGGCCCTGAACACATACACAACAACGAATCTGTGTGACGTGCGTGTTGCTACGGCATATCAAGCTTAGACTTTCCCCTATGCCCTATCCTACTGTATGGAAATTGTTAACGACTGGTAGAACGGAATTGCGAATGCCGCATGCGGGCTCTGGCCGGCCCGGGTGGAGTTCAGTTCGAACACGAGTGTGCTCTCGTTGAACAGTCTGCAAACTGCTATGGAAGGCAGGCCATCACTTTTACCATTGGAAGTGGATTGAATAAGTTGTAAAGGGTCAATACAGACAGGATGAACAAGCTCGTTATCGTCTACTCGTCTCGTTCTGTACCCTACCTATGTTGGTCCTGCAGACATATCCTTCTGCAAGGGATATCTATACTCCCAGGTCACCACAGCGCTCCAGAATACACCACCATATATTTCCAAGAAACAATGAAAACTACAGACCAACGACGAATCTCTAGAGTCTGTGTATGCTTTCCGAATCTGCTAAAAAGGGTAAATATCTACCCCAACGCGCCAGCTTTCGAAAGACCTTCCACGGCCACAACCACGCCATACGGACAAAAGAACCACAAAGCACGCATCCTCCAGATCCGCTCTACGTGATGAGACCACGAAACATAATTGTTATTTTTCTCTGCCCGGCCCCAATCTTCCTGCCCAGTCCCCTCCCCTCGGTGAGCCCCGACTAAAAAAGACCCACGCGATTGCTGGCTCGGCTCGCCTCTCACCTAGGTGAGCCTGTGCTCGTGTCGGTGAAAATTAGAGTTCGGGGTCTCTCACCGAGAATCCTTCACCGAGAATTCCCTTCTGTGGAGCAAACGCCGACCGGGACCGGCGGTCGGTCGGTCGGTCGCCGGCGCGGCCGGCCGATAGAAGCGGGAACAGCAGCGACCGGGGTGGTGCGTGTGTGGGTTAACCCCCGGGCATCCGGTCTCGGGAACCCCCTTCCCCTCCCCAGACTTTCTCGACCATCCTTGGTCCTTGGCCACCACCCCCTTCCCGCGCGTCATATGAGCTAGTTCTCTTGTCTCATCACTCTCTTCTCGTCTTTCTGTCACCTGTCAAACTGCCGAGGTGGGAAAACGAACGGGTTGCGGGTTGGACGGGCGAGGGGCTTGGCTCTTTCTGCCCGCGCTCCCCACCCCCGTTCCTTTTCTTTTTATTTGTTGTCTTGTTCCTTGTGTGATGCTGATGCTGGCCGCTCACGGCCCGAGTCGCGAACGATGCCGTTCTGGGGACTCTGTTCCATTTTTGGAGTTGACATTTCATGCGCCGTGAACTCTGCTTGTTTTACTCGAGTGATTATGTTGCCAAGCAAGTGACGCGCAGTAGTGGTGGGAAGTTATTTCAAGAGAATGAATTCTCATCAGTCTTGAGCCACGCCTCGCATCGCATCAATGTGTAGAATTAGGTAGCCTCCACCTTGGAGGCATCATCACAGGCAGTAGTCACGAGGACGATCGATATTCGAGACGAGATATAGCGGTCATGAACTTCGTTGGTATCATTAAGATTAGAGTGCTGGCCTGCACCAGTCTCCCATCTATGCGCCGGTGATGGCTCTGTAAATCTGGTTCTGTTTTTGATATGGTATCACACGCGCTTTTCCCTCAACTCTGCCACCCAAAGTAACTCGAAGTCGATGGCCCAGTGCCTTCCTCCTATTTGACCGGCTTGCGCTGGGCGATGCTGACTGTGTCCATTAATCGCCATTAGTCGTAGTCGGTGTCCATGTGCGGTGTTGGCGGGTCAGGCGTCGGTGTCGACGAACGCCCTTCGACGCTCATCTCCTCGCGGTACGACATCAGCCCGGACTCGTTCCTCTCCAGCACGAAGCACCGCTCGGCGAAGACGCCGTTCTCATTCTGCCGGCGCCACGCGGCGCTGAATCGGCGGACCATAACCTTTCGCCATCCTCCTACGTTGATGGTAATCTGCTTCCAAGGTACATCGGGGTTGACCAGCTCCTTCCCAGTTAGCAGGAACTGGAAAGTGCGGGCGGCCGCATCGTAGTCGCGATCCATGCCCGGGTGGACGACTTCGAGAGGATGGAGGACCGTTTGGACGTGTAACGTGAGCGTGTGCAGACTGCGGAAGTTGCAGATGGCGCGGAGGAACTCGGTAGGATCGCAGAGCGCCACATCCATGTCCAATTCGAGCGTGTGAACATGCGGTAACCCCTGAGCCAGGGTCGCGATGTCTTCGGCCCAGAGCGTTGGGCATCGCCGGTCCTCCTCGCCGAATCCCACATGGTCTCGAAATCGAAGTACCTGCAATGAATTCCCGTGCCGCAGAATTCCGTCGAGAGGGAATAGTTGAATGTGGCAGCTGATGCTCAGCGTCTGCAAAGCACGGATGTGGTTGGCGACAAGCAGATACATGCCACCTGTTGCCTCTTGTCGCTTGTCTACGAGGTGAGCGCTGTAGTCCTCGCAATGTAGCCGGCGTAGGCCTGTCAGATGGGTGAAGTCGACGGACGACAAGAAGTTGAAAACCGGCACGGATATCAAGTCGAGGGACTCGAGCTGAGTGAAGTCCCAGTATTCTCGGGTTTCCTCCTTGGTGTGATTCCAATCGTAAGACTTGAGAACCAGGTCTTTCAACGGGGGTAACCGTTCGCCCTGAGCGAACTTGAAGTTCGTGCCTTGACCGCGGTCTTCGTAGTGGAAGGTCTGTAGCCGTCGAGAAAGGAGAAGGAGTTGCTTCAACGAGTTCAGCCGGGTGGTCAGGGGCGGCGCTGGACTGGCCAGTTTGAGAGAAACCAGGAGGTCGGTCGGTATCGCTCGAACGTAGGTGTCTCGGAGTTGTCCCTCGAACTCGCGAAGCGGAAGGTCTTCGACGAATAATTTGGTGCCATTGAACCGCGTTTGCTGGGGATTCAGCACGTCTGATGGGAGCCAAAGTCGCCCTGATCTGAACTCGGCGTCCACATAGTGCCACCTAAAGCAGACCGTCAGCTCGTGAAGCTTGAAATATTGATGCCCGAAGTACTTACCGTACGGTTTTCAGTCGTTGGACCCGATCCAGCACTCTACGAATGCCGTCCGGGTCCAAGTCGCTCCGCACGACGACGTGGTTCGTAAAGGTAGAGACGTTGCGCAGAAGATTAGGGTAGCGCGTTTCCGCATCTGGTGCTACGATGCGCTCATTAAGACATAATGTCTGGTAGGTTACAGGAGTCGCGATGGCCTCGAACCGTCTGGACAAGCACCGGGTAGCAGCAACTGCACGCTCATCAATCTCTCGAAGCTAGGCCGGATGTGTCAGTCAATGCACGAGGGAAGTGAGCAGGCCGCCTGGTGCTGGCCGCGGCGGAAAGTTGTAGCGTACCTGCTCAAAGATCAGAGCTAGCAGCTCGGAGCTGAGGTCATTCAGAGACCATTTTTGAGGTGGTGCGCGGAGGGAGGATGTGGTAGCCATTCGCCAACAAGTGGCGCTTCCACATGGAGGAGCAAGAGGAAGTCAGGGTTGAGGTGATGTGTTTGGGAGAGGCAGAGGTAGAGGTAGGAGTAAAGACCCCGTGGTTAGCATCGAGGGGGGAAGTAAGGGTCTTATCAACGGTTCCATGAATTGCGAAAGCGTTGTACTGTTGAAGAGAGCTGGGATGGTCCGAAGTCATGATCCGCCAGTTGACATATGGGGCTAACCTGTTTCCGGACAATGTCACGAGCGGGTACAATTAGATGACCCAAGTTAGCCAGCAGCAGCTAGCTAGCCGGTGTGGCGACTGCGGGACGGAAGCGAATAGAGGCGCCGCGACGACGACAACGACGAGGACGACGAGGAGATGGTGGAGGATGACGAGGAGAACCAGGAGGCAGGCAGGTGGAGGAAGACTGGATGGATCGAGGGCCGGGATGGGGATGCGATGGAGTCAACTGGGGGTCATCTACATTAACTCGCAGAAGCCGCCTGCAAGATGAAGGCGTAGGTAGATGCAGCCCGGGTCTTGGTTGGTACAACTGCGCGTATGTGTATGTACGTATGGTTGTTGACAGGTACCTTGGCTGCCGCGTTTTCTCGATTTGGTGGGAGAGGCGAGAATGGAGTCTTGATATTGGGGCCCGACTCGGACCGGGCGACTAAGATGACCGGCGCACAAGGCGAGAATGTGTGCAAAACACGCCCCAGTCAACAAGATGGGCGGCCGCAATCATAAAAAGAAGCGAATGAGCAGACGTGTGAAGAAAGGAAATGTGGATGGAGGTCGGGAAATGGCGGGCTAGATGAGCGGATGGAAGAGACTTTTCTAAGACTAACACGACAAGCGCGGAAGAAGGCAGAGAGATGATGAGACAGGCCGGCTGATCATGGTAGGAGCAGGACTATGCGTGACGAACAGGCCAGCAATCGGAGTACTTCGTACGCAGTAGGTAAGAACAGACCTGGAGGCAGCAACGGTATTGAGAGATAGCAGATACACGTGAACCCGTGGCCAGCTCACCGGGTGCCCCGTACCTCGTACTTTTACCTCGTTCTTGCTCATCTTGTAGAAAGAGAAGCTGGTAGGGATTGGAGTGGTTTGGGACCCTGGGCATGGATACTGGACAAGCAGACCGAGTGGATAGAACATGTTTCAATTGACCTGATCGGCCATGGGGACGGGGGACGGGGCAGCCGGTACCCCTGGTACTCGGGGCAGCTTACTATACCATGGTACAGTAGCAAGTATTTTGGTAGAGAGGAGACAAAA
This sequence comes from Colletotrichum karsti, assembly GCF_011947395.1. Taxonomy (NCBI): domain Eukaryota; kingdom Fungi; phylum Ascomycota; class Sordariomycetes; order Glomerellales; family Glomerellaceae; genus Colletotrichum; species Colletotrichum karsti. The sequence continues at coordinate 315,943 of NW_024065939.1, forward strand.
AAAGAAGACAGGTGTAATGAAAGAACATGCCGCTTGGTGTGAGAGATGAGGTCTGAGGTGCTGAGGTATGGGTGAGGAAAAAGAAGAGGAGACGGGAGGAGGTCAAGGGACGTTTCGCAAGAATGTCCCAAAAGGGAAATGCAGATTTGGACAACATGGGTGGATCCCGGCAGAGTCTAGAAAGACCCCCTGGCTAATGCGGGGATTGTAGCAATCCGAAGATCGCTGCCGTCTGCCTGCATAAACACTGCATACCTGCATATCCGCCCGCTCTCTGCAGACAATTTCTTTCCCTCCTTCCCGAGGTCTCCCACTCTCTCGCAGCTCTCACCCATGCACATTGCACACAGTCGACACGGCCTCTTGCCTTTACCCGCCTCTTCCCTGTCTGTCGTCTCTCCCGTCAAGACAAAAAAATCTTCCGTGTCTTCTTCTCCGGATGGAACAACGATCCCAATCCCAGACGCACAAAGTACCGCCCCCCACTGCTTCCCAGCAAAACGGAACCTGTTCGACCTCACTTCGTTACCGCGACCCGACTCGACGACTCCCATCTTTCAAACACTTCTCCATACTACCCAACCTGAACCGGGCTCATCCATCTTCATTTCCCAAAGACCCGGCAAGCTGGCAACGATGGTACTTGCCGCTCGGTACGTTACCGTTACCGCGCATCGAATTCCGGTGCTGATGAGGTGTCGGCCTGAGGTGACGCAGACGGCAATGGTACCCTCTCCCGTCCTTCCCTTCTCTGCCTCCTCTCCCTCGTCTACAATCACCAGCCATCAGCCATCAGCTTGTCATCATCAGACGATGAAGCATGGGACCAACATGGCAGATGCCGCGTGCCAACGTTGCCGCCCCAGCAACCTCTAAAAGTCCTCAACCTCGTAATCTGCGAGTCTGGGTCATATCTGGGATTCGCCGTCCTCAGCACACGATCAGCCCGGGATAATAAGATGACCACATATACTTGTCGAGATGATCAACCATTCGCTACTCCGAAGTCGAACGTTCTTTTTGAATTGCGGTATCCCGCCGGTCGTCAGAGAACCACTTCGTTCTCGGATACCTTGGCAGTCAACCTTGCTTTGCCTTGCTTGACATCGACATCGGTGGCATGTCAATCTCGCCGCCGGCGACAACGACGCTGATCGAGTCATCGCAACCCACCGTCCACACACTTGCCTCAGCTGTCAGCCAGCCCACAACCCAATCGCGAGCCGCGCCGTGAACGGACGTGCTGCAGGTTGGGGTTGACCATCCCATAACGAGCAAAAGATGGCTGCAGGGGCTGACACTTCAACTTTCATTCTCACGACCCAATCGCTGCTGAGAGAAGACGATAGACCAACAGACGACTTCGTTCCCTGCAGGTCATGTCAAGCTGTCTCACTCTTCACAAAGTTAGATGTGAAGAGTGCGAACCCTTCGATTTGCGACGCTCAGATTCCCGCCGTCAAGCTAGGAGCCCCTGTTCGACAACCTCCGTGCTCCCTGTGACTCTCGGCCCGCAAGTCGTTTTGGATTGGGATGGGACTGGAGTCCTGGACTGAACACACCCACCCGCGCAAACCAACCGGGACCCATATCCCAGAGCCACGGTGCATCCTTAGTTTTACGACGTTGGCTGCTTGTGGAGACTGGTATCCATTCCAGAAGAGACATTACTAGGACCGTTCCTTTGTAACCGGGAATATTCCGTTATCCGGGCTGCTGGCCAGCCGCCAGCTAGCAAATGGATGCGATTTGCTCGTCTGGTCTTGCGGACAAACCCTTGCTGCATCCGTTGTCGAACAAGGCCCCCAGATCGCCCTTGCGTGCCTGCTGCTCTACGGATACAGAGAACGAATTGTGCTCGTTAACGGCCGGATTATTTTTTGTTTTTCTTTCCTCGTCAGTGCGACGCACCGATTCTGCACCATTGCAGGAAACACACGTGCCAATGCGGCGCAGGTATGACAGACGCCCATGGACGATGTTGGCGCTCGCAGGCGCGTCTGGCATTGGCAATACCGGCCGCCGTGGTTTCACAAGAAGACATGATGACATGCGCGATACACGGCATGCTGTTATGTGTTGTGCGGGATCGTTATTCAGATCAGGGTACTCTTATCCTAAGAAGAGGCATTTCCACGTCAGAAAAGCCAAATGTGAGAGCATGTTGCGCTAATATGCATTTGGCGGCACACCATCCGCCACATCCACCGCTATTCATGTACACATGCATGCATACGTCGAGGAGCGAAACCGCTTTGGGCTCGAGTCGCGACATCGGTACCAGGAAAACGTTGACCAGCCGCATATCTACATGCATGCGGCAGCGGCTGCTATGCCGTTTAGGCGAATGATCCGCTCCCTTCAACCACAACGACACGACGGCTGCTAGGCACTCGCTCTTGCACTTGCATTCGACGACGATGAGCCGTTCGATTGAGTTGAGACTGTCTGCCAGTCGGTGAATCAGCTGTACTCGCACCACCAAGAAGCAAACGAGTGGACGAAACCACGCCAGATCATGGCAAACAAGCCTGTATCCGCCCTGATCAGCATTTCGGCATACAATCCCGAGTAACTCGCATTGCATTGTCTCGTCTCGTGGCAATGGCGTGTCCAACAAAGAGTCAGCCAGCTTGGAATACGCACAACACAGATGCACGCACGCTACACTAGTAGTGTACAGCATGGCAATATCTCCACTTCATCATCTCAAAAGCCCTCACGCGTCAAAACATGGCTGGCGGCCCTGATTTTAGAACATAGGCGCGAACTCTAATTCGGCCCGGCTACAACGATACGTGCGGCAATGGGCTGTCAATGACACCCGACGAAGCCAACCCGGCCTTACCATTGACTTATCGTCCAGGTCTGACCGACTCAACTCTCCATTATTCCAGAACAAAAAGAGGGCATCCAACAAGGCGCACGGCTCAAGCAAGTTGAGGGGCTGGTCGATCTTGTTCCATCAGCCGCATCGTCTGATCTCCGCTCAGGAATTCCAAAGATGCGAGTGGTCCATCGCACCCATGTTCAGCTCCCTGCACTGCCCGCTCACTAGGTTTTCCACGTTGCATCCTGGCTAATCAAGCCCTTGACGACTTTCTTCAGAGTCCCAGTCCCGTTAACCGTCAACAATCATTATGGATACCGACTGTCATTACATCCCTCGCCGCCAACTGCTCGAAAGGGGCACAATACGCAAACAATACCGCTGTTAGTTTCGTCAGCCCGAACCACCGAGAAACGAAACAATTCAACCCGCTTTCTTGCAGCTGCAGGTGCTAACTTGGGTCACGATTATCACGATATGAACGCTGGACGTGATCGTTGGTAGACGTCCTCCTCGACGCGATCGAGCATGCCCGGTGCTTTTTTTGCTCGTTGTACCTCTCACGCCCACGCCCGCATCCTCTGATTCAAGGAGAATAGGCGTTAGGCCTACTTGAGACCACGCGTCTCCAATACCTGAGTAACGCGGCGATTGCTTCCCTTTGATAGGGCGTCGTTGAAACAAGGCTGGCGGGGGAGGGTTCCGAACCATTACTCCAACATGGTGTACTCAGGTCAGGTCGACCTGGGACGGTTTGCCGCCCCTACACGACAGAGTTATTGTTGAGTGGTGGATTAGACTCTGGACGTCAACAGAAGGGGGCCGCCCTGACTTCATCGTCCCATATGCCGAGACGAGCAGTGTTTGCAGCGCCAGCACGACCCATCTCTAGTCGTTTCCCGTCATTTACTTGGGCTGCCTGCCGCCATTGGGTCGGACGCAAGACCGATCATCGAAGCCGTGATGGATCAACCTGGTAGTGCGGCCGAGAGAGCGTGCTTCTAGCGCTTCGAGGGTCGCGATTGGTGGCGCTCACGCCTTCCATCAAATACTCTTTTAGGACTGGCTTGCGGCTCCAAATGGCGGCGTCCATCACTACAGACACCAGCCAATGCCACTATTGGCATTCTTGCTGGGACAATGGTCACCATCGGGCATATTTGGATCGACTTCTTCTTTCCGCACAGCGGCGCCATCGCCTTGACTTTCAGCATACAGTAGTTGTTCACCAACAAAGCGTTCTCAATGAGGACGATGTTGCGAGCCGCCGCAGATGAATGCCAACGTGCAAGCCACCACACAATGGAGCTCAGCCACGCGAACTCGCGATCATCGTCTGATCCGGTCATTTTCACCCCCTTACGTCGAGAGGGGAATCTGACAGTTCGCTCGTTAGCGTCGCAACGTGGTAGGTGATACCATCCAAAGGGTGACACCATCTCAAAGTTATTCTGTCGACTCCCGAACCCACGACCAGGATAAGCTGTTTCCCCCGTCGAACTGCGCGCGCCGCTGCCGTTGGCCCGACCCAAGAACATGATCTCCAAAACGTTGCCTCGTGTGTACCTACCGACCAACCACCCTGTTCCCCCCATAGCTCGCTCAAGGAACCCTGCGGCCGAAACCCCCCTTCCCCCCATCCCACCACCTCCTCATCTCAAGGAGACAAGTGCCACCGTAACCCCCATTCAGGAGCGACTCCAAGTGGTCAGGGAAAGGAATCAAGTGGCTGCCAATATATGCAGACTCACGATCCATCACCTCGTTGGTCCTCCGATTCGCCCGATGTGAGATCGAGAGGGACCGGCCCAGGCCACCGAGACAGCCGATGGGAATACCACCACCACCGCCAACCACCCTGACCAGCGGGTAAACACTTGCGTGCCTACACGGGATTTCAGATAGATGGATTCGTTTCTTTCGTCCCGACGACGCGCCGGGGTCGGGGGTCGACGTACTCTAAAGCCCATTTGTCACGCCAACCACGGATTCTTTTCGCTTCTCGAGTGTCGATTCGGCATCGAAACCCCTCAGGGAAAAGAAGCGAGAGAGTGATAGACGGAGATAACCTGTTGCTCCGGGTATGTTGCCTAGCTTTTCGTAGAATTAGCACTCGACGACGAATCACCTGGCATCGCCCCCCCCCCTTGACAAATATCCGCTTCTTGGTGTTTTTGTCACCACGTTGAGGGATCTCACATCTTCGCGTCTAGACCTAGCTACCTACGGAGAGTTGGCCGCTGCAATTCAAACTTCAGTCTACGTCGCCGAAGGTTGTTAACCTTACCAAGCAATCGCCGAGCAGCTCTCTCACACTCGGGGGGTGCGGAGGGAAACGGACTAGAAACGGAGAGACGACGGACTACTTTAGCCAGAATGCTGCGGGTGTTTAGCACATACGACCATACCCACTGGAGAACTCGGGATCCCGTCCGCTCTCCCATAGATAAGCCAGTGAGGGCCGGATTAGTAGTTGGGTCGGTGACGACCAGCGAATACCTGGTGTTGTATGTCTTTTTGCTTTTTGCTCATCTGCTGTCCAGTGACCGTTGCCCAAGCTCCTTCTCGGCTTGGGGATTGACTTTTTGTTTTAGTATGAATCTAGCGTGAGTAGTAGGATGATGCCTGTAAGTATTTTGAACCTGATGATGCATTGGTGGTTTTCACGTGAGCGGTTCTAAGACCTCACTCGTCGCGCACACAGGGAAAGCAGGAGGATAACATCTCAGCTAACGACTCCTAGACTCTGAATATCTTATGGAATGGTGCTGTTAATGCTGGTCGTGGCTTGGTTGAGCTGGTGACTGATGATGCCTAGCTATGGAAACCTTTCGCTCTTGTCCAGAAGCTCCCGTCGCCAAAAAGCCGTTTATATCAACCACACAGGTCAGCGTCTCATCCCTTAACAACAGCTCCGTTCTATACCTCACAACGTCAATTAGAGAACAGTAATAATTAAGACATCTACTGCTCTTTATCCTCTTTTCGTAGCCCCCGTTGGAAAGAAGTCGTCAACATCAACCAACACAACAGCCCGGTCCCACATCACCCGACATCAGCGTGAGAAGTCGCACCTTCCTCCCCTTATATCGAGGTCTGCCTTCATTTATTCTCTACAGCGAGCAGGGCAAGGTGGCCCAGATGGTCAGGTCGGTCCCCTACACGATCCTGATCCGGACATGCTTACCCTTCTCGTTGGAGCTCAAAGGTTCGATTGTGCCTTTTGCCATTCGACTCCTTTTTCTTTCTCGGTTTGCTTTTCTTATGTATTTCCCGTGGATCCTATCTAAGTAGTCCAGCCGTAAGTAATGTCCTCCCAAGCAATTAAGTCTCCTATGGTCTCCCCGTCTTTCTACGATACACATGGGAAGCCCTTCCTTTCGTTTCCTGGCCTCTACTTCTTCCAGTGGCAACAGATTTCAAGTGCGGAAGGCGCATACGATGCGGGTTAGCAGAGCCCCACGGCATAACGCGGACTACTCTTGGAAAAGGAAGATGTATGCAAGTCCTCATCACACCGACGACGAGATAGGGACGGTGGCAGAAGTCGCGGACAAGATGTCCTCGCATCCAAGTAGTGAGAGAACACCATAGACCGAGATACATCTCAAGACCACGTTCATCCAATCTCCCAAGTCACCGCGCGATTCACCAGGGGCACTCATCGACTTCCATAGAGCGGTGACACCGCACGTGAGAATCCCAGCCCCTCGATGATCCTCGAGCCGGAAAGATCAAGAAATCGAGCCCAAGACGCCGCGCAGGATACAGACAGGAGAGACGAGTTCCAAATCGGGATGGAAATAGAAAGGACAACAAGACAGATCGAGATACGCTTCATCTCACATCCACCCACCGCGCGATTCACCCCGGGCCCGGTCGTCGCTTCGAATCGAGCGTCGGCACTGCAACCCCCCTCCCTCCCAATACGCGGAATCCCACCCTCTCGATACTGTATCCAAGAAGAAACGAAGACCACATCGAGAAATCGAGATTCAAGATCACGATGCGATACCGACTACGAACAGTGGGACAACTTCCCAAATCGGGAGATGGTGGCCCAACGCAGACGACCAACGGAGCGCGGTCCGAAGATGGTTCCTACCGCGAGCTCTCCCATTCACCCGGGAGCAGGAATAAGCAATAATACCACCACCACCAACCTCGAGTTGGGAAACGGGCCACATCGGTGCTTCGGTCAGTCCACCAACGCCCGCCTCCGCGGTCCCATCGGACCACCGTTTTCCCTCCCGGGGCGGAGTGAGTTGTTTGCTCCTTCGAGATCAATCGACCCAAACAATCATGCCTGCAAACCTCGAGGGGACGTTGTGGCACATGGGTCCTTTTTTCCCCCCTTGCTTGCGGGCGGACAGGTGCGACGACGTTGCCGGTGAGCATGCAGGTCCACACGGTTTGGGAAGTAGTCGCGAGGGAAGGATTCAAGTTGTGGTCTCTGCGAAGAGGGCAAGTCGTCTTCAAGAAGGGAAAAAAAAAAGATTTGGTATGCCAAGTAGCGTATCGTGGAGCTGCTAAAGAAGAAATGAGAAAAAAAGATTGATGGAACGTAAACGGTCTGATTTCATTTCAAGCGTCCCCAGCCATGCGCCGTGCTTTGCTGATGCCTTATTTCCCGATAACTGCAACTCTTGGCTTACGGAGGACGCAAAACTCCCCCACATCAAAAGCGACCACCAACACAGTTTCCATCTGCCCCCTACCTAGCGGTTTGTGAAGCCTTACCGGGTGGAACTGCTGCCGATCGGTATATGAGTTTGAAACACCCCCTGTCTAGACTCGGTGCCCGACTTAGTATCTGTTGACCGGCTCTTTCCTCTTGATCTTGGGAGTCGATTCATAGAGATCGTCGTCGGAATCCTCCTGTGGTGTCTGTTGACGGTTTCGAAGGTCGACGGTCTGGATCGGGTTGCCACTCAGGGGACCGGCCCCAGGCGTCGCGGCGTCGTCAGCCCCGTGCATTGTCACCTTGCCGACGGCGCTGTCTTGTCTTCCGACGTAACTCGGCGTCGCGTTGAAACCTGGATGGTAGGGGTCGAAGGCTAGACGCGGCTCCTCGCTAGGCAGACTTGGCAATTCCACGGCGTTGGAGGATCCGCCAGCTCTGCTCGAAGACGAGTATTTGGCGTCCGGCTGGGGATCTCTGAAAGGATCGTCCGTCGGAGCTTCTGAGTACGGCTTTGGCGGTGGTCCTGGAGGTGGCGCGAATGATTCGGCTGCCTTGCCCTTTCCGTTGCCTTCGGCCGGTCGTGATGGTAAAGCTGGAGCTGGTGTCGAGCTGGACGACGACGACTGAGCCTGCTGCCACTGTTGCGGCGCATCTGGGTGCTGGCCTGGATGTTGGCCATTGATAGAGTTGGGGCTGATTGGGCTGGCATTCTCGGACCGCGCTCCGACTCCGAGCTGCTTGCGGGCACCGAGGACGGCTCTTTGGTGCTGGTTGAGTGCTGATTGAAGCTGTTCGTTGGTGTCGATCAGATTCTCCATCGTGTCGTTGTCCGGGGAGGGGTTCTCTGCCCTCATGTAGAGTTGTATGCTCCTTGAAGCACTCTGACATCTGTCGGCAAACTCCTTGATCAAATCGTTGTTGAGGACCTCTTGCGGAGGGGTATTAATGACCACCTGAGACAGCAACTTGGCAGACGTCCTGGCCTCCTCCAACCGGCTTGTCAGCTCCACAGGATTTGGCAGTGTCGGATTGTTGTGATGACGCGCAAAGTAGTTCTGGGAATGAGGGTCAAACGGCGGCGCATTCATGGTCCGCGGGTCAGGTGGCGCTGAGTTTCTCGGCTGCTCAGAGACACGTTAGTCAAGCCAGTTGGGCCAAAGGGGGTTCGGGGAGACTGACCACTGCGCCATACTGCTTGTAACCGCGCTCCTTCTCCTTCTTCCACATGGATATCAGCTCCCCAAGGCCCTGGTCGTCGAACTTTGTCGTCTCAAAGTTATCGAGGGTTTCCATAATGATCTGCCTGACGCTGGGATCGCGCGTGGAGCGATAAAGGTCCTTGACGGTATCGGCGAACTTCTTGTCCATGTTTCGGGTGAAGGTTGGGCCGGGGTTGTCGGTGAGGATGCGAATCAGCATAATGGCGTTGTACTGCCACGAAGCCTTGGCCATATTATCCTTGGACAAGTACTTTCGAATGATGCGGGCGCATTCGGCGGCGGCTGCGGGGGAAGACTCGGCGGCCTCGACGATGGGCGGGAGGTAGAGGACTTCATCACCCTGGAGTCTCGAGTCAGCGTGCTATTCTCAAAACTCGGGCATCTTGAGGGGACGACGTACAGCGGCATTCGGGCCTCCAGACTCGCAGAATTGTCTCTATCAATTGGGTGAGCTACGCCGGTTGCACTAGAGGGAGCGGGAATCGCATACCACGCTACGGACCGCGATAGCTTCGGGAGTGTCGTTCTGCGGGTCCAGGGCGGACGTCTCGCTGGGTCCACTGAAGCCTACGTCGATCAGCACCTCGTTCGCGGCGACCCTGCATGCCGGCCGGAAGACGGCGACGCGGGGTGTTTCTACTCACCAGTGGCCGTTCGCTTTTTGATGGTGCTCATCATGCGATTCACACTAAGCCCCTTCATGGCCTTCATGTTCGCGGTCGGGGGCAGGCTGCGGGCCTGGCGGATTGGTGTTCGGAGGATGAACGTCAGGGGTCCTAATGCGAAAGACGGACCAACCGGATGAATGAAGTTCGGCGGTGACGATGGTAGGTGGGATAAGGATGATAGGTTTAAGGGCCGAAGGGTGTCTCGGACGAGACTTGGAAGAACAGACAGAAGTGACAGATGTCTGTGTCGAAGGACCAAGGTCGTGCAAGTAGGTACGGACAGAGCGAGAGCAGTTGGTAGTCCGTGGGAAAGGGCGGAGAGAGGCGGACTGAAGTTGTTTGTTGGAAGGAAATGCGCAGGGCCTGGGTCGAGCTGCAGCCTGGAAGTGACGCTCGGAGGTGGGAAGGGCCAGACGAACTGGGGGGTTATTTTAAATTAAACCTCAGCCCGGCGTCCCGCGCTGGCAGTGAATGGCAATGAATGGCACGGCACAGCACAGCACAGCGGGCACTGGACAGTACACCACGGGGTCCTCTAGGTAGGCGTGGAGTGCGTGCGTGCGTGCGCGTTGGTCCAAGGAAGAACTAGACCGTTGGAGACGATCTGCCGCGGGGTGAATGCCACTTCGGTCTTCTTGTTGGGTAAAAGACTGGGCGCGGCGCGAGAGCGGGTGATAGCAGCCAGAGCAGAGCGTCAAGGGTCGGGGTCGGGTCGGGTGTTTGAGTCTGAGCCTCCTTCTGCGATGTGCGACAGCGGAAGCCGGCGGTAGCGTGTCTTGAGTCTGTCCGTGTCCAAAGTAATGACTTTTTTTTAAGCTCAAGCTTGGGGTTTGGTTCTGAAGTCTTCGAAAAATAGATCAAGTCAGGAGACGAAGGTTCGACTTTTGAGTTGATGTTTGGATGAGTCGCACCCGCTCGCTGATCAACGAACTGCCGCTGAGTGCCGTTGCTCGGTAGGGACGTCCTTCCAGCAGTTTTCTTCGGGATACACGGGCGGCATAGAAACAACACGCATGAGCGAGAGAGAAATGACAGATGAGGGCGAAGGTGGGATTGGATAGAGCTCTCTCTCTCTGCTGCGTGCCTTGCTGCGGTAAGGTGTTGAAGCCAGGTACTGCGTCGAGACTCGTGCAGGCATGACGACGACTCGAAGGCAAACTGATGCGTCTAGCGGATGGCTGTACACGGGGGCCCCTTGCAATGATTCAGGTACGTACTCACCAGGTACACGATGAGTGTCAGCTAACAGCGAAACGGCGACCTACAACCCGTTTTGATATGACGGCTCTCAGCTCCGCTGTTACAACACGTTCGTTCTGTGAGAGCCGAGTCCAGCCCAGTGACTGGTGGTAAATCCCATCTTAAACCTGGGAATCCGATCTTGGTATTAGTCCAGATGTTCGCGTCTACCCACATTTATTCTGCAACATGGCCGTGATGCCACTGGACTGACTCAAAAGCAACGACAGGAGAGCCGCTGGTTTCTGGCGAACAAACAGGTCAATAACAAGGAGTGACAACAAAATGGGCAAAAACTGGACTCGCATCAACCAGAGACAGCCCCCGTTTTGACGTGTGCGGCTAATATCCAAGCATTCAAGGCATAATTCAGGGTCCTCTTCCACTGATGATCGAACGGCATGGATGGTTTACGGCGGTAGGTGCTAATAAAGGTGCAGTATTATTAGTGTCCATCCATCCATTGGGTTGGTTCCTCGTTTATCTTGTTGCCGTCCGAAGTCGTCAACAAATAACATTTCATGATGCCTTTTCCTCCTCCTCGCTATCTCTACTTTTCTCCTTCTCGTGTCTTGATCCATCGTCGTTTTCTACCGTCAACGGTGGTTGACAGAGCATCCGTCTGCCCCTCACCGCCGGCATTGGATTCATTCGTTGTCTCCTCCACATGGCTGCCCGTTGCACAGCCTCATTCTTCCACGCAAGCACTTACACCCTCATCGCGGCTGACCACTGACGTACATTTCATCAGCGCCACGAGACCTGCAGCTTCTCGCGCTGGTTGATCTTGACTTGTGGGGTCTCCAAGACGCCAGACCTCAAAGGCCACGCAAATCACCGCTGCTGACCTACCCGCCATCGGCTGCCTCTTCCCTGGCCGAATATCTCATTAGTCTGCCAAGCCGGGTTGCGGTCGACGTTTTCGGCGATTACCACTTGAGCCCGAGGCCTGGGCACACTTCATGATACTGTGACTGGTCCAAGCCGCTGTCATTACTGCTTACTTCATTTCCAAAGGCTCAATGGGCCGATGTGGTCTAATCTATCATTCGGTACACGATGCAGTCGCTGGGCCAAGTATAAGTCTCTACTGCGCCCCGCCAGGTACGTCGCTCACGACGAGTAACCTTCGCCATCATCTGACTCGCCATCTGGTGATACCTCCTCCACAATCAAGTTTCCTGAGCGCCCAATTTTCTGACCAATAGTCTCCTCCTTACTGGGCTCGTACACAACGCGCGGCATGACTGACGCGATGCGGAACTGGAACTCATGCTCGTAGTCCTCAGGCTGGAGTGCAGCCTTCTCCGAATCTTCTGCTGCCGCCATGACATCGTAACACTCGACGAACGCGTACAATGCCTCCATGGTTGTGTCGCTCCGGAATCGACGCACCAGCCTGCCGGCCCCAGACGACTCGGGCATCTTCAGGGCGATGCGCACAATCTCCTTGCTGCCGGCTGGTGGCTCTTCATCGATGGTTGTCGCCCGCCAACGTTTCCATTGTTCACGCTGTTCCTCCCGCTTCGCCGCTGCCGCTGCCTCCTCTTCAGCTCTACGCGCCGCCTCTGCAGCGGCCTTCTCTGCCTCGCGCCGTTGTTGCGCTCTTTCCCTGTCCTTGGCTAAAGAGCGTTCGTATGCCGAATCTTGCTCGTTTCTGAGAGTTCGCGCTACTTCCTGTGCTGTCCTCTCTGCCCGAACGCCTGCCAAGTCGGGCGCATACTTATTAATGGCAGTCTGCGCTTCCGCCAGATATGTTGACGCAGGCATAGGTCCAGCTAGACGCTTGATGATGCTCATTCTGGTGCTTCCTTCCTTAGGGGTAAGACAGACAATGGCGGAGAAAGGGTATTTTGTGCAGTTGTACTCTTGAGCAACTTGGTAGGCCTCCGAGTCAAGAATGTTGCCGCCCCAAAGAATGATGTTGTTGGCGGGATCATTAATGAAGGTGACCACGTCCGGAGCCAGAAGAGTATCTCGTACAAAAGAATCCGTATCGTCGTGCTCGGGCGACATGAGCACGACTAAAAGAAACTTGAGGTCTTTCTTGGCCAAGTCTTGGGCTTGCGCAATTCCTCCTTCAAACCATGGAAGCTCTGTGTTTCCATACTCCTCTTCAAACTCACGCTTAAACCGTGCGGCGGTATCGCGTGGCATGAGCATTCGACGCCCGTTGGTGCTTCCCAGACCATTGCCGGCTGCGGCAGTAATGGCCCGCGGCCGGAGTTGCTGCGGCAGAAAGTTGAGCAGGTAGAAGACGGTACGGAACACCTTGGACACGATGCTGTAGCCGATGCTGAAAGGCGCCAGCAATAACCCGATGAGGAACGGCGGCCGTCGGACTGTGTTCGGCTGGGGGACGATTCGCGGGGCGGGGTCCGGCCGGTCTCTTCGGGTCGGCTGCGGGCGACCTGAAGAGGCCAGGAGGCTTTCCTGCAGATTCTCATGTCGCGCTGCTGTCCTGGGTATGTCCTGCGCCATGGCTTCTGCGACGGGGTCGGGGCCTTCACCGTCAAAGAACTTGGCGATGGCAATCTGTAGTCGCAAAATGGTCAGCGAGGGCTGCGGACATGGTATAGTAGGGAGAAGGCCATACTTGGACGTTCCATTGCGATCGCTGGAGCAGAGGTATCGCATCCTTGAGCTCCTGATTTGTTACCTGGGTGTATTGCTGCAAAGCCTCTTGCTCACTTGCGGAGAGCTGTTCCAAGTCCAAGTCCCCAGTTTCCGCCATGATGCAGGGTAAAGACGGCTGTGTCCAGTTGTCGGAAGATTTCAGCAGTCCATGGGGCAAGTTGTCGGTAATAAGGTAAGGCGCAGCTTAGCGACGGCTTGCTCAGGTCAGACGCTGGCTGTAAAGCTGATGGTTGAGACGTAGACTATGCAGGCCGAACAAAGAGAACGGTTCAAAGCAAGCCCACGGGTTGGCCGGTCGCACAAGTTGCGGAAGAGTAGCAAAAGCTGAAGTGCAGTCGAGAGCAGCAGGTAAGCGTCGGACGTGGCTTCAGCTACCTAGTCGAATGGATGGGAGTGGGAGGATGTCAAGTCGGAGGTGAAGATGCTCCACTGGAGAGACAGGCGAGATATCTGGTCCAGTGACGACACTTATCCCGTGAATGTGGAGGCAGGGGGCAAGGTGTACTTCCGCACCGTGCCTTCCGCTTAAGGCTTTCTGGTAGGGTACCTGCTTTCCAGGGCCTGGTAGCTGTTCTTCAGGTGTCTTTCCTCGTCGTGTAAGGTACCTTACCGTACGGGAGGCAGGTCCGCGTCTGCAGAGAACCGCGTTCGGGGGTCGCAACGTGTTAAGAGGCTTATCGCTTATCGCGCTATGCGGATGCTACTCGTTAAATACGTAAATGGTTCATTGCATTATTACATTTTGCATACAATGAAATCCGAATCACCATAAGATGAAAGGCTGACGTAGCTAGCAACGTGCAAATGGAATTTCACAATGAAAGCAGCGTTCTATCACTTGCGTGGTTTGTATGTACTTTTCCAAGTTCCGCTTCATAATTGGGGATGATAGCTCGCATCCTGACCAGAGCAGCTCTAAGACGTCGCCTCTGTAGATCTTGGATCTTGAGTGGGAACAGCAGATAACAATGAAAACAGGGGGTTAATGTCGTTTCCTGGTGCTCAAGCCTTCTAGAGTCTGGACAAGTTTATGCGCCGTCAACTGGGAAGAAATTGGACATGAATCATGTTCTTCCTCCAATAATGCACTTATTGAAGGTCGATTTACCTAGTCCGTTGCTTCATCCTTCGGCGCCTGTGTGTGCCCTGAGGGGAACTGCCTTGGCGTCAGGTTGGAAGTTGGCTCGTCCACGTTTAGCGCCGACAGTTGAGGCAAGTGCAGCAGCATTTTGCATTTTAGCTGCGGGTGTGTCATCAACAAGTTACAACCCCCGGACCCCGATTTGAATCTGTGCTCCTCCCTCAGCCGTCGTCGGCTTCAGCGCCGTACCTGCCACTGCCTTAACAAACTCTCTTTGGCACATCCGACTTGCATCATTACCGGGCTCTTTACGATTGCGACTGTCGCCTGTCGCTACTCCCGCCGTTGCCGCCGTCGCCGCCGGTTTCTCTCCTCCCGTCGTCTTCTCCTCTTCGACCTTGTTTCTTCTTTCGTCGTCTTCCTCGTCGGGCGCGCGCGTACCTACTGCTCGGCGTACCATCCGTTATCCGGCCGACTCCAACTCCAATCTCTGCCGCCCGCCGACGCCTTACATCACTTACCCGCGACGTCTCTACTCTGGTGCGAACCGTCTGCGGCCGACTTCAACTTTGACGGCGTCGTTCGTGTGTCCATGACCGAGACGTCTACCCCACCACGATTGTTCGAAGCATGGGAAATGTCTGCAAGGATCAAGTGCGTCAGGCCAAAATTGTTCATGTTACCCCCCCAGTCCGTCGTCGCGCGCCAGCCCCACGCGAGCTCCAGTCCTTCCATTCTGCTTGCACTTCCATACAATTGCCCGCCTTTGTCTCCCCCGCCCAGCCCATGACCAAGTTCCACGTCCAGCGCGCGCGCGTTCAACAACTTCTACCACCACATGGAACCGACCCCCGACGACGAGATCATGGGCTCTGCATTTGGCTGACTCTCTGCAGACGTCGTAGCGTCGACCAAGGGGCCGAATATATCATCCACCGACCGTACTGATCATGGCCACCTCGCGATACCCGCAGTCCGATCTGCGTCGACAAGTCGGGTCGCCAAAGCCCAAAACCCGAGGCAAGTCGACGCCCACCTTCAATCCCTAGAGTTCCCCAGAACTCGAATGCTGACTCGGCGTCAATTGGTTCAGAGAACAAAGATACAGATTGCCGGAATGTCATGATATACGGACATTGCCGCTACGAGAACGCAGGCTGCGCCTTTAATCACAACCCAAACTCATCCAACTCGACCCGGAATAGCCCTCAGAGCCAGAGCAATCAGTCAGAACTGTAGGTGTTTTTCTGCTCCAAACGCGTTGCATCTCGCCCTATTTGTGCCCCTGGGAATCCTGGATACGGCCTCGCGAATACTCGAAAAAAAACGCCGAGACTGCCCTCGCAATCCGAGTCCCATCATCGGAGAAACAACCCGTAGCGATAATATAGATCGGTTCAATGTGGCGTTTGTTGGAAAAAGCCGGAGACCGTCCGGGGAAATGGGATTTCTACAGCGGCACGTAGGGACTGGTTCGAAGACAGCGATATTCTTCGTAAGGGGCTGGGACCGACGCGTTGTGAGGTAACATCGAATGCAGCAGCACTCTGGGTACTGCCAGACTTCTGTTGTCGATCCGAAACGGTTGAACTGGTCGGCCTACAGTGTATTTGCTCGGAGCGTAACCGGAGGATTTATGCAGCAGATGGACCCCTCCTACATCATCGGAGCTGAGACCGAGCTCAGCAATCACCCTTTTGTCCCTCAGGCACCAATCACTATCACAAAGCATACAAGGAGCCAGGGCTAACATTCAGACTTGTTCAGCTCGAGAAAGACACTCAATGTCGATTCACCCTCCTTCACTCCTGCTGGCCTGCCATCTGTAGCATCTCCGAGCGCCAACTCCTCAGGCACCACAAAGAAATCAACATTTTCATCTCAGGCTGCCAGCGCGGCAGTATTCACCCCAAGAGGAGCTGGATGTAAGTTACCTAAAGTCCTGTGGTCCAAAGGTTGCTGCTAACAAACCTGCCAGCTGCTACACCGGCTGCCCAAGAAGGAGAAGCATCATCAACAGTATTTAACCCTGCGACATTCCGAGAATTTACTCCCCAGAACTTTGAATTGAGTACCGGTGTAAGTCTACAATTGGAAATGGAAAGCTTCTTCCATGCAGATGGCTCATCTATCAAGGTTACCGCCAATGGCGCGACTCCGGATCCAGCACTCAATTATGACCCATTTACCATGCCAGGCGTCGCGCAAGCATTGCCGCCGACGCCTTTCAACCCTTACGCAGATGACCCAACTGGTCTCGGTGGCTCAAGTGCTGCGTACTTTCAACACCAAAACGCTTATACCGCCCCTCTTCCGCCGGTAAGGTTTGCGACTGTCACTGGCGAACAAACCACTGACACAAGCAGCTTCAACATCATTGGTATGCGCCTGTAGGGCCTTACAGAGAAGACTTGCTCCCATTTCAGAGACAAGTTCATGACTTTTTCCTACCGGAGAAGCTCCGCGAGGAGATGCAACGCAAAGCCGATGCTTTGCAGCAGGTTATGCCAAGTATGCACACCATACATATGAACAGAGTCAACAAGCTGACAGTCTGCAGACTCGACACTGCCTGCATTGGACAACTACTTCTCACTTGTGCCTCTCGATACTAGTCACCGAAAGAGTTCTACCGTCTTTGGTTTTACAACGTGGGTGTACAAGGCAACATCGTCCAAGAATGGGCGGACATACTGCCTCCGCAGAATCGAAGGTACGCAACGAGTTCGAGTTTCACCACCTCTTACTGACTCGTTCAGGCTTTCGTTTGACCAACGAACATGCTATCCGCTCAGTTAAAGAATGGCGGCGCCTCATGAACGGCAATGTGGTAACCATTCACGACGCGTTTACGACGCGTGCCTTCGGCGACAGTTCTCTCTTCTTCGTTCACGACTACCACCCGCTTTCCAAGACTTTGGCAGAGCTGCATTTCCCTCAGGCGGGTTCAGCTCATGCGAACCGTTTCGCCGCCAAGACTTCTATCCAAGAAAGCGTCTTATGGGGTTACGTCTCGCAGATCGCCAATGCCTTGAAGGCCATCCACGCGTTGAACCTCGCGGCGCGATGCCTTGACATGAGCAAGATCATAGTCACGGACAAAAACCGCATTCGTCTCGGCGCTTGTTCTATACTGGATGTTATTGACTTTGAAAAGCGCCGGCCTGTCCAGGAGCTGCAACAAGAGGATCTGATCCATTTCGGAAGGCTGATACTATCATTGGCCACCAATACGCCACCTAACCAGCTGACCAACCTGCCACCCAACCAGCTCAAGGGATTGATTGAGCAGATGAGCCGGACGTACTCCAAAGAGATCACTGACACCGTCCTGTGGCTTTTGACGCCGGCTCCTCCAGGCGCTACGCCAAAGGGAATCGAAGAATTCATCAGCGGGATTGCAGTTCACATGGTAGCAACACTTGACGCTTGCCTACAAGAGTCCGATACCCTCAAGTCGGAACTTTTCAGGGAACTGGAGAACGGCCGCCTGGTGCGTCTGATGGTCAAGTTAGGGGCCATCAACGAACGGCAAGAATTCGATGGCGACCGGACGTGGTCCGAAAACGGCGAAAGATACGTCCTCAAGTTGTTCCGGGATTACGTCTTTCACCAGGTCGATGCAAATGGTAACCCCGTGGTTGACATGGGCCACATCATTAGGTGTCTCAATCGGCTGGATGCTGGCAGTGACGACCGAATCTGTCTTACCAGTAGAGACGAACAGACCAGCTTCGTAGTCAGCTACAAGGAACTTAAGAAGGCGGTGGGCAACGCATTTGGAGATCTTCTCAAGGGAGGCAAACAACCTGCCAACCGGGGCTTCCAAGGCTCTTCCCACTAGGGTCGGGTCGGGAGCAATGCCATCAGCCAGAACGCGGGCCGCAGCTACTGCCGGCCGATGCCGAGAGCGCAAGCTCCTCCCATCAGGGCTGGAGAGGTGGAACCCCCTGATATCAAGACTACACAAGCAAACGAGGGCGTGGGCCGCAACAATTCGAACCAGGATCAGTCGGTGGATATATATAGCCCAGATATTCGAAGGCGAGGGATGCAAGCGAGCCGGCCACGAAGCATGCTAAGCCTAGGCATGAAGACCGTTGATATTGGCCTACCGCGGAATTGGAATATGGGTGGATGATTGAACCTGGATCTATGCTTGGGCGCGGTTGTGGCGCAACTTGGGCTGCGCTTGCACGGTACAAACTTATAGCAGCGAGTGCGATTCAAGCGGTCCTGATTTGGACGATCTTTATAGATGCCGAGGAGCCCTCCAAGTATGGGGTCTTCGCTTTTGAGACATAGGTAGACGAGATGACGCAGAGATAGCAGTAACGAAACAAATCTTCTTTTTTTCATTCCTTTCATGCGCAATGGCATCACCGGTGGCGCATGAAGTATGCCAGGCTCGCAACTTTGAGCATCCGCCCGTCGTGTTATCCACATAATCTCGCGGCACCTGCTCTCCTGCCTTGTAACCACATGTCCCGACATGTCCTGGATTCATGTCTGCCACTGCGGGTATCATCGTCTCGATCACGGCCACGCTGTGCATGCCGACAAGGGGCACACACCCTTTCGTTTTTTGCGTTCTTTCCCCTCCCAGCAGGCTCACACGTACATCATGCGTCATGTCCGTTTCGTCTCTGTTGTTCCTCGACCACGGCGGGTTTGCTTCTCATTCCTCCTCGGGCTGGGCGAAGGGGTTGGCTATGGGCTCGCTGCCGTCGAGCGGGCTGACGAGGACGAGGAGGGTGCCGCGGGCGACGACGAGGCCGAGGGATCGGGTGGTCTCGTTTCCTTCCTCGTCTGTGTTTGCGGGAGGGCTTTCGTTAGCGACTGAGGTGTTTGGGGGAGGGGAAGAGGGGGTTTCGTGTACGTACCTCTCATGACTTCCTGGACCTCGTCCAGAACCAGGTTCATCAGGGCGTCGTAGCCCTTGAGTGTGCCGGTGACTAGAAGCGAGACTGGTTAGCGATCCGGTCCGAGGTGCGAAACTACGGTCGGCGAGCGAAGAAGGAAAAGGACCGGAGTCCAGGGAAGGGAGGAAGAGAGAGAGAGAGCACGAACCTTCGCGCCCTCCGTTGAACTTGACGGTGATCTTCTTGTCCATGTACTTGGACAGGTCGAGGATGTTCTCCTTCTTGGGCCTCTCGCGGTCGCCGCCGCTGCCCTGGTTCCCGCCTCCGCGGTGGTGGTGGTCGCCTCCGCCCCCGCCGCGTCCTCCTCCGCGACCCCCGCGGTGGCCGCCTCCGCCTCCTCGGCCGCCGCCTCTGTGCGATCCTCTATCCGCCATTGCGCGCTCGTGTGTGTGTGTAGTGGTGGTGTTTTTTGCAATTGTGATCCGCTCGCTATCTTGGGGTGATTCGTTCGAGCGGGCGGCTGGTGTTTTTTTTTTTTTCGTTAGGCCTCGGTGTACGGGGGATCAGTGACGTCGAGGCGTGGTGGTTTGCTTCTCGCTCCGGGTGCCGGGGTGTGAGGTCGGTCGATCGCGGTTGATGATGGCCTTTCGAGGAAAATGACAGAGCTTGGGGGTCGGATGGAAGCTTGGGGTTAGGTTGGTTTGTGTTGGTTGGTTGGTCCGGGCTGTGGTGGGGCCTGTTCTTTTCCCCCCCGCCGCCGCCGCGCCGTCTGGTGTCCCGGCCTCCGTGATTGGGCGGGGTCGCGGTCACCTTTTTTATTTTTATTTCTTTTTATTCCATTGGTGAGTGAGGTTCACATATTCACGATATCGACAAGAAGGGTTATGAGAACTACTTCCTCAGTGGCTTTTACACTTTGATGCATGTTTCATTAGCCGACGACGCCTATTCCGCGATTTGTTTCTTGCAAAGTTTCTCACGGTGAGGAATTGTAAAAGTGTCTCGGCAATGCAAGGAAGGGTTCGATTTTTGATTCGAGACCGCCGTCAAGCCACAAGTGGAAGTACGAGGGCAATGCAGCAACGAACGGCTGGTCCGGAGAAAAAGGATGCGCAATTCGACTCGTCACCGGTTTGCGAGTTCCCGCTCGCCGCCTCGAAAAAGAAGGGTCAATCTAATTTCGTCCAGATCGACGAACTCCGAGCCAGGGCGCCGCGCTGATGAATTGGGCTATGCAGCGAGGCAGGGAAAGTGAAACGTCTTGGCGCGCGAGGAGGAGGTTCATACTCGTGTAAGTGAAGATGCGAGTGTGATTGTGATGATTTTTGGGGACCTGGCGGACACTGTCTCTCTCTCTCTCTGCCGCGCGTGTTTTTTGCAGATGCATCAGGCACCGAGTTGTTAGAATGCGGTAACCCGAGTTCCTCTATGTTTTCCAGGATCGGGCCGGATTGCTTGTTGGCCAAATTCATTGCCTGATCGGGGGGCCGGTTGGCGACGCGCGTGGGTGAGCGATATATTTGCCGTCGGGGTTGCGTGTGTTGCTGGTTCATTCGGCCGTTGTTCTGATTTCCAGGCGAAGTCTTGGCACACCGCTCCGTGCCACCCTCCCCCCCCAAAGAAAACGACGCGCTAAGCTTTACGTAGCTCTACGTCAGGAGGCCCGGGGGGGGGGCTGGCCGCTGTTCGTTGTTGCTGCGTCGTGGGACGGCGGCGGAGGTGGAGTTGAGCAGGAGGAGGAGGAGGAGGAGGAGGAGGGAGACGCGGCCGGGTCGATTTGAACAAGAGGGAGAGGAGGAGTTTGGCTGCGGGCGCCGACAGTCGAAATTGCGCACCCGCTCCGGTATTCTGGGATCTGGACCACACTTTTACGTTACGTACCGCGGTTACGAAAACGACGCTCAAGCGAGAGGGATCACGAGCGAGCGACAGGTCGACGAGGCAGGGGTCGTTATTGTGCCATGTGGTCGTCGATTCGGCCGTGAAAAAAAAAAGAGAAACCAAACCAAACCAAACCAAACAATCTGCGCCGGGGCGGGACGGGGGAGGAGGGAAATCGACGTCTCAAACGTGGCAGGCCACTCCCCCAAAATAGACGTTACCTTACCACCAGCGCTGCCGGATTAAGATCTGTAGCTCTGATGGCGATTCTCGTGCGCGCGCATCAGTGTCGCAAAGAGTTACATCCCGCTGTCTTCTGTCCCTGAGATGATGTTAAGACAATGATGTTCGGGCTATTTCGGAACCTCCCTTCTGCAAAGTCTCGAGAAAATGGTGAAATTCTGTCAAACATCAACAGGGTCCAGGCCGGTGGGAAGATACCATGTGCGATTTAGACATAATTAGAAGCGTCGCGGGAAGAACGCTGGCTTGCATGTGCTAGCAGCACCAGGCCCTAGGAACCTACTGTAAAGGTAGATAGATATCTGGGAACATGCTTCATCCTCTCAAGTGCCGTCCGTTCCCATTCCAGTCCTGACGGGGTGAAATGTTAGTGGTATGGGGCCCTTTTTTCTGCTTGAGTCGCCCCGAAACACGACGGAGCCGGCGCGGTAAGGCAGGCATCCCACGCAGAGAGACGGAGTCGCGTTGCCGGGTACCTTTACCTTGTGAATCCCATGTTGCGGATTGAATGTGAACGTGTGATATGCACAATCATAGAGACTGAGCGTAAGTTTGATACCTCCCCGTCTCTTCTCCTCTCTCCCTCGCGTTCCGCTCCGTCCGAAGGACGACGAAAAAAAAAGCTTCCTGACAGTCGGGTCTCCCGTGTTTTCTTCCAATTCCAATTCTAGAAAAAGGTTCTCCTCCCCCGTCCACTGAGAGGATTCGGCTTTCATGTCCCGGCGGCGGGCAGCCAGCCCACCGACCCCTGCACTCCTGGGCCAGCGGGCGCGGGCGTGAAATTTTGGGTCCCGTTGGAGGTTTGAGCCATATATTGCTTGTGTATCTAGTTGGAGTAGGAGCCGTGCCAATGGTTTAATGGTAACACATGGGCAGTACCTTGAGGTAAGGCAAGGTACGGTAGCGATGGCGGCGGCGGCGGCGGCGTTTCTCCCACGGACTTTCCGCTCTCTGTCCGCTCCTGGCCCTGACGCCCCCCGCGGGAGAATGATACGTGATACACCGATCTGGAAAGAGTGAGAGATGAGGTCAGGCACGGTGTACGTGCGCGCATGGTTGACGAGGCGTGTAGTAAAAGTAGTAGTAAGTCAGTGTAAGCCAGGGTAAGACGGCACTGGCAATGGCAATGGCTGGACATGCTTCCAGGTCAGCGAATCGACACACGGTGTGCCGGTCTACCGGGGTTTTCTTTTAAACTGCAGCGGCTCGGTGTCCCGAAGTGGTAACTGAGCAGGTGAGGATCTACATTTCTTGGATGGAAGACCTGGGAACTTTCCCACCCGCCAGCTTTGTGTTAGCAAGTCGGGTCATCAGCAATGTCATCTCGTGTATTTCCCGCGCTGTTTCGGTAGGCGGATGGGAGTTGGCGGGCGTTGTGTTGTCTCATGGTGAAGCTCAGTGGAATGTAGGTATCGATACCTTTGCCGTGATGGCTGCTCAGAGCTGTACGGAGGTAGCCAGACCTGCGGCATGTCGAGAGTCTTTTTTTCCTCAAACATGACAAGCCGACTGGCCCAGCGCGGTCTCCATTTCCCCAGTTTCCAGGCTGTGCACAGCAATCCAATGTGTGCAAGTGTGCTGCTGCTCCCTTCCATCAGAGAACAAGGATGGCTCCCTCCCGTTCCCCGCCCGGTCGTATTGTTTGACCTCTTAATTTCACATTTTACCAGCGCGGCCTCCACGACGAGCGAGGGTTGTCCCGTTGTTTTGTTCTCTGGGCCGCCGTCCGTCCTGCCGTGGTGCCGATTCTCGAAGTCCTCGGGTTCCAGCCTGGGCGAATCTTGGATTCTCACAAGGCAAGATGTCGTAGGGCTGTCAGCTCGTCTCTTGTGCCTCGGTCCTTTACCTAACGAGATTTCGAGTCGTATTAGTCTTCTGGGTTCTCGGAATCATAAACGACGTCGTCGCGCCACCCCCGTAGTGATGGACTACCTCTCGACATTGGCGGGAATCTTGTTTTGGACATAGATATTTGCGACATTTATTCCGTCTTTGGCTTGGCTTGGCACGAAATTAAGAGCAGCGAAGGGGGCAGGCTGTGGAGGGAAATAAAAAGTCAAAAAACGAAAAGGCGCATCGTCAGTGTTGCTCCGCCCGGCGCACCAGGCGAGGCGAGACGACTTGGATCAACGTCTTACACCGGCGCGCTTCTTCAACGGCAAAGGAAAAAAGGACAAGGGCAACGAGAGCGAGAAAGAGAGAGGGTGATGAGAGACAGACATCGACACACAGCCCCCGAGTCTAGCCCGTCCAGTCTGGTAGTCGGTTTAGTGTCACCTGGGTGGCCCCCACTGGCATCTCTTGGTAGTTGTCTAACACGCAGTAAGGGCCTTGGTCTTGGATCTTAATTCTGGTATCCGTCCTGGGCTGCATCGAGGTGCATGATCAAGGTACGAATATTCGTACATGTGGTTCATGGAACTTGGTTACCTAACCCTACCACTACCACGCTTTTTCTCACCACGCACTCTCACATCACCTACCTTACCTTACCTTAGGTACCTACCTAGCTCACATCGCGCTAGGCTAAGGTTAGCTTTAGAGCTGTGAGAGCTGCAGCGGACGTTATCCAATGGCCCCCCCAAATTGAGATTGAGCTTCTCTCAGATTCAAGAGTCGAGAGTCAAGAAGTGAAGAGCGCCCTCCTCGGGTTCCGTCTGTCCAAGCTTTTTTAGGCTCCCTCCCTTCCCGACGAACGAAAAAGGACGCCGGGTCCCCTCCCACCCCCGGCCCCATCCGTTTAGTGGAACTTCCTCCGCCCTTGCTGCTTGCTGCTCCTCTCTGTCTGTCTGAGTCTCTTCTGCATCTCACTCTCTTACACACCCGCTCACACACAGCTTTCCCACATAGCTTTTCCCTCTCTCATACTCAACTCATTACCCTTACACTCACACATTCACAGCTCTTCCTCTTAGTCTCACACAGTCCTCAAGGGGCCTGCCGCTGCCAGGTGGAAACACGGCACCGGTCCCGCCCCTGTTATTGGACAATTCCACGCCTTCTTCGCCTTAAGCTACGCCCGCCGCCTCGTCCTCATCGGCGGCATCCAACAACAGCTGGTGCTGTCAGTGCCGCATATCCTGTGTTGGTGTGTGTTCCTCCTCACTCTCACTCTCAGTCTCACCCTCATCCTCACCCTCACCTCACCTTATTTCTTCCCGTCCTTTCTCGCTTTCGCCCTGTGAGTCCTCTCTCCACCCCAGTCCCGGTCCTGGCCCCGTCCGTCTCCGTCCCCCTCTCCACGTCCCTCCAGTCCTCCCCCGTACAAATCTCATTCCAAACTCCCAATTCCAACCCTCCTCCCCTCTCACCTCACCCCCCGTTTTCTTGGCTCTGCGGCCTTGTCGCCTTCCCCTCGATCAACAATTCTCTCGTTCCTCTTTCGTTCGAAGCTTTGCTCCAGTCAAGTCAAGCTCCAGCTTCCGCCGTTACCTGAGGCATTCCTCGCCTGGCCTCTCATTGCACACTGCCCACAGCCCACTCACTCACTCACTCACTACCTACCTACCTACCTTACCCTCCCAGTCCCAGGCCTGCTGGGGTCGCCACTGCACCTCTTAAGGTCCTGCTTCGCCATGAACTAACCAACTTCCAGATTCCAGATCTTCCTTTTTACCTTCCAAGGCTTTTTAGCCTTCAACCCTCTTCACCCATATACCCATCTCACACTTCAACTTCCATCGCACCCGTCTCTTTGTGTACTTTTCTTGCCGGGGGAGGGCCGCAGCAGAAACAGACCAAAAAAGGAAACACACACACACACAAACAAACACCTCGCGACTCCAACCAAGTTCGTGAGACCCTTCACACACACATCTCTCGCCGGTGACCTTCTCGCCATGGCGCATGCCCAGGATTCCCAAGAACCCCATAAACGGAAACGGGACGCAGACGACAGCGGCAGCCAGCCGGCTCATTCTGATCGCATTCCCCAGCCTCCTCCGCCTCAGTCAGGTATGTGCGGTGCGCCAGTGTGTGTGATCCAATGCCGAACTCTCCAACAACAACAAGTCCGAGAACAAGACACGCGGAAAACATGAGCCGTCGATCTCATCCATCAACTGCATCTTGTCGTCGCGCCCGGAGGCAATCGAGGTTAGACTCGCCATTGATCCCTCGCCTAGGCCTGCCTGCCAGCGCCGCCCGCACTTGTTATTCCCTCCCATCAGTCTTCTCCCTTCGTCTCCATCTGCATCCCAACGGTCCTCACCAAGTCTTCATCAACCGCTCGATCCGAGGGGCCCTTGGTGTTGGTTTGACTCGGCTGCCATGCATTTCGACCCCCCGTCGTCGGCTCACACTCGCGCGTAAAGCACACACGTGTAAAAAGCAAGCACACTAACATTGACCAAGGCAATTCTTCCATCATCAACTATCTCTCCAAAGCCAGTCCCGGCAAGCTCAGGCTCATCCAGGGCGAGCCTGACACTTTTTCCGATGTTCTCGGCCTATTGAATCAGTATGAAGGTACGGCTTGCCCTGGTCCTGATTCGTGTTATTGAATGCCAAGACTCAATTTTATATAGGGGTTCTCAACAGACACGAGAGTCTCGCCGCCAATTTGGGCGCCAAATTGACGGGCCCTCGCCTCCTCAAGGCCATGGAAGGCGCCTTCGAGGGTCCCATCATCACCAATCCGCCGACCGCCTACGGCGCAGCACCCGTGAGCTGGATCGACATTGTCTCCTTCGCCAAGACCAACCCGGAGAAGTTTGTCCTCACCACCGGTCATGACGGCGAGCGCACGTGTCAGTTTTACTTGGGCGGAGTGCAGGTCCAGATCTTGGAGGACGACTGGCGTCTCATCATGAACGGCGCGCTAGACAGGTTTTCCATCGTCTCAACGGCCCCTCTGGAAGAGGACGAGACGGCAGAGGTGGCTACTCTGGAAATCGTGGAGCAGCGGCTGCAGGTGCTCATCAAGAAAGCCGATGAAATCGCCAAGAGGGCGCGCCAACTCAACTATCATCTGAGCGGTCGGAAAGCTGGCATCAACTCGCGCCATGGTGGCCAACAACCGGGGGGCTCTACGTTTCCATCCGTCAATCATCCCCAGCGCCACGTCGGCAGCCACGGCTCTGGCTACGACCTCCATGCAGACCTTCTTCAGCAATTCGTCTCGTCCTCCTCCCAGGGCTATCCTCCCCGGGCTCCGTCCAACGCCGGCCTCGAAATCCATTCTGGTCAACACACACCGCCCGCTACAAATCCTCACCCACATTCGCTCCCTCTCCAAGGTCGCCCTGTTGTCGCAACACATGCGCCCGTAATACCGCAGCGGGACTCATCATACGACCCCTCGTCAGCACACAGAGGTATCATCACCGCACGCATCGAGAAGTTGAGTAAGGGGGATCAGATCTGGCCTCCGTGCGATCGCTGCCGTCGGCTCAAGTCACCTTGCGTGAAGCACCTGACGGCTTGTCAAGGTTGCACCAAGAAACACGCGAAATGCGGATGGAAAACCATCACCGAAGAAGAAATCGCCTGGCTCAACCGCGACGCTAGCAGCAGTGCCGACGAGGCACATATGGAGCCAAACCCAACAAACCCTCCACCGCGGGGGACATTACGATACGACCCTACTCAAGACGACGGCCGATCCAATGAGGAACCGCCACCGTCGGCCAGTCTGATGCCGGGGGAGATTTCTCGACCGGCCAGCCGAGGCCAGCAGAGCCACCAAAGTCACCAGAGCCACCAGAGTCATCAAAGCCAGCCGGGGCACCGTCAGCGATCGCCTATGGAACCCGGCTCTCGTAGTCGAACGAGTAGTTTCATGGACGTCGAACACGAGCCGCCGCCCAGCCTCAAGCCGTGGATGCCAGAGCCGAATCGAGGAGATCAGCTTCCTCCTTTGAAGAGGGACCATCTGTTGCTGAGCCACATGGCATCAGCTGCCACGGCGGCAGCAGATGCCCGAGATGCCAGCGGGACGCCAGCAGGTAATCTTGCTGGGCGGTAGCCGACATGGCAGATTGCGCAGATGTGTTTTTGCGCTAGAACGAGTGTATGAGCCCGCAACTTCAGCATCGCATACGAATTTTATGTGAGAGAGAGAGACAGACCAAGGAATCGAACGAGTGTGTCATGTGTGTGGTGTGTCGACGTGCGTATGTGCGAAGTGCGAAGTGCGAACAGAGAAGAAAAAGAACATAGCAGATACTCATAATGATACTCAATGAGCCATTCTTACATTTAAATCTCTGTGCTTATAACTTCGGTTTGCAAACTGTTCTACGTTATCCAGCAACCTGGAAGGTATCGAACGGCGCAGCCCAGCACTGACGACAGGGGGCGGCAATCGATGACCAACGACGTTGAACGGGGAGAAAGCCACAGGGAAAACGTGGATCTCCGCACGGACCATTTCGACCCCGTTCAAAGTGGATCACGTCAAATCTGAGCGTGGCGCGTTTTTACTTATCGATGTCAGTGAAAAAAAAAAGTTCCCAGCTCCATCAATGACGGGCTCTGGTTCTGCAGCTCCCTCATCCACCGCCCAACTCCTATCTACGACATGACCTCGACGTGACGGTCCCCCATTGTCGCCCTCCCTCCCGTTCATTCCATCCTTCGATATCGATTGCGATCTGGTTTCTCGTCGTATTACCGTCCGGCTTTCCATCCCCTCAGTCGAAAGCTGGTCGTCCGCTCTCCATCGCCTCGATCGCCACCTCGCTCTAGATGGCCCATTCTTCCGTGCCCGCCGAATTCATGTCTGCAACAGGCGACCGGCCGGCCGCGCGCCGCGCCCCGGATACGACATCGTACCCGACATCTAGAGAAACGGGCGACGTGATCCCCGACACAAAACAGAACCCCTCGGTGAATGGGAAAGAATCACCATTCGCCAAGTCATGGGTACATTTCGTCGCTGGCGGGTATGTCTGACGGCCTCCTTGAAGCGAAAAAAGATTGCATCACGGTATGCTGATCAAAGGTTCTCCGTGAATGTAGCGTCGGAGGAATGACAGCAGCGACCCTCACGGCACCCCTCGACGTCCTCAAGACCCGCCTCCAGTCCGACTTCTACCAGGCCCAGCTCCGCGCCTCCCACCAGGCCCGCGCCCAGGCCGTCGGCACCCTCAGCCCCCTCCGCGCCGCCGCCTTCCACCTCCGCGAGACCTTCCAGATCCTCGGCTCCGTCTACAAGATGGAGGGGCCCCGCGCCCTCTTCAAGGGCCTCGGCCCCAACCTCGTCGGCGTCATCCCCGCGAGGAGCATCAACTTCTACACCTACGGCAACGGCAAGCGCCTCATCGCCGAGTACGGCAACGGCGGCCAGGAGTCCGCCTGGGTCCACCTCTCGGCCGGCGTCGTCGCCGGCGTCACCACCAGCACCGCCACCAACCCCATCTGGCTCGTCAAGACCCGCCTGCAGCTCGACAAGAACGTCGCCGAGAAGAGCGGCGGCGTCCGCCAGCGCCAGTACCGCAACAGCCTCGACTGCATCCGCCAGGTCCTCCGCACCGAGGGCTTCACCGGCCTCTACAAGGGCATGAGCGCCAGCTACCTCGGCGTCGCCGAGAGCACCCTCCAGTGGGTGCTGTACGAGCAGATCAAGAACGAGCTGGCCAGGAGGGAGGAGCGCATCGTCCGGAGCGGCCGGGAGAAGAGCTTTTGGGACCGCACCGTCGACTGGATGGGCAACGCCGGTGCCGCGGGCGGTGCCAAGTTGGTCGCGGCCATCTTGGCGTATCCCCACGAGGTTCGTTCTTGACTCCCTCAGAGAGGAATGAGAAACGGGATTCGAACAAGTAGCTAACGTGAAGGAAAAATAGGTCGCGCGAACCAGATTACGACAGGCGCCCCTGGCCAACGGCCAGCTCAAGTACACCGGCCTGATCCAGTGCTTCCGCCTCGTGTGGGTCGAGGAGGGCTTCATGGGTCTCTACGGCGGTCTCACCCCTCACCTCATGCGTACGGTACCCAGCGCCGCCATCATGTTCGGCATGTACGAGGGTATCCTTCGCCTCTTCAACACGCCGTCCAAGACCGGCACGACCGTGTAAGAACCCGAGAAAAAAAAAAAAAAAAAAAAAAAAAACCGAAAAAAGCAACGACATATACACCACAAAAAACCGGCAGATCCAAGCAACGGCGGCGGTTCTCTTGGATGTCACCTTTTTCTTGTACTATAAATCCCCCTACGAACCGACGAGCGCACGACTGCGGAAACTTTTGGGAGGGGGAACGGACACACTACGCTCACGCTTTCCACGCTCTCACGCTCAACGCAATCCCTCCTCCTCAACCCCGGGCATATCGACACGCCAAAAAACTTCTCTTCTCACTACTTTTAGTCTTTTGTTTGACGAGGATACTCGAACAGCCACCACTACCAACTACCACGTTACAGCGGATGTACGATACGGAGCGAAGCGGGAACCTATAGAACTTTGTGTGTAAGGCTTCGAACGAAAAACAGGGGCGGGTCTATCTGCGGGAATAACGCAGAAAAATGTAAATGGAGCCCCTTTTGGAGAGAAGGAGAGGAGAAATGTCGGCAGCATCTTAATGGCGTTAATTCTTTCATGCGGGAGGGGGGGCGTCGTCATGTACAAAAATCCCAAAACAGAAAACAACACATACACAAACACTCACACCATACCTCAAGACACCTGATGAGGGAAGGAGGGCTTGGGTGTCTTTTGACTTGACGAAGATGACGAAGAAGAGGGGGTAGGGGAGAACACCCGAAAATCTGTGTACCAATAATGTATATAAAAACAGGCAGAGGTGTATAAAGAGGGGAAAAAAAATCAACTCTCATGAGAAAAGACGACGAACGAGGCTCGGGACTTTTCCGTTTTGAGGTGACGTCGGGGCGACGTGGAACAGTGTAGCTTCAACTCAGGCTCAAACCTGCGTCTTGGTTCCCCATGCATCAATTCAAAAAAGTAGTCACTTCCTGTTTTCCTCTTGGGAATTGGCTGGCCCCTTTTAATTCACTTAGATATGAAGTCGAACCGAGACGAGGTGTCCGAGTCTAGATTCGGGTTCTAGTATGTGACGTCACCTTTTGGAGGCTCGCTTTGTGAGAAGCCAAAGATGTCAATTTTTGTAATGCCAATAGCCCTCTCCATGGAAGAACGAGTAACGCTGATTGATGCTGTCCGCCTTCGGCGGATGTTTGTTTTTCGTCAAGCTCGGCGCGTTGGGGGGAAATCAAGCTATGGATGTGTTGAGCGGACGACGCAACAAAACAACACAAGCATAAAAGGTAAAACAGCTACTAGTTATTGGGATATGGAAACTTGATACGAAACGAGGAAAAAATAACAAGGGAGGAAAAAAAACAACGGCCACCGCTAGACACCGGCCCCGCCCTGCTCAATCGTGTCAAATCATGTCCTTCTTCTCTGCGCTGCTCATCATCCAAACACCGGGATTTTCTTCGTCAAGGGGCGTTCACTTCTCTTTTGTCCTCTCTCCATCCTTTTTTCAAAGACTTTCAAAACTCTGGTTCCCTTTCCCACCGAGCCTGGAACTCTTTGCCAGTCCCTCGAGCTGTGTGTCGGTGCGATGGTGCTTGGGCGGTCGTTTGCGCAGTTTGTTTGGTGTCCGCGAGGCCGACGATGCAAAAGTGTTGGGCAAGCTGGCTCGGAGCCTCAGTCACCACGCATTACGGTCCCAGTTGGGGTCTGGTAACTTGCTGTTAGCTGCCGGGGTTTCTTCAACTTTCCACCTCTGCTGTCTCCCAACCGCAACCGGCGCCATCTTGGCCGTTGGGAGACATGTGATGACAAGGAAGACGTGACGGCCAAAGAAAAGAGCTCACCTTGCACGAAAGCAGCCAGGACTTTGCTGCCCGTCTGCAGGAGCGGGTGGCCGACGACGATGCGCAGGAACTTCTCGAGGCCGGCGCGGCGGCCCTCGATGACGTCGTCGCTGAAGCGGTTCGTGAAGACCTTGCCGGGGAGAGGAGGGATGGTGACGCGGGCGCTCTCACGCTCGAGGATGTCGCGGAAGTACTCGAAGTCGGAGTAGCGGCGGCGGACGCTGGAGGCGCGGAGCTTGAAGGCGGGGATGTTTGTGCGGCAGACGATCTCGTAGTCGGTATACATGCCGCGACCCATACCGTGGGTTCGGGGGTTGCGGACCTGTGCGGGAGGGACGAGTTAGATAGTCAGTCATGGGCAATGTTTCCATTGCTGCGCCGGGCCACGAGAGGCGTTAAGCTCCATCGCACCGGTGGTCGTGGAGTGCGATTTGTGTTTGCTAGAAGGCCATGCTTACCTCGATCTCGAGGAAGTTCTCGGGAGGCCCGTAGATCTCGTCAAACGACTGCTGTCGCGTATCCGGCATCGCCTGCATGATGGGCCGATGGAAGCGCGGCGAGGCCTGGCTGCCCGCCTGCGAACCGGTCGGTGATGTGGGAGAGGTGGGGGAGGTGGGCTCAGCGCCGGCAGCGCGAGCTGTGTTCTGGGCGCCGGAATCCGTTTTGACGGCTTCTCGGGGGTGTCGACGAAAAGATCGAGGGGTT
Organism: Colletotrichum karsti; assembly: GCF_011947395.1. Lineage (NCBI taxonomy): Eukaryota > Fungi > Ascomycota > Sordariomycetes > Glomerellales > Glomerellaceae > Colletotrichum > Colletotrichum karsti. Next base: position 347,777 of record NW_024065939.1, read on the forward strand.
TTCTTTTGAGCTCGGTAGCCTCGTCGACGGCTGACGTCGGCGCGATATCGGGTTCGGCTGCGAAGGTTTCTCGATTGACTTTGTGGGAAGATAGGGATTGCCGAGTCGTTCGCGACTCTCGGTTCGTGTGGTCTTGAGGGCGCGGTTGAGGTGAAGTTGCAGTTACGGAAAAAAAAAGTCGAGGTGTGAGGAGGTGGGGGAATGGTGCGAAGGTAGCCGATTACGATAGAAGAACTTCGGGTGGTGTTTAGCTACGAATTGCGGGGGAGCAGCAATCACGTCCAAGCCCAACGTACCTTACCCGGCCGCTGTCCGGCGATTACATGGAAGGACCAGGCAGGGTAAGACGAGAGAGGCTGAGCCGATGTCTGTGGGGGGCTGGACTGAGCGCCGCCCGATCCAGCAGGTGGGGGTGTGCCGGGAATGCTCGTGGGATCTAGCCGATCTGGACCTCATCTCGTCCATGTTTGCTGAACAAGACTAACAATCACTATCCCCCAGCAGAATTCACTACTTTGTTTTTGTCCTTGTCACTTTCAGTTCTATTGAAGCCACTGTTGAAGCCAGGCAAATATTGTATTCTGGCTTGTTCTGATTATGTATTGCGGTCGTGCCTTCACCTCGCATACCAAGCTGTTACCATCCTTCACCGAAACCCGATAAATAGGTACAGAACTTGCTTACTACATCATACAATTCGATGCCGTGACTCTGAAATAATCTGCCAGCGGGGCATCGCCATCCCAAAGTGTTCAGACCATTTAGGGGTGTTATGCGCGAGACCAGATGTTCAGAAGCAGGTGCTGGTGCATCGTATAAGTCCCATGAAGAAAGCAACCAATAAACGCCGATTTTCTCACCTCCGAACCGTTTCTTCCGTCGCCCATATACAAAGGTGGTCGCATTGACCTCGACCATTTTTGGTGCTTTAAAGCAGCCGCCACGACCCGAATTATCGCGGATGGGGCTCACCCTCTGCTACATTTGCTGATCGGCGGCAGTCGCATATATGGCGGCATGGGTTGGCGTCTGAGCCTCTGAGCCGTGGTGAGATTACACAGCAGATGATAAACCGCGCGCCGGAGTGTAGAGTATGTCACCGGAATAGACCAGATCGTTACTTCTTGTCGGCAAATCTTTGGTGGATTGCACGGATCTGCTCTTCCACGTTTAGGCTGTGCAGATGGTTAATGTGCGCCTGGCTCTTGCCGTCAGGGTTTCCATCGAAACTATGGATGGCCGCCTTTTTCCGACGAGCAGCCTCTTCTTCCGAAAGAGGCTGGCCTGTGATGCCATCGAACACATCACTTCGTTGACTTGCCAATCGCTTCAGGTTGTTGGCGACGTCCGCGGTGGATAAGTTGGTGGTGGCATAACGCGCCTCGGCCTTGGCTCTTTGGTCCTTCCATTGAGGGTCTAGGAGCTCGACTGCATCATTTATTAGCATACTCGGTAATGTTGAGAACAAGTAAAATGGAGAATAGCTTACTTCGCATGTGCTCGTCCAGCTCATTCATGGGAATCTGCTGCTTGCAGTTGGGACATAACGCTGTCTGGACACTCTGTTTGTTGGCGGCGCGCTGAAGGGCCCTCGGTACGTAGTTCTCCTTAATCTTCATCGGAGCAGTACCACCACGAGCCTCAGCTCGCGCCTGTTGCTCGCGGGCACGCGCCTCTGATCTCTCTTGGATCCTCCGCTCCTCTTCCTCTTCCTCTGCTGTCCTCCGTGGCGGACCATTACCGTATGGTTGAGGCGCTGCTGGCTGGTACTGCTGCTGCTGGGGCGCATATCCCGTGTGGACAGGCAGAGTGTGAGAAGTCTGGGCGTATGCGTTGTACGACGAGTCTTCTTCACCCGGGAAAGCTTCCTCGATGCGGAGGTTAGAGCTGATGGACGCCTTGTTCCTCTCTTCAAGCGACGCATATTGCAGATCGTTCAGGTTCGTCGGGGGTGGCAGGTTCGCGTGCTCGTCGGCGTCAGTGAAGACAATGGTCTCCACAACCACGAAATCGTTCCAGTCGATGCGGGCAAAATCCATTCGCTTCTTCTCATCGTCTTCCTCCTTCTTTTGCTTCTCTGATTCCTGGAACTTGGAGTACTCGGCGCGTTGCTTCGCACGGCTCAACACGTGGTACTTGTCCTTGACGTTGTGCTCGAGTTGTGCAATACGCTCCTGCTCCAACTTTCCTCCTTCGCCGCCAAGTCCGCTGGCCCTCAATAACGCCGTATACTGATCGACCTGATGTTGAAAGAAGTTGTGGAACGTGTGATTGGGGATGAGGAACTGGAATTGCGGGTTTCCAGCCTCGCGCTGAGCAAGCTGTGTCATGAACTGGCGGCCATTCTTGGCAACGAAAAGCGCGGCCAAGCGGATGACCTCAAGATCCTTCTGATTGATTCGAGGCATTCGAGCGGAGAACTGAAAGTCGGGGGGCTTCGGCGGGCCTTGAGGCTTCTGTTCGGCGGGAGCGGCTTCGTTGGCGCGTCCCGCGGCGATGGCTGTGCCGCGGCCTGCCTTGATTTCATCGAGTCGCCATTGGTAGTAGGCGTGGTAGGCGTCCGTGCTGTTCAGAAAGCTGAACTTTGGGTTAGAGCGTTCCTTGTCGCGAATTCTGTCTTCGAAAACCAGACCGTTTCGCGCGACGTAGCCAGCCGTCTTCTCCAGCACATTGCGGATTTCGCGAGGAGGAAGAACAACTCCTTCGGGATGCTTCAGGTCATCGAGTGCGGCGGAGGCATCGCCGTTTGTCGCAGGCGTGGCCATGTTGTGGTTGAAGGTGCGCGCCGTCGGAGTGATGTCGTGAGGATGCGGCGCGTGGAGCTTTGGGGGATGTCGAACGGAGGACAAAGCTGTCTTGCGCCTTCGTACTTTTTTCGGAGACGCCAAGGCAATCTGGGCTCCAGACGGTTGGCGCGATGTCTTAGTCAGCACGACGAGTCAAGTCAGCACGGGCCACAGTCCGCTTTCTTCAGCTGCAACTTCCATATTCAGGATACCCGGGTATTGCAGCAACTTTCCAATTGGAAATTTAGATGCTATTTCGAAAAGAATTGCGTCTTGGTTCACCTCATTCTGAAGGTTCTCCCACTGTATCTTTCTCACTGATTGAAGTATGGTATGGAGTGCTGGCTTCATTTAGATGAAGTTGAGCGCTACCTGAGTCTGGCTCTTGTTGGACACAATTGCCATAGCGATTCCTCACATTAGTTGCTTCCGGCGGAAAATGTCTTAGCAAGATCTGTGGTCAGATGGGGGTCTCCTCAACCATTTGCATTGTGAGTTCTAAGATGAGCCCTGCTCGTTCTTTGGCAGCTCTGTTTCCATCACTAGCGACTGCCCCTATTTGTAACTTTCGGTTAACCCCCCCTTACGACACAGCAAGAGAAATTTGCACACCTTCTCGCCCACGTTAGGTTGAATCCAACGAATCTTCACATAGGCTGACACGTAGTTGTGGACAGATATCTATGAAGGCCGAGATGCGGGCCAAGGGAGAAGGATCGTTTGTGCTGGTAGAAAAACAAAGAATGAAGGGAGCCAGGCCGTTGCGATCAAGTCCATCCTCTAATACGTGCCTTGGCGGAGTGCTTGAGGAGCTAGCAACGAGCCATCTAGGTGAATCGGCCACGGCCAAAGGCTTGCGTGGAATACCATGATCAAGTCTGAGAGATGACATAAGCAGCACACAGCCTAGGACTTACGACAGTAGCTACTTCGAATAAGTTGATGAGGCCCCGAGATGCATGAAGGATGCGGAGCTCTTGCTGCACTCTGGAGAGGCAATCCAAGGTGTTGGTGTCGGAGGTACAGTGCTTACGTACACCAGTTGTCCTTTTTTTCCAATTGCTTCAGCCGCATCGCAGCAGTGCACTGGCCACATCCCATCCAAAGTGGGAATAGGAGGGTCCAGCGAAGACGTCCTCACAGAGCAGCTGGAGGACAGAGAGGAGACGTCTGACAGAGCGAGAACAATGGCAGCCACAGCAAGTCCTCCCGACGCCTACATTGACGCTAAAAGAGGGGGCTCGGATACTAGACAGGAGCTATGGCATCTCCTGTCAGCTTCTGAGTGCTCGTTGGAATGCAATCTGTATTCCCCAAATGGCCACCTGTCCAACCAGAACCAACACGACTTTCAGGATCAGCTCGGGGTTCCGGTGTCAGATGCCAATGCTACCTTGATGCCTTCACAAGCGAACCGCGTTAAACCGCGTTAAGTGATTCTCAGGTGGGAGCAAGCCCCCAGCGGATCAGTGGGGGCTGGCTCAATATAACGCGTCCCCGGGGATTCGCAGAAACCCGGGAACAAGAACATGGTACTCTGTAAAACTGCAGACCTACTTGAGATCTGGCCGTCGTCCTCAATGGATCTGGACACTTTCAGCTCTATGACAGCCCAGGGTAATTTTAGACACACTTCGCGCTTGCTGATGGTCCTCCCAAGAACAGGCCTTAAAAGGCAGACGCGAGCTCTGTAAACCAATGATGTGTCTCGTACACTGCATAAATGCGGGCCATTCATGGGGAATCGTGGAAGGAACTGCGAAGGGGGGGCGTGGAGGGTCTCCAAGGGGGGACCTCGAGAACCCTAGCTTCAACCAATTGTTTGCTGTCAGACCACATGGGACGGAGAGGCCACGGTGCATTCGACCCTCCCCTATCCTCCCTTCCAGCCTGTTCCTAGCCGTCCGTCATCAGCTTCCGCGGTCAAACTTTCCGTCGCCAGACCGGACAGTCCTTGACCACTTCTTTTTTCCCTGAACCTCCCTTTTTTGGTCTGTACACTCGACAAGAAACTATACAACTTCCCCTCGAGGGCATTCATCGAGGTCGCCCGTCAACCTGCCTTTGCACGAATGACGGCCTTTTAATGCTTGTCTTTTCTTCTCGACTTTCGTTGATTCCATTTCTCACAACCTTGTCCTCTTCTATCTTGCGAGCTATCGACCACTCCACCACCATCGTCGACTCCTACGTCGCCCACCATCGTCGCCTCTGAGCGGAACGAGCCTCCTATCCCCGACCCAGTCCCGCGCCGCCTTCTGTCCTCTGCGATCCGATAATCACCGGCGATGGCTGCCATCAAGGGCGTTCCGAGCCAAAAGCTCGAGAAGCCCGCCAATGGTGCAAACGGCACCCATGCCAATGGCAATGGCAAGGCCCCCGTCAAGCGCGAACAGAGCTACAAATCGGAGGGCGTCGAGGACAATGATGTCTTCCTCTTGCCCATCTCAGACTACCAGATCATGCTGGTTCTCACCGTCGTTGCTGCTGCCGTGCGCCTGTTCCGAATCTACCAGCCCACCAGTGTCGTCTTCGACGAGGTCCAGTAAGTCCATCTCCTGAACCGCTCATGGTTTCCTCTCTCTAATTCCCTCGCTCCAGCTTCGGTGGCTTCGCTTCGAAATACATCAAGGGCAAGTTCTTCATGGACGTTCACCCTCCTCTGGCCAAGATGCTCATCGCTCTGACCGGTTGGTTGGCTGGCTTCAATGGCGACTTCGACTTCAAGGAGATTGGCAAGGACTACCTCGAGCCTGGCGTTCCCTACGTCGCCATGCGAATGTTCCCCGCCATCTGCGGCATTCTCCTCGCCCCTCTCATGTTCCTGACATTGAAGACCACCGGATGCCGAACCACGACTGCTCTGTTGGGTTCCGGCTTGATCATCTTCGGTAAGCCACGCGTCCCCTATGACACTTCCCAACGCAACACTAACACGGCCATCCAGAGAACGGTCTCCTTACTCAGGCTCGCCTGATTCTGCTTGACTCTCCGCTCATGGTCGCGACCGCATTCACCGCTCTCGCCTTCCAATCCTTCACGAACCAGCACGAACAGGGTCCTGAGAAGGCCTTCCAGTTGAGCTGGTGGTTCTGGCTCATCATGACGGGTCTCGGTCTCGGTGTTACTTTCAGCATCAAGTGGGTTGGTCTGTTCACCATTGCCTGGGTTGGAAGCTTGACCCTGATCCAACTCTGGGTTCTCCTCGGCGACACCAAGAACGTCACACCGGTATGTCATCCTTCTGGCCTGGTAACTAATAGACCATCGCAGCTAACAAGAAAACCAGCGCATTTGGGCCAAGCACTTCATGGCTCGCGCCTTCTCTCTTATTATCATCCCTTGGACTTTCTACATGGCCATGTTTGCCATTCACTTCCTCTGCCTCGTTAACCCGGGCGACGGTGATGGATTCATGAGCTCCGAGTTCCAGTCCACCCTTAACTCCAAGGGCATGCAGGATGTCCCGGCCGACGTTGCCTTCGGCAGCCGCGTCAGCATCAGACACGTCAACACTCAGGGCGGCTACCTTCACTCTCACCCCCTGATGTACCCCACGGGTAGCAAGCAGCAGCAAATTACCCTGTACCCCCATAAGGACGAGAACAACGTTTGGCTTCTTGAGAACCAGACCCAGCCCCTCGGCGTCAATGGCGAGCAGATCAATGGAACTCTGGCTTGGGACAACCTCCCTCAGCCCGTACACATCAAGGACGGCGACGTCATCCGCCTGTACCACCTGCCTACCTTCCGCCGCCTTCACTCTCACGATGTCCGCCCCCCTGTCACGGAAGCTGACTGGCAAAACGAGGTTTCGGCCTACGGTTACGAAGGCTTCGAGGGTGATGCCAACGATTTGTTCAAGATCGAGATCGTCAAGAAGCAATCGCTGACATCCGCGGCCAAGGAGCGCGTTCGCACGATTGAGACCAAGTTCAGACTCGTCCACATCATGACCGGCTGTGTTCTCTTCTCCCACAAGGTGAAGCTCCCTGACTGGGCGTCCGAGCAGCAGGAAGTCACATGCGCGAGAGGTGGTACTCTGCCCAACAGTCTGTGGTACGTCGAGTACAACGAGCACCCTCAATTGACTGGCGAGAACGTGGAGAAGGTCAACTACCGCCACCCTGGCTTCTTTGGCAAGTTCTGGGAGCTGCAGAAGGTTATGTGGAAGACCAACGCCGGCCTGGTTGAATCTCATGCCTGGGACTCTCGCCCTCCCTCTTGGCCCGTCCTCAAGCGCGGCATCAACTTCTGGGGCAAGAACAACCGCCAGATCTACTTGATGGGCAACCCCATTGTGTGGTGGAGCTCTACCCTGGCCATCGTCGCCTACGTTCTCTTCAAGGGCATTGCAACTCTCCGCTGGCAGCGCAGCTGCAATGACTACAAGAACGTCACCTTCAAGCGTTTCGACTACGAGGTCGGTACAGCTGTTCTGGGCTGGGCGTTCCACTACTTCCCTTTCTACCTGATGGAGCGTCAGCTGTTCCTGCACCACTACTTCCCGGCCCTCTACTTCGGCGTGATGGCGCTCTGCTCCGTCTTCGACTTTGCCACTGCTCGCATTTCATTCGCCGGTATTAGGAACAACCCGATCATCAACCGCGCCAGCGCCGTGGCTTTCCTGGCCCTCACCATTGCGGTTTTCATGCTCTTCTCTCCCCTGGCCTACGGCAACCCCTGGACCAAGGCCGAGTGCAACCGCGTTAAGTTGCTTAGCACCTGGGACTTTGACTGCAACACCTTCCTTGACGACGTAAGTAACGCTACTGCTGTTGTGCCGGAAAGAGGAATGCCCGAGAGAGGATTGTGATAGCCCGTATTGTCTCGCATGCATTATCACATGCAGAAAGACTTGTCTGGAGGGATTCATAGCCAATTGAGATGAGATTCGGCCCAACGTCAATGGGAATCGTGATGGTTGAATGAGGCTGACATGTTTTGCATCATAGTACTCTCAGTACACGGAGATCCTCACCCGCACCTCCGCTGCACCGACCCCGACTCCTGCCCAGTCCAAGGTTCCCGCCCCTCCCGTCGGCGGCGAGGTGGGACAAGTCCCGCTTCAAGACGCCCCAAAAGAGCAGCCCCCGGCGGCGGACGTGTCGGACGCGCCGGCCCAGAAGGTGCTCTCCCGGGAGGAGCGCGTGGAGTACCGGGACCAGGACGGCAACCTCCTCGACGAGGAGCAGGTCAAGGCCTTACAGGGCAAGGTCGAGTTCAAGACAAAATACGAGACGCGGACGCGCGTCGTCGACGCAAGTGGGAACGAAGTGCAGATGCCCGAAGGCGGATGGCCGCAAGAGCCTGGTCACGACCAAGGAGCCAACGTCGCGCCTCCTCACCCTGATGTCCAGGGCGTGGATCAGGAAACCAAGGCCAAGCCTGCCGACGAGGCGCAGGACTCCGTCGCGCCCGATGCCGCCGAGAGCGTCAAGGGCGCCAAGGAGGCCGAGCAGAAGAAGCCCAAGCCGGCGAGCGACGGCGGCAAGGAGGCGACGGCTCAGGAGGAGCTCTGAGTTCGGATGCGATATTCAGACGGAGTATAGAAAGACCGCCGCGCTCCCCGCGACGGATGATATGTCACGATAGGCGCCGTCGTCTCTCTGCCATCTACCCCAGAAATCTTACATTTCGAGGACGAGGTAAGGCAGGGGAGATTGGATGAGGAGCGCGAATATCAAGGGCACACAACTCAATGTACAACCAAGCCCAGCCTGGCGTCATGTAGAAGGAGAAGAAAAAAACGGGAGAGTTGGGTGGATGGATACCTAGGCGGCGGTAGGGAAAGGGTTATGAAGCCGAAATCTCATTTGTTGTAAGACCACACCACACACAATCACACATGCAAAGCAAATAACATGCCTGTCAATGTCAGAGTTCATTGATGGGCTCTTTCCTTTTTTTCTTCTTTTTCAAGTTTACAATAATACAGCTGTTTCTTTGCTGAAGAATGATGTGATTTCCCATTAGATACATCTGGTATATCTGCACACATGGGTGTATTTGAGAAGCAGTAGCTAGCACCGAGTAGGGCTTTCTGAGTAGTAGATGAGCATGTCATTTTGCAACATGCAAAGAGGTGAAGAGCTGATTAGTTCGAAGTTGCTTACAGATGTCGCGATGTATAGCCCCTTGATCAAGCTGTCCTATTGATTCAAGAGGACGTTATGAGTAGTAGACAAAGAATCTCAAGTCACTATGCATCAAGCAACAGTAGAGTATATCAAACTCAAAGGTATCATTGTGTCTCTGCCATTAAGCCTAGTGAAGCGGCCTCTAGTGCCTGTGTCCCTTCCCCCTTCGTCCCAGACTGTCTAGCGAATGCATGCCCTCCCAATGGTAGCTGTAGCTGTGACTGTAACTGTTGATTGTCCCTGCGCAAACACAGTTTTTGTTCTCCAAAACGCCATGCCAAGTGCAAGCAAATGATTTCCCTGAACCCTCCCCGGGCTTGGTAGCGTCCCAAATTCCCCGCGTACCCTCTCCCCTCCCATGCGGCCATCATTACAAGCCCTGGCTTGCATTTGACCTTCGTGGTATGCAGCCGGCATATTAATACAGTATCGAAAATTATGTTGTACGTCGTCAAATCGACTTTCTGTCGCTCGACTAGTTGCTCTGCAGTCGTCTCTCTGCTGGAGGAGGTTGAATATTACGTTTTTAGTCGGTTGCAGTGGCTGCAGGCTTTTCCTGGTTGTTGGGAATGCTCAGAGACAGACGCTTCTCCCCATCCTTCTCTTCACCAGCAGCCTTTTCTGGAGACAGGCTCTGTGTTGAGTTGCGGATACTTGGACTCGGGGTCTCGGGCCTGGCAAGCGGGGCTGCGAGGTCCTTCGGCGTCTCCGTATCATCCGACGTAGTCTCGTTTTCATTGAGCGTCTCCAAGACCTCCGGAATTGTTGCAGCTGGTTCTGCCTCTTCCTTTTCTGAAGAAACCTCTTGAACATCGTTGGCATCGCCGTCGTGACTCGGCCGAGGACTCTTCTCTAGTCCCGGCGCCACGGAATGGCTAGCGGGGACGACTCCACCGCCGATACGAGACCAGAACATCTGCTCCCGAAGGCGAACACTTTCCTCCCAAGCCGCCTTCTCCGCGTCCTCGTCATCCGCACGCCAGTGGCCATCCTTCAGGATGCGCAAGAAATTCAGGAAGTCGCAGGTGGATCTCACGCGTCCTAGGCAGTATTTGCAAAGGGGGTACCGCTGTGCTGAATCTGACTCGCTCGTCCGGAAACGATAAGTTCGCAGGTGCTCCTCGTCCTTACGCGAGTCACCGCACAGTGAGCAGGGATAGAATTGCGGCTTAACGATAGACGCAAAAGGTGCATTTGCAGGAATAGGCTCGACAACGATGGATCCGTCGCTCATGGCATTCAGAACGCTTCGGCGAGCGAGCCAGGAGAGACCGGGAGCAATATCCAATCGAAGTGTGGGCTCTACGTCCTCTGCCACGACGCGCTTGAAGAACTTCGTCTCCTTCAGTGCGGGTAGCGGTGGTCCAACGTTGGATGAAGCCGTGCTAGACACTGACGCGGGGGTGTTAGGTGTTTGCGGCGACGACGACGCAGGAGTTCCAGCAGTTGAGAGCGAGGCCGTTGAGGCGTTGGAAGGGTGTGCGCTCGAGGTGCTTCCGCCCATGCCGAGGCCTAAGCCACTGAGACCAGTAAGAGAGCCCGAAGAAACGCGGCTGCCGGCGCGGTTGCGGGAGGTGCGGGTGAGAGCGACAAAATCCTCATATGAGCCCAGGTCTGTTCGCAGGACTGGTTGTATGAGATGAGTGAGACTGAGTGGGTATGTTGGCGAGGCCGGGTCCAAAAGGGGTGACGGGGCGGCTTCGGAGCGTTCGTCGTCCTTGAACTCGGGTTTGCTAAAGCCAGGAGAAGACGGTGCGGTTCCGGTGGTAGAATCTTCTCTCTCAAGCGCCATCTGCTCCATGACGTGTTTGAGATCGGCGAGCTGTTGTTGTTGGGAGGTCAGTAGGGTCTCCATATCGCCTATCTGAGACCTCAGGTTGTCGTTTTTCTTTTGCAAGGCTTCCTGCTCCAGCCGAGCTTCTTCCTTAGCTGAGATGACCATGTTGTTGGCCTCCTCGAACAGCGCCGTAGTGAGATTTTCCAGCTCCTGCTCGATCTTCTTCTTTTCCTTTTCAATGTCTTCTCGCAACTTCCTTTCCTGGTGGACGCGGACCAGGATGTTCCTTTTCTCCTCCTCGACGACCTTCCGGCGCACCCAAATATCTCCGGCGAGCATTTCTCGTTGTGATGCATTCTGGTCCTCCAAGTGCTTGATTTGCTCGCGGGCTCTTTCCAATTCCTGTCTCGTGGCGGTTAATGTGTCGTCCAGAGTGGTTTGGTGGTTAATCGCATTGATGAGTTTTGTGCTTAGTGTCGCGACCTCGTCGTTCAGATCGGGGTGATGGGAGGTGTCGGCCTCGCTTGCCGGGCTCATAGCCCGGCTCCGGGGATCGGGCAAGGTGCTGAGTTCGCCGTCGTCGTCAGGGGTAGATACTGGCATGGGCCGCAGCGATGGAGAGGATGGTGTTGAAGACATTATCGGTACATCGGCGACGGAAGGTGCTTTGCCGGTGGTTTTGACAGCCTTGGGGCTGGGTGAGGGAGATCGAGCCATGGAAGAGAGAGACCTGAAATGGCCGAAGGGTCTGGAGCCCGGCTGAGGACCGGCATGCTGAGCCCAGCCCGCGACCGCGATGAAGGAATCCATAGCTGCCAAACGCGAATTCTTTGGTTACTCGGGGTTGATAAGCAGATAGCAATGTCAAGAGCAAGCACCGCCAGCGAGGACGAAGCTGTCGACAGTTGTGCAAATGTGCGGAAGGCCAGGCAGCGAAGGCCAATTGATTGCGGGTAGCAATCTAGCAAACAGCCGAAATGGGGCGTTGGGGAGCCTTAGATAAAGCAAGACGACATGGCGGTGCAATCGAGCTGGTGATAAGGCTCCTCGATCAGGTTCTCTCGGCGGTTAAGTTGATGGTGCACTCGGGTGCCAGGAGAGGAAAGAGGTCGGGTCGAGATTAGGTCGTTGGTCGATGGGGGTTCGTGATGGTGACTGCAGGTTGGGTGATTCGTATACGAGGCGAGGTTGGCGGAAAGAGGGGTTTGTTGCAATGATGATCAAGAAGGAAAGAGGAGAAGAAGAGATGATAGGTGAGGTCAGGTAAGAGCGAGACCAGGTCAAGCCGAGCGGCGGAGCCAACCCTCTTGAGTCTTTTCCAGTCGTGGCAGGAGGCGGACGCGGACTGCGCGAGTGGTATTAGCAGCAGGTGCTTGTGCAAGAAGTGCAGATGCAGAGCACCTACGAATAGAGAAGAGGCAGCGGCAAAGCGAAAAGAAGCAGCCACAGAGAGAATGAGATGGGCAGTAAAAGACTGGGGGACAAGGACCAGGACTGGAACCAGGCGGATGACATGGATGGCATTGGACGGGTCAAGTGCATGTTTGACAGGGGACCCCATCAGAGAGTTCCAAGATGGTGGTGGGAGCGCCGGGCCTTGAGCACCTTGAGCTGGACCTGGGCCACGGCCACGCCAGAACGGGCAGGGGTGGAGGCAGTGCACACTGCTGCAGCACCGGCAGCAGCCAGCAAGCAGCGACAGCGAACCTTGATGCCTCTCTCGCGAGGTGTGCAATGAACCTCTATGAAAGTCCCGGTACCGCAGCAGGAATAAACCCGGCATAACTTATGTAAGCTTATTAGACTCCACTTGTGCAAGTTCCGAGCGAGGTCCCTCAGTAAGCCGCTTTCCCTCTCACGATATGACACCTGTGACTCTGCATTCTATAGGTATTCGCGCAACATTGGCAGAAATGCCTTCGTCATGCCTCCGGACAATGCAAAAAGCAGCTAGACAAATAACAGACTAGCCAAGGTACCTTACCTTGCTCGATAGTCAGCCAGCAACCTTTTGGCGCAAACGAGGTAGTAATCATGGCAGCGCGGAATGCGCACGAGCAGGGGTTCATGCGGAGGAACATGCCGTCAGTCAGTGGTGGCAGGCGGCTGACGAGTGTGACGACAACCACAGACGATTTTTGGCTGCACATGTTCCATCGCATGTTCAAGTGTCGCACCGGGGCGGTCGGCTGGTCGGTCGGTCGGAACGCTACTTGCCTTTTGCGTGTTCACGCAGTTGAGCACCTTATTTATCGAGACTGATGAGAGAAATCTCACACGCTGGCAACATCGTTGCCGGTTTAATCGGGAGAGTTAGTTCTGGTGGGAACCGGACCGGGGGCTGGTTAGTTGCGAAAGTGGGCAGACCAAGGCCGCTGAGATGACGACCACTTGAATGATTCGCATTCGCCCCTTGAGAACTCCGTCACAGCCACAGCTCAATTAAAAACCCAACTCCGTCATTCCCGCCGCGTAAAGAAGAACCCCGTGCGAAAATTGCGAACGCGGAAACCACTTACACAACATATTACCGCGTATTTCAAATGGGACGGGTGCGTGTGCGAGTGCGAGTTGTGATGTTTTGCAGCCGGCCGTTTTATCAAATAATGTTTTGGAATGGCCGTTTGATAACACAAAAGACGAAAGCGTCTCATCCATCTCACTGGCCAGAGGAGAATAATAAACCTGTTGAAAAAATCCAATTCAATTGAATTCAGGACTGCGACAATCCCATTCAATTCCGCATCGCATTCCAGGTTCCCACCCGGAACTAACTGACTTGCTGCTTCGGGCAAGTAGGTTCGCATCGGTTAGACGGCTAAAAACCGCTCGCGGCTCTCGTCAGTTGTTGATCGGCTTCCATTTCGTCATGTGAGCGTGACAAGACGAGTTTTCCCCTCTTTCGCCTTCCGCTGTGGCTCTTTTGTTTCTCGTCGCTTCCTGTCGTGCTGACTGGCTGGCAGCTGCAGCGATCATGGCAGCAGACGGAAGGAACCAGACAGCGAGAGCACGGGCGTCAAGACAATCCGCAGGTGTCGTCAGGTGGTCAAAGTTATGAACCACCTTCAATTATTATGCATGGATTATCCACCCTATCCTTCCCACGCCGTCTCCATTTCCCCGCCGCTATCCGACCGAACCTGCCTGCCTTTATCGTCCACATCTCGCGTCTGGTCCTCCGTATTCTCCTGAACCCCTTCTCGCCTACGAACCTCACCAAACTACCTTACCCAACTACAAGCTATCAACCCTGCTTCATTGCTTCGGTACGCCGCAACTAGGCACAGCCCGTTCAAACGGACCCCGACGCGCACGCATCGCTGGAACACGACCATCTCCAACCCCGGCCAGCGAAGAACCACTTCAGATCAACAGAACCGCTCACCAGCCCCGTCACCCCATCTCTCTGCTGCATCGCCTGTCCTCAGATCTGCGCTGTCATCTGTCCTCGCCCCAAAAATACCACTATCGTATGCCTATCGTCTCCCCATGTCTCGCTCATCTTTCTGTGGAATGCTGTAACGTCGGTCCAGTCGGTTTCAGGTCGTAAAGACCATGGCCGACGAGCATCATTCAAACACGGATATTTACCGCTCTCATCCAAGGTATTGTCGGCCGTCTTTCGTCTTTGCTCTCGGATGACGACCGTTTCCTGATATCAAACTACGGTACCCATGCGGCTATGCGCTGGCAGCATCACAACTACTCTAGTGCTCTGCTGTGTCAGAAGCCTCAACTGCAGAGGCAGTGACGCGCCGCCAGCGCTACACTACTCTCGAGGCCGAGCACCGGCATGGCATCTCAACATGCCTGTCACATCCTGTCAATCCGTGCGTGTTGTCGGCCCCGTTCACCCTGGATTCTGAAGCGCGCTGAGAACTCCGTACCACGGCCTGCTTCAGCTTCACAATGCCTGTGCCCATCTCCATCGCCATCTCCATGCCTGCACGGCATCTACCGAGCGGCCTTGTCGTTATCCAGGGATTGCGGATGCCTCGCTGCACAACTTACCCAACAAGAGACGACAACTCATCACGAACCCAAGGTACCGGTACCTCCATACCCATTCGTGCCCCTTTGGCGCCGTCTTACTCAGATCAGGAACAAGGGCCCCTGCTCCGTCACCCAATATCAGCTGCAAGCCAAAATCTCTATCGCTCACCAACATGATTGCCGCCCATCTAGACCCGGCGCATTGATTTTACGCCTGTACTGACGCGCCTGATCGTCTACCACCGTCTTTCCTTGTTTCTCCTGGATCGAAAGCTCCCAACCGCATAGATTTGGATGCTTGCGGCTCCGGCAGACACGTTTCCTTTGAGCTTCATTTGATCGACACACAAAAACTAGTGGCTATACTCTCGACCACCTTGGCCTCTAGACCGGTCTTGCTGGGATTGTCAATCTTCGCTAACTCTCTTTGTCTTGGCCCTCTCGCGCTACACACGCCTCGGGCCTCATCTCCGCTGTCCGTTACACCCTCTTCAGCCTCGGCCACGACAAAGACAAACGGCCTCCCGACCTTGGCCTAGTCTAGACTCTCGCGCCGTCTATCATCACGTCCTTCCCATCAATTTCTCCTTTGCCCAGCCTGACTTGGTCGGCAGTGGCTGATGCCTTTGGCCACGCTCAACTACAACACACAAATCTCAAGGGACTCGATCTTGCAAGCCAGGCTATGGCTAAGCGATTAACTACCACACCTGCGCGGACCCGACTTCTGGAGCGCCAATGGCGCCTCACCACGCCGTTGATTTCTTGCCGACCTCGTCACTTCCAAAATTAAACTTACCAGCCCCTGCAAGACAAACGGTACGGCGCCTCACCTTTACGCAGATGCATCTTTGCATCCGACTTGCTTTTCCCCTGTCCGTCCGTTCTCTGTCAAGTCGTCGTCCCATATTCCCCGGATCCCAACTCTGTTTCACGAGATCCGACTGAGCAGGGCCCTACCATCCCAACAGTTATCCTTACAGGTTTTCTTCGGTTCCGTACAACCTACCGGTCTTCCCTTGACTTCTCATCGCTGACGCGTCGGATCTAATCTAATGTAGCATCTGCACTCGTCTGATGAGCAATGTTTAAACACACACAATACTTGGCCTCAAACCCTGGACCCTATGCGAAGCAACCCTCCACCGCCAGGAGCACCGAGCTTGGCATATTGTCGTCTCTCAGCTTACATTGCTTTTACTTTCGGATGTTGCCTCGAGCTCGTCGTCTGCGGCATCGAACGTGTGGTCGATGATCCGGACGGCAATCTTCCAGATCATCGGCAACTCTGCTAAGTGTTTCTGTGTCTCGCCGTCACGTTCAACATACGCTCGACTGGAACACGGAGACTGAACGC
Source organism: Colletotrichum karsti (assembly GCF_011947395.1). NCBI lineage: Eukaryota > Fungi > Ascomycota > Sordariomycetes > Glomerellales > Glomerellaceae > Colletotrichum > Colletotrichum karsti. The sequence goes on from NW_024065939.1 coordinate 363,830, forward strand.
TTGTGTCCGAGGCCGTGGGCAACCAAGCGCTGCGCCTGTCAACAGTGTCACTGGAAAAGCCCACCGGCTTGGCCCGAAATCTGCAGGCCAAAACTCGCCGCACTTTCGGTCCTGCGGTGAGACCCCCGAGAGCCGCCGCCGCCGGGAGTCCGTGCCCGGGCGGGCGGGCGAGCGAGCACGCACCGCTCAACGACACGCATAAACGTCGTCCCATGTCCATCGCTTTTCGTCCACTCGCATTTCTGATCTTCGTCACCCTTGAAACGAAAACAGACTTTCCCCCGATGACCATCAGACGCACATATATAGCTTCCGCGACTCTCTGCGTCTCGCTCCAGCACGTATCCGCCGTACGCTGTGCCGACGAGATTCCAGTTTTCGTGGGGCCCTTCGTTCCTGAAAATGCTCTGCGCGTTTCACACTTTCAGCTCTCGCGGGACGGTGGGCGTTGATTACGCGTGTTGCACGCTTCTGCATAGCTGCATGAGTAGAATGATACTGAGCGTCGGGTTGATGAAATGCAATGCGGGAGCCCGCGCTACGCTCAGCTCATCTGCTACGGGTCATCGCCGACGTGTCCCCACGTGGTATATCTTGACTGATTCTGTAGGTTTCCGGGGGGGGCGGGTCTCAGCAGAGCCGTTGGAAATTGCCGTGAACGAAGCCCACCCGGCTTCGGGTCGTCGTCGAAATATGCGCTTAGCCTTTGCCTCATGCTCGTTTGCGCGTTCACGAAAGCCTCGTTGCATTCGGCAACGTCCACGCCGTCTTGGCTGCCCAACTTGCCCTGCGGTCTCAGGAGCAGGCAGGGTTGTCCCGTCGTTGCTTATTTCAGCCGGCGAGCTAAGCTTCCCCCGTTTCTCGCCAAACCGGCAAGCTCAGCCTCGGCCCCCGATATCATGGACTAAACCAAGTTGTTGCCTGTAGAAGCGGACTCCAAATCTCTATCACGCTGCTACGTTTTTAATGTCTCCTGAGAGAGCTTCTAGGTGAACAAGTAGATCACCAAAAAGACTAAAGCTGAGTCAACGACACAACACTATCTCCACGCAAAGCCGCGCGCGTCGGGACCCTTTCGATTTTTGAGTTCATCCCAAATACTCCTCCCTCCTCCGGGCCTTTCTCTCCTCTCCCAGCAAAGCAGGAGGTTAAGCAAACGAGAGACACACAGCCTTACGCCGAGAAACCGTTTTGACTTTCGGGGGGGTCGCTTACGAAGACATGACCCCTCCCCTCCGCGCCACGGCGTACGGGCTTGGCAGCCAGACTTAGCACCCGGGCTCCGGGATGCTGCTTGTCGAGGACTCTACAGCTGTACCTCGTAGCTGCGCCGAGAAAACCTTCATCTATGGCTGTAGTGAACATGCCCGTCCGAGTTAAGCTTCTCCGCGAAAGAATGAATTTGGGTTGCCGAGGAAAGGAAGGGGTTCGTACTGAGTTGAAGGTTCTAAAGTCAGCTTAACAACATACGCCCTTCTTCGCCGAGAAGTGTACGAAGAAGGCGTTTTGTGTAACGTGTTGGGCACGTGTTGTTTCGGACGGAGGGCCGTTGGAAGCGTGATGTTGACTCGGCCGAGAGTTGGATGCGCGTTCTAAGGATGTTGTTTAGATTAAAGGAGGATGGTGAGGATGTTGACTACGTCGGTCATGGCAACTGCCAGTTCAAGTGAAGTGTCGCGATAGGTTGGGTTTGGAATACAAGGCTGAAGTTAAGACTTGGGTCATCTGCATGTTGGCTCAATTGGGATCATATGTTGGGAATATGTTTCTAGATCAGAATAACACAACGTGAACCGTGAACGTCAAGCTGCATGGCTAGTTCATCAAGTAACCCCTAATCAGAGTTAGGCATTATTGCTGCACAGATCAAGAAGCCGAGAACAGACTATTCCTTCAGTTGTCAATGGAAACTTTTGGTATTGATGCTGCTACTGTCATACATGCTAGTGTGGAAACCCTTCGAGAACCAGTCACCCGGCTTGATATATCCATCTAGACACTCAATACTGGAACTCAATCCTCTTCTGTCTCGGGCGGCTTGAGCCAGTGCATCCACGAAGGATTCAGAGCGGCTTTTCAACAGCGATTGACGAACAACCTCGTGCTGCATCAAGCGTAGAACCAACTTGGTGTCTATTTCATCGCACTTGCGAATGACGGAGACTGCGGAGGGGGATAGTTCCGCTTGGCCCATGAGAATCTCCAAGGTAGCTTTCTTTTGATACTGATCTGTGTAGTGCGCATAGTTGGCAGTTATGTTGACTGCGGGGACAGGTTCGGGCTGTCCTTGTCACCTAGGCATTCCGCAATCGATTTCAGTGCGGGCTCTGGGAGATCTAGTCGATCCTGCAGAAACTCCAACGCCGCCATGCTGGTCTCGAGAGTATTCGCCTTTCAGGTGACGGGTTCCTCTCTTCGCATCTCTGCATTCTTCTATCTCGCCTCCGGAGTCGACACTCGACAGCATCTCTGAAACATTTGAGGAGCTTCTGATCGACCAAGACCTTGACGGGAAGGGATACTGCAAATCCACTGGACAAATGTCGCCGGCTTGATCCTAGGACGTGCAAGCCAATGATGGATACATTGGCACTGCTGTTCCAGGGCTCAGACAGGATCAAAGATGTTCAGGACAGCATGCAGCCAGCGGTGCCTGGCTGGCCACGGGACCTAGTGCACGAGTTTGATATAGATGGGAGCACATATGCAGTGGAAAGAGTTTAGGCATCCTTTTACTTGCATCTTTCCAGTAACCATAATCGAATTCGATGAAACACGTAGTGCAGCTTTTACATTTCCACACACGCCACCACGCATCACGAAACCGTCATGTGCGATAAGAGCGAACGATCCCGTGAAGCTCATTGCTTAAATGAGAACTTGCAATACTTCCTTCACCTCGAAAGGAAGAAATGAGCGAAAAGAGTCTCACTACATACAGGCGAGAAATCAAAGAGAATGCTGTCCTCGGCGACATCGACATACATACTCTTCCCCAAAGCAACAAATCACAACACCACTTCGCAGATCTGCAGGCGACTTCGGTGGAACTTCAGGATCATACGATACCGGGGGAAGCTCAATGTCACATAGCTCATCATTACACAGTTCAGAGTCGCGTGATTCAAGCCCAGTCGGCGGCGGATCCTCGTCATACTAGGGAAATGCTTTACTTCTCACCATAATATGGGTGGTATATCGCCAAGCCTTTCATCAGCAGTGATCTTGGGCCGTCTTGAGGACTTTGCGCCTGGCTTGTCTGTGGTTCTATCTCCTCGTGAGTAGCCCGAATATGTGTCTGTCGAATCTAGGGCGGTACGTTGGGACGTTGAGTTGCGCAACTGACATGGTGCACATCCATGAGTTATCCATGTTTGACTCGCCTTCAGACATCGCACAGCCTTTCGAGGGATTTTACCACTTTCTCACAGCCTCCGTGAAACAAATCCTCTCGCAGGAGCTGCTGTTGATGACAGGTGTTGCAACCGGGCAACACAAGGGAACTCAAGAACTTCAAATTTTCATCTCATCAGGGAGGGAAACGCTGCAGCCTGATTTTGGGATCGCAATCGGCGATGACCGCAGGGGGGGACAAAATGACAGGGCGATCGACAAGGGATAAGGAAGTTCGGCGGGCAATCATTGGCACAAAAGCTGGCATAAGCAATCATTACGGCAATATTGCCCTTCTTCATACCGTTGAAGTCACTAGTTGGCCTTGGAACCTCATCCGAAGAGTGTTGTGGATGCTGCAAGGCCAAGCCCCTTACGTACGGTTATTTATCGTACAGTGATATCCATCCTATATAAGACAGCCATGCCACACTGAAAATTCTCTTTAAGGACACATCGAAAATGCTGTTTGACTGAGCCATGGAAGAGCAGCATGAATGTCCAACACCCCCGCCCTCGAAACCAAATCTGGTGAGTCTGTACTGCGCTTTCTTCTGCGAGTTCGTGTACTGAAGCTTGACAGTGGCCTCCTTTTAACCAAAGACTCCTAGATGATGCTCCAGATGGGACACAGGGGTCGAAACCAACAGAAAAGGATCTCACATGCCTTATGTCTGCCTCTAGGCGTACGGAGAAGGACGACTTAGTGACACCACCTATCTCTCCCGTTCTCAACATTACCGGTGTTCAGGTCGACCAAACCCAGATACATGTAGCCGCCATTCATAAATGGGTCGATGAGGAGACCGACTTGCATCGGCTTGCCGATATCCACGACTGGTTATGGATCGTAGGCCGACCCATGCCGCCACGACCGCTCCATCACCAGCGTTTGCTCAACCGTGAGATCATGATCACTGAGAAGCTAGACCTCCATCTTGTATGGACAGGCAATCGCATCTTCATCAAGCCGCTTCCACGCTACCTTCTCGAGCCTCTCTTCTGGGCGAGTTTCCTCAGCTGTGATGCAATGCATGGGTGCAACGAAGACAAATGCAGCTCCTGCGGCCGACGGCAACGCGCCCTTGGCTTCCTCTTCTCGTACGCATCTCTCATCATGTACGAAAGCGACTTTCATATGGCCAAGGAGACGCACCTGATACCCGAAGAAGTGCAGTGGTCGGCTTGGAGAGCGGCCGTTCGGGAGTTATTGGCCTCACGTATATACCCACGCATTCACCCACGGTTCCAGTACGGAGAGCTTCGACTTAGCCGACTGAACAAGATCTACTTGCTTTGGAAAACACCACTCCGTGGATACATGTCTCGCTGGAACCAGTACAGCTCATTTTTCGGAGAGAATTTCGCGCTACTGGCCAGCTCAACTGTTTACATCATAGTTGTCCTAACAGCCATGCAAGTTGGCCTTGCTACGTTGGACGAAGGAGAAAGCGACATGTTTCGGCCGGTGTCCTTTAATTTCGCCATCTTCGCTATTATTGCACCACTTGCCGGAACAGCCGTAGCCCTAACGGCGTTCTTCTACTTGTTCCTTAGTAACTGGGTTGCTACGCGGCTATATAGAAGGAAAAGGCTAGATTGGATGAAGACTCGGTGAAGCTGGGTGGTCCTTGCAATTAAAAAGTCTTTCGAAGATAGACCCGAAGCGCCCTTCCCTTGCCAAAACTATCACACGATCGGAATCGGAACTTCACGCAGCTTGCGTATCGCCACACCGCAGTGAAGGAATCGAGTACGTGTTCTTGCAATCGTGGTACTGGAGTCCGGAAAGCGATGTTGGCATGCTAATTTTAAAATGAACTGAATTGGGCGGTTTCACTGGTCAATGCGTCCCAAGATTCATTACTCCACAAGCCACGTTCAACGCCAGAGACAGCAAATACCCGTTGCTTATATGATTACAAGACCCGTGGCTAGAAAGAAAACATCCGAAACATCCTCTCATTCTCATGTCCAACGCAACTGTCTTAGACGACCCTTCGTTGCTCTCGTTCACATGCAACATCCATCGCCGATTCTCCCTTGCACTGAATTTGATGCGGGCATTGGGGCGAACCAGACGAAATGATCGACTGCGCTCCCTGCCTGTAATGGAATGCCATGGCTATTCGATAGCATGATATCAGCCCCGGCTCAAAGTATTGTTGATAGAATGGCTAGTCGCGGAAAAGATGCTTAATGGTACTTCACGTCGACCTGTTCGAAATGGCTCTATACAGTAGCCAAGCCGCCTGCCAACCAACACCATGATGACTCAATCCCCAGCTCGCTCACTTTAGTCACTCTTTTTGACCTCATTGCAAAGGTCTATCACACTCCTTTCTGAAGTTTTTGTCTTATTGCCTTTGGAACAGTTCGACGGTATCAGCCGTTGGGACAGTCCCGTCGCTCTTTCACCTCGAGCATTTTGCCCGAATAATCATTGACGAGCATGATTTTCAAGTCATCACTTGTCATCTTGCTGGCAGCGGGTGCCTTCGGATTCCCCGCTGTTGGCAAAGAGTACTCTAATTCATCGCATCCAACGTCGAGCTGCGTTAAGTGCGATCTGCCTGAGCCTCCCGTGGAGCCGCCTTGCCCTACCGGAGATGCCGGACAGAATCGCTTCGGGCTTTCAGGAGAGCAGACGGCCACCTTTGCGGAGAATGGGCCAATTGCCACCTTGTCGCCCAATGTTCACTGGTCTTGCGATACCGCACCGGCTTCGAACGTCATCCCCATCCCGGCCAATGAGGGCTCTCAGATGTACTACGGCGTTGGAGGTGAGTGTAGACTTTCAGAGCCGTTATTTCAATCGCTAACTACCTAGGACGGACCCCTCAAAGGCTGGGGGTTTTGCATTCATGACGTATTGGCTCTCGGCCCCATCAGTGAACCTCGATCACTGCGACCATGTGGCGTCGATGGAATACACAGCCGGGGCTCTTATAATTGTGTTTGCTTCGGAGGAGGCTTACAGACACGCCGTGGATACCTGGGCCACCGACGGCGACGGTGGCTTGATCCTGCTAGCTTTCATTAAAGGCTGTGGAGACTATTTGAAGGGTGAGAGATGCTACTTTGTGGTATCTGAGTTGGACTTTGGTCCTCCTGGCTATGTTGTCAGAGCCAACGGCAAAGCCCGTCACCCCGACGAGATCGCCACATCCGGGTCAGCCACATGGGGTCATTGGTCACCAAGGAAAGGCGAGCCAGGAATCCAGCGTACTGGCTCAGGAAGTGGTTCAGGTTCTGGGCCGGCCTTTACCTGGTCTCCCCAGCCAACGGTATCGCCAGGATCAGGCTCTGGGCCCGGACAACAACCTGGATCAAACACCCCTGGAGCCTCCGCAGCGGCGCCCCCAGCTCCGAGTCCATCTGGGATCACGACGGCCAATCTTTCCACTACGCGGTCCTGTGCAGGACCGCTGGATACAAAGTACGGCCTCCCCACGGCCTGCTTGGGAGAGTTCTTTGACGAAGATCTGGACGATTCGCTTGGCTACACGGACCTCAGCCAAGACGATCATCGATATATCCTTGGCTACGCACCCGACTTCCCGAATGAAAGCCTTCCACCTGCGTTTGACTTCGATGTAGATGCGGAGGGATTCTTCAAAAAGCGTCACAACCAGCTTCGCAAGCGGCAAGCAGGACTCATCAAAGCGGCCGCTGACATCGCCAAGAAAGCCTACCAGACTGTTCAATTTGCCACGGCGCTCTCCGGAACTATCAACCGTGAGTTCATTTGGAAGCTCCCCGATCCATCATCTGGGAATGCCGACGCCAAGAAGGTCCAAGACAGAGAAGCAAAGCAGATGAGGTCGCCTTGGGGTGACGCCATTCTCCTCAGACGGTTCAGTAACAGCGCCAGGGGTAACGGAGGGAGTGCCAATGGGTTCATGGACGTCTATTGCGTTGGTTGCGGTGTCACTGGCAACGCAAAGGTCGCCGGCTCAGCCAAATGGACTCCTGGCGAGGGCATCGTCGAAGGACAGGTCGAAATCCGCACGGATGTCATGTTCGTTCTCAAGGTCGGCATCGATGCTGGGATTGTTCTGAAGCAGAACTTCAAAGCAGAGCTATTCAGCCTCGGACTACCGGGACTTTCATTTGGAGTCGTGTCTATTGGGCCTCGCATCACAGTGGCCACGAGCGTCGTTCTTCAAGCTGCTGCCACAGGGAGGCTTCTCGCGGGCGCGCAAATGGGACTGGAAGATGCTCGCATCGTTCTTGACCTTGTCAATGAAAGCAAAGCCCCCAAAGGCTGGGAGCCTTACTTCAAGCCAGTGTTTGAGGCCAACGGCAGCTTGATGGTCTCTTCAACTCTCTCACTGCCAATCGGCATCAAGTGTGGAATCAAAGTCGGCACCTTTTCAAAGGACGTGGGGGTCATCTCCGAACCATCTATCAAGGGCGTTGCCCAAGTGGCAGCGTCTATCGGAAACTCCGCTGGGGTACTCGAGGGCGGTTTCACCTCAAGAGATGGCTGCCCCGGCATCGCAGGGCAGATCAGCTATCGACACAAGCTATACGCCGAATTCCCCGGCCGCAAGCAGCCTCTTCCTCTGCTGGATACTCTGGATAAACCTGTGTCGCGATTCTGTCTTCCGTAAGTTCTCTTCCACACCTACTTCGAAAACCGAGCAAACCCTGACCACAAATGTGACTTCAAAGGTTAGTTGCAACAACTTCGCCAACAGCAAGGGCGTCAACAACAAGGGCGTCAACAACAAGGACGTCAACAGCAAGGACGTCAACAGCAAGGGCCTCAATATCTCGTCGAGCGCCTCAGGACCTCCCGGTACCAACCACAGATCCCACAACCGATTCGCCACCTGTACTGGATAGTCCTCCCGTTCCGACCGATCCAGTCTCCTCTGTACTAGAGCCGGTCACATCTGCGGTTGACCCACCTGCGCCCACGGTTGATTCACCTGCTCCTACCGTTGAAACTGCTGCTCCCGTCGTCGACACTGCTGCTCCCGTACCACCCACCGAGTCCTCTGTCGATCCGATCGTCCCACCCGCGGATTCCTCTTCTCAAACCATCGCACCCACCCCTGATGCGACAAGCATTGTTCTTCAACCCACTGGCGGCGTCGTTGATGAGACGCCCAACGTGGCGGGCTCAACGGAGCTTGGCTACGCCCCTCAGCCCGTCGGCACCCGTCCCTACACGGATGACACTGGCCGCAAGTTCGGTATCATCACTGACTCGTCGAACTCCTCAATGATTATTTCCTGCAGTAACGGCAACATGTATCCTGTCAGAATCAACAGCCCAGAGAATGAGGTTTGCTCAGAGCTATGGGCTGCTGCACAGAATGTGCTTATCTACGATGGAGCTGAGCGTCTCATGCACTACTATACCAACACGATGTTAGTACTTGGAGTTTCCCGGCTTCGAGTTGGACCCGAGTTTGTGGCACCTGCAGGCGCTGCCGTGGTCACGTGGGCGGTGTACACTGCCCCGGATGGAGCCAACGGTTCCTACTATGTGGCTGTTGACTCCCATGATGGCCTCTTTTATCCCATCGTCTGCGATTACTCGGATGGAACCGCTTCCAGACTATTTTTGGCCAAGGATCCAGTAGCAGGTGTCACTTTGTTGGAAAGCGCAGATGTGATGTACTCGGTCACAGGAGGCCAGGTTTCGACCTGTCAGACGGTGGCGCTGGGCTTGAAGACTAGACAAGGATAGCTGAATGCCTTGATATACAGGAGACGAGAAGTAGCTACAATAATTGGACGGTGGTGGTTAGTCAACTGGTCAAGGAGGCTTCACAGTGTTCTGGCTCCCGGCGATGTTTGCTGTCGTTCCATTTACTCCGCTGTGGGGCAGGGCCGGCCCCGGCCGGAAGCTCCAAAGAACAACGGGCCAACTCCGGGAGTGCAGGGACGCGTTCCTGTTTCTGTGAAGATAGACGATGAATCATCTTAAAAAAAAGGCGACGACCATAATTAAAGCCTGTCTTACTAACTTGGGCCGAATCGCCGTTCAAACTGATGTAAATCTCGACATCACTCATCAGCTGTTGACTACGAGAAGACACCGGTAGGGGTTTTACACGCATTGAGAGAGGATGTATTGATCTACCCATCATACGGTATGCCTAAGAGTCTCCTAAAGAGCGAGTCTCTCAAGAGACAATTTGTTGCTGTTGAAACTGCTCATGTAGCTCGGACTCCAATCTATCGAGGCTGCAAAGAAGTGAAAATGCAATTGAAGCCTGTTGTTGTTTTATCCACTTGACTGGAATCAGGTGGTTCATGGACTTATGTTCTCGAGCCAGTATTCTTCCCACCACCCAACTATGACAGCAGCTGCTTCCCCTTGTCCTTGAGCCACGGCCACCAACCCTCCAACGGCATGTCGTCATAGATGGCGTTGAAGTTCTGGCTCGGATCCAGCGTATCAAAACGGTAAATCCACTGGCTTTTCGCATTACTTCCGATTACAGTGTAAACCATGTCTGGCCGAAGGGTGTCGATACGAAACTGCGCAAGGGTTTGTATATCGCGCGCCAACACAACAAGCATTGCTGTCCAGTATGGGTCCTTGCCGAGGTCTGAGAGGAAGTAGTAGCGGGCGCATTTCCACCCCTCTTCGCGCGGGCCGGCTTCGATTTCGTTATTAACGTAGGTTGATTCGCGGTGACAGTTGGCCGTCGTCCAGTGGAATCCTTCTCTCATGAGACGCGGCATGTCCTTGGCTTTGACTTCGAGCCGTGCCTCCCATTTCAAGCACGCTCTGGTTTCTGTGGCCTCCTTGCCTGACAGTATAGGGATGGGAGTAGTGGAGAGTCCTATTGTGAGGGTGATAGGAATATCTTTCCACTCCTTGGAGTCGAAAATTGGGTGCTGGGATGCGGCTTGAGTCTCCTTGTGCGTAGGAGACCTAGCGAATTTAAAAAGTGAATGGGTTCTCATTGCGGCCCCGAAGAATTGTGTAGATGCTTGATGAAAAGACGGAAAGACGAAGATTTGTTGTTGTGATGTGGAGAAAACATAGCCGGATTGATCCAAGCAAAGCGACTTCCTCATAGCGATATTTCAATCTGAAAAGAGAAGGAGCCGCTTGGTTTATTGCGTGGCCTGCGGTTCTTGCAGTTCTTGCATCTATCCAACAGGAAGCAGTTAAATGGAAGGTATCAATGGCACTTCTGACCCATGCTACTACGCAGTATAGTAACCTCTGGCTAGGTCATAGCATGATGCCTACCGTCTTCAGCTGAGTGAAACCATAGATGGCTTCTTCTCCAAGGTCTTTGCCATTTCCGCTCTGCTTGTATCCCCCAAAAGCCAGAGCATGCGAGATTCTGTTGTAACAGTTGACCCATACCGTCCCAGCTTCGAGATTCTTTGCCATACGAATGCCTCGCTTCATGTCCGTCGTGAAGACGGCTGCCGCCAGTCCGTAGCAAGTGTCGTGGGCCAGACTCAATGCCTCCTCCTCTGTCTTGAACGAAGCGACGGTAACCACGGGGCCGAAGACCTCTTCCTTGGTGATATCCATCTTTGACGTGACATCCCGGAAGATCGTTGGCTCGATGAACCAACCCTTAGGACTTGTGCCCCCTGTCGCGAGGACAGCTCCTTGAAGTTTCGCGTTATGTATCATCCCCATGATCTTGGCGTGCTGACCATGACTGATCTGTGGGCCCAAGAAGGTTTTGTCGTCAAACGGATCTCCGAGTTGGTTTTGCTTTGCTCGTATCACGAACTTCTCGATGAAGGATTCGTATACACTCTCCTGAACAAAAACCCGACTGCTTGCGCAGCAGTTTTGTCTGAACAACGAAGAGACAAATCAGTAGAGTTCAGGCCACGTCGGAATCCAAAGAGGCTCACCCCATGTTGTAGAATATGCCACCATTCACCCACTCTACGACCTCATCCAGATCTGCGCCGTCGAGCACAATGCTAGGTGACTTCCCACCCAACTCCAAGGTGACCTTCTTCAGATTGGTCTCGGCCGACGCACGCAGGATGCTTTTGCCTACGGCAGTACTCCCTGTGAAGGATATTTTCGCCACATCTGGGTGTGCCGAAAGCGCGGCGCCAGCTTCGTGCCCGAGTCCCGGCACGATGTTAACGGCGCCCGGGGGAAACCCGGCCTCAACAACCAGCTTCCCCAGATACAAAGCTGAGAGAGGTGTGAGCTCCGCAGGCTTCAATACAACAACATTCCCCGCTGCTAGAGCTGGTCCAAGTTTCCAGCCACACATGAGAATCGGGAAGTTCCACTAAAGCGCACCGTGGATGTTAGTCAGGTACGGCGACGGTGATCAGTGACGGTTTACCGGAATGATAAGTCCGCAGATACCCAAAGGCTCTCTTATGGTCAGGTTCAGAGTATCTATATCAGTATCGATGGTTTCGCCTTTGACCTTATCCGCCCTGTTCATCTGTCAGCCAGACGAGCGAGAGGGAGAAGCGGGAATTTGCAGACCACCCCGAGTAATATCGCAAGCATGCAGCTGATGCAAGGACATCCGCAACCTTCGCAATTTTGACCGGCTTCCCAGCGTCAATTGACTGAGTCAAAACAAGTCAGTGAGAGTATGAATATTTGACGCTTCTAATAGTTACCTCGATCTTTGCCAACAAGTCCGCATCTCTTTCAATAAGGTCTGCCAGACGTGCTAGGAGCTTGCCCCTGTCTTGAGGCGTAGTCTTCTTCCAGCTTTGCCATGCCCGCTTTGATGACGCAATGGCGTTGTCAATGTCGGCCTTCTTACCTCGGGCAAACGAGCAGATCTCTTGTTGGGTATAAGGGTTGATGGACTCCAGAGTGCTGCCGTCTTCAGAAGAACAAAAGTTGTTATCGATGAAAATTCCAGTCGGCTGAGAATATTTTGTTCCGTCTGGAAGACCGACGACAGTTTCTTCCTGAGTGTTCATAATGAATATGAGTGATAATGAGGGATGCCTTGATGCTTGTTGTGTACTGATCTACAGGTGAGAAGGAGCAAGTTGGTCGTGGCTAATCAAGACAGATGCCGTATTGTTAAGTCTCACATCTATCAGTCTACCATAGCGAAGTTATAATTGATATATCGTCTTGCTGGTTTTCCAGTCATGTAGTGTGTCCCAAATTTGGCGGACATCCATGTCCGCTTGATAGCACCGTGAATACATCACGGCATGTGTCGTTGGCGGACTTCCGCCTCCGCATCTTATCGCACCAATACCAAAGTGGATAATGCTTCTGTATGTTTCACCCAGAAAGAATGCTGTCATGAGACTAAGCAATGCACTGGTATCATCAATGAAAGCTCAATATGATATCTCGTGCCACCTGTGCGAAGCTGGTGCCATCATCCACTTCTTCGAGGCTGCTGACAAGGGATGTGGCGAAGCGACCGAGCAGCACCTTCCAACTTCGCGAACTTCACGAAGTTAGTGATGCATGAGACTGGGATTGGAAGATATTGAAGCGTTAAATTCAAACGTTTCGAAATGCAATCGCTACAACAGGTTGAGAAGTGAAGATGCTTATCAAGGAGCTTTGCCATTGAAGGGGTGTCTTTTAGCTATCGGGGCCAGCGGTATACTAAGAGTAGCCTCTGATAAACCTGTTTCAGGACAGTAGAGATGACAATCGAGATGACAATCGAGATGACAATCGAGATGACAATCGAGATGACAATCGAGATGACAATCGAGATGACAATCGAGATGACAATCGATGTGACAATCGAGACGACAATAGAAATAATTAAGATCGACCTGCACGATAAAATCTACGGAATGAGCTACATAACATCCCCGACAATAAGCACTCTAGATCATGGGAAATTGGTCTTGTTATAAGTTATCTGCGGTGTGTTCAAGGAGTTTCAAAGTCGCGAGGCTCATCACACTCCTCCAGCCCAACTGCGGTAGGCAATTCCAAGCCGGCCTTCCTCTCCCACAACTTCAAACACTCGGTGTAGTCCGCACTTTTCTCCACATTTGGCTCCTCCAAAGCCTCATTGAATAGAGAGTGCATATGGGTTGCCAGCTGAGTGTCGATGCCCATTTTCTTACAGAGGTCAAGGTTGATACCCAGGTCCTTCACCAACAAGGCAAGCCCGTACCCGCTAGAATATGTCCTGGTCAGACCCTCTGCACGGATGGAATGCGCAGTACCGTAGTTGCGCCCAGTCCCGACATTGAGGACATCGGTAATGAGTGCCGGATCCAACCCCATCTTGCGGCCGACGATGAAAGCATCGTTCAGAGCTGCAATGCCGGCAGCCGTGATGTAGTTGTTGAATGTTTTCATGACATGACCGCTGCCAAGAGGGCCCATGACAAAACGCCACCTGGACATGGTCTTCAAAACGGGCATTGCGAAGTCGATGTCCTCTTGAGCACCTCCGATCATGAAAGTTGCTTCGCCGTCATTGATGCCGTGCATTCTGACCTGAGTGACGGGCGAGTCCACAAGGCGCAGGTTATACTTCTTCAGATCTTCACCCAGCTGCTGGGTTCCGAAGGGGTCTGAAGAAGAAGTATCCACGATGACGCAGCCTGACATTGAGAATGAGTATGTGCCATCATCTCTATTCATTGGGATTTTATCTCACCTGGCTTCATGTAGGGAGCGATTCCGTGATCTCCGAGGAGAATATTGCGGACGATGTGTCCATTGGGCACCATGGTAATCAGCACATCGACATCCTTGAATGCATCTGGTCCATCGGCTGCCTCCTCAACGGGAAGGTCTTTGTTGTCGGAAACGAATTTGCGCTGTCTGTCCTTGTCCGCGTCCCGGACAATGGTTTTGAATCCCTTCATGGCGACGTTCTGGGCTAGTGGGCCACCAGCAAGCCCCAGGCCGATGTAGCCTACGGACTTGATGTTGGAAGTCATGATATGGAAGAATGATGAGTGTAGAGTTGTCAAATGGCAAGAAGCTATAGCGAGAATGAACAGCACACTCTATTATCTTCATTTGCCTCTGAAGTGCCAATGATTTATATTCTAATACTTGGGGCAATGTTCTTCGCCGTAGCCAAGACCAACGGTCATTCGTTTCCGCTCGTTAGAGGATCTCCGTAGCCAACTTGCGTGGCCGGCAAGCTGGTGCTTCATGGGGCAGATGCCGGGCATGCATATCAGATACCGGATCTGAAGAATAGCGGACATCCGCCTCCGTCTTACAAACCCCACGAATGGTTCGGCCTGCCTATCTCACCAAACATGGGTGACCCTGCCATGAACCAGGATTGCTGCACCCCAGACCGAGAACATTGAGTCCAATCTTTAGAGAGCTTTCGCGACTCCGAATCTGTTAAGATTGATAAGAGGTACATGGTCTTGGACCTAACCCCTTCCATAAAGGGGCACTAACTGTGCGTCACGACTGATGTCGAGTCTCTCGCTCAAAATTAATCTGTTCCTTTACTTCCTTTGAACGAATCTTTCCGTTATGGACGCCAAATTCAGCATGGCCAACCCCGAAAAGCCTGGTCCAGAAGCCCCAGCGATGGCTTCCGCCAGTTCGACCCTCATCCCGGACAGGCAATTAGAGAAGCAAGTCCTGCGAAAACTTGATCTTCGACTTGCACCTCTGTTTGCCGCACTCTACTTCGTCGCGTACCTCGATAGAAGTAACATCGGAAATGCAGCCGTGGCTGGTTTGACAGAAGATCTCGGCATGTCTGGTTCACAATTCAGCACCGCCGTGAGCGTCTTCTTCGCAACCTACGTCGCTTTCGAGTTGCCAGTTGTGCTCGCCATGAAGAAGCTCAGGCCACACCGCGCCATCTCAATGATGTGCTTCGGTTGGTCAATCGTTACCATTGGAACGGCCTTCACCAAGAAATTCGGAGACTTGATTGCGGTTCGGCTTCTGTTGGGTCTCTGCGAAGCTGGGTTCTTCCCATGCCTGAGCCTGTACATCACCATGGTTTACAAGAGAGAGGAACAGGTAAGTTCAGTTGAAGGCCAGCGCTTGAAGCATACGTATACTGATGATGCTTGGGGTGCTTAGGGGCTGCGATTGGCGTTCCTATTCACATCCGTTTCCCTTGCCGGCATGTTCGGTGGCCTCATCGCCACGGCTATAACAAGAATGGGACACACTGGCGGACTAAGGGCATGGAGGTAAACATTTGGATTCTTACTCATTTCCCTTGGCTCTAGATTTGCCCTTGTATCCGCCATTCATGTGACTGATGAGGATCTAGTTGGCTTTACATCATTGAGGGTTCCATCTCTCTGCTAGCCGTAGCATGGGTATGGTTTGGGCTTCCAGATGACCCAACAAGAGCCAAGTTCTGGAAACCGGAAGAGAAGGAAGTGATGCTGGCTAGGGAAAATCAGAGGCAGGAATATTTGGGGAGCCAAGTTTTCGAATGGAAGGAGGTCTGGGCAGCCCTCAAAGATCCCAAAGTATACTCGACGTAAGTAAGCCTGGTAACTAACTGACTGTTTCAATTGGCTGACATTCCGTTACGAGATAAGTGCACTCATTCAATTCTTCCAAGACATCATCTTGTATGGGTTCAGCACCTTCCTACCTTCCATTCTTCGGCTTGATCTTGGCTTTACGGCACTGGAAGCCCAGTACCTTAGTATTCCGGTCTATTTCTTGGGCGGAGTCACTTTTTTCGTAAGTCTCAAGACATGTCACTCTATCAAACCGACGTGTGACTTCATTTGGCATCCTACTGACCTGGGACAGAGTGCGGCGATGCTGGGCGACAAGTGGAAGCTGCGAGGAACGGTGAGTCTCCCCGATGAAAATTGCGACCGCGTGAAGTGGACGACCGCTGACGTGATCGGATGTAGTTTCTTTTGATTTTGGACTTCTTTGCCGTCATCGGCTACGCAATCTTGCTTGGCGTTTCCAACAGCCCAGGCGTTCGGTACTTTGCATGTTACCTCATTGCAATCCCTCTCTACTGTGGGCCTGGTTTGAATGAGATATGTGAGTTCTGTCCTGCTAGTTAACCAAGACGTTGTATTAATCCTCATTCTTAGGGATCAACAACAACATGGCTCCTCATTACCGGCGTGCAACCGCCATCGGTGTGCAGCAGACGGTCGGCAACATCGCAGGCATCGTCGCCCCCCAGGTGTACCGCTCTGCGCCTTATCGGCTGGGGCACTGGTGCTCACTTGCATCCGCAATCATGTGCATTATCCTGATAGCTGGACAGATTTGGTATCTTCACTCGCTTAACCGCAGAAAGCAACAGATTGAGAAGGGCGAAGTCGTCGATGACAGACAGGAAACTACTGGAGAGGGGCAGTTGGAGTTTCGCTACGTTTACTAAATACGTTGAACGACCCTTCCGCATGTTAAGCTACGAAAGTATCAATCTGGATTTTCCACTTGTATTCTAATGTTGACTATTGTTGAACCTGATTCATTGTCGTACTCTCAACTGTCAGACGATATCAATTTCGATACTCTGCCAGAGATTGCTGTCGGGCAACATAATGGCAGCGATCGTGATGCTGTGTCCTCTATGTAACTAAGAGGCCAACATGGAGCCAATGCAAATAAGCCAACATGGTGTAAGTCACGGCAGCGGACACACGCCTCCGTCTGTGGGTCTTCAAACGCGGGGAACAACGACCTAGGTAGATCCTGTCCGGGGTCGGATTCCGATGGCTTCCCCGGATAATGATGAATGCTCCGCTCCGCGGAAAGCCTGCTCGACGAATCAAATTGCGCCTGCGTTATCGTCTACTCTTTGGGAGGTCGTCTCGTTCCCTGATTATGACCACGAAGCTCCAACCACGGTGGCCAAAACCAACATTGAAAGGCTTCATTGTTCAACCGCATGCTTGATTTGTTACTGGAATCTAGAACAGGTGTGGTCTGATGTTTTCGATATGTTGGAAAGCCCCGAGGCCAGCTCCACGACGCCAATTGGCGAACTTGTGACAACTTCGTGAGTTACTCTCCCACCGACGTCTGTCCCACCAAGTCAGCTCCGATAACACCCAAGATCAGATGTGAGAGATGTCGTCGACGTAAAGTACGTAAAAGGTCCTTGGTCCAGCAATAACGTCATGAATTTGAACATATCTCAAATTCGGTCACCCCACTTTAGCGAACTGACGCGCGCTGACGGCTGGTCCAGATCAAATGCGACCGTCGACAACCCTGCTCGCGATGTCGAAAGGCCGGGACTCAGTGTGCGAGAGTAGGCACCGGCGAAAAGCAGAGGTTAGCTTCATGTACTCCGTGATTGTTCGTGAAATGCCGTCCTGTGAACTGAAGTTGCTGACCGGCCTATTGTCAAGACCGGTCTCCAAGACCTACGTTCGGGCTTTGGAAGGCCAGATAGCGTCTCTCGAGGTTTTCATCCAGAAATTGGCATCTTCAGACGGTCAACAGAGAGAAAAGATGCTAGCCAACTTCACTGCGGCTGGAGACATGTCAGTATCCGTACCCGAGACTGATACTGCTCAAAATGCCAGCGATGGGAGCCCAAATCAAGACGAGGCCAGCCCTTCGCTGCAATCTGACGACGCTGGGTTGGCTCACCCTCGAGCGGGTCAACTCAGAAGACTCGCAACTGGGAACTCGGCTCATTTCTACGGAGGGACAAGTCTCTTCAACATCTTTGTTTCAGACAAGGAGATTCAATCCACACCGCGCACAGATTGGTCAACATCAACAGCAGTACCAGGCAGTGCTGCCGACATAAACAACCCCGGGGCGAGTCCACATGACGGCGTTTATCAATATGCGCCACATGACGATGTGTCACAACGTCTCATGGCATCCTTCTTCAGGGAACAGTACTCGTATAACATGTATGTTTACCGGGAGTATTTCCTTAGGGACTACGACATCGGCACTGGTCGCTATTACTCCGACTTGCTTCTCTTCGCAATCTGCGCAATGGGATCACTTGTAACCGGAGACCCTGCCGATCTGCAACTATTTCAAGTGTTTTCTACCCAAGCCCAGCAGCTATTATACCCTTCTCTAGACAGACCAGATCTCACTAGTCTGCAGGCTCTTTTGATCTTGGGTCAATGTGAGATTGGCCGGGGTTGTGCCTCCAAGGGTTGGCTGTTCTGTGGAATGGCATTCCGCTTAGCTCACGAGATGGGCCTGCATCTGGATCCCAACAACTGGTCTGGTACTTCCGAACCCGATGTTGACCGAGAAATCTTGCGTCGTGTGTACTGGGCCGCGTTCATCATTGACAAACAACTGAGTTTGTATTTCGGTCGTCCGCCCGCACTTTACTTGTACGAGTCGGATGTCAGGAACACGGTTAGACTGCCCTATCCGCCCGATTGGGAGGGGTTACTGGATACATACATCGCACCGGGGATGTCCATCAGCGCCTTCGAGGACGGCATAGCTCTTGTTGGGGCTCTCATACATCAAGCAGAGCTATCGAAGATTCAACACAAGATCATTACTGAGCTGTTTGAGAATCGCCGTTCGCAGGCACATAATGCCACCACAGCAGCAACAGTCCAGAAACTCCACGTCTCTCTGACGAAGTGGCTGGCCAGTTTGCCTGGGAAGCTCTACTGGAATCAATGGACAGTGGGAAAGATTCCAGCTTGCGTCCTCCACCTCCAGTGAGTTCTCAATTTGCATTCCACTCACCTCAGTAACTGACATCCTCAGCATGCGCTTCCACACCGCCATGATAATTCTTCACCGTCCGCCGCGTCACCTGGTTGGTCAGCCCGATACTGCATCTAGCGAGGACGTCGAGATATGCTACGAGTCTCTTCAGGCCATACTACGCCTCATGCGGAGTTATTCTCGTTTTTATCGATACGAGTGCCTGCCACTCGACTTCGTCCACACTCTAGCAACCGCAGCCGGAACCATCATGATGAGACACTATCTAGATGGGACGCCTTTGGACGAGATCCAGACTTCGCAAGCTCTCACTCGGGTATTGGAAGCCATGACTGCTGTTCAGAATGTCTGGCCCTGTGTGGTTGAGATTCGCGACAGTATAATTCAAGCAAGTCAGAAAGATGGGGAAAGAACGTCGAGAAGCGACTCCTTCCCGGATGTCGCTCTGATGGCAGGGCTATCGCATTCTATTCACGTGGGAAGTGCAGTAGAGGATTCAATGCCGCAAGTAAATCCGGGGCCTATCGATACCGATCTCGGACTACTGGTCACGGATGATTTCCTCGGGGGCATCTTTCCGTGGATCACGCATGAGTGATCATCTGGACGTGCTGAGTTTTCGCGCGAGGTGGTGACGTACAAATTGAACTTTCTTCCGGCAAAAACCTTTCTAGGTTAAGATACACGTGAATGATAAGGCTTTCGCCGCATGCCCTTGCCTTCGTAGTGTTTCATTGCCTCACGGGCAGTCAATTGACTTAGTCGTGGTTTCGTGGAGGCGGGCGTAGGGTAAAGCCATTTAATGTGAACGTGATTTCCTTAATTGAACTATCACAGTTGAATTTGGTCGAAGGCCAAATTTGGGTTCACTTGCGTCTTCTTAACTATCTACATCAAACCTCCGCGTAACGTCAACCTCGTCCAAGATAGCATATTCAGAGCCCGCAAGAGGAGAAACACCTTCCAAAACAGTAGGTGGAACGCCCTCCCAGAAACTCTGGACTCTACGGGCAGCCTCAAGGAATCTGGACTCGACATCAGTCTGGTTAACCGCACACAAGAGCTCTCCATCGCGCTTCCTCCACTGCCCATCGACCAGAACATGCTTAACGTTTCCGACGTTGGAGTGCAGGATAACAGCAGCGATGGCATTCTGCCAGCCGAGCATCCCTGGCGCGGTGCCGTCAAAGACTGCAATGTCGGCCTTCGCGCCTACCCGCAGCACACCCAGATCAGGCCTTCCGAGAGCCAAGCCCCCGGACCTGGTCGCGAGGAGGAAGGCTTGGTTGACTGACATGGGGTTATTGGCGGGGACTTTGAACTCTTGCATCACCGACGAGAGTCTCCATCCGCGGACGGTCTGAAGCCACATGCGGGCCTGCGTGACAATGTCGCCGCTGGAGGAGTAGTGCGTTCCGACGCTCAGAGAACCCCGGTCTTGGGCCAGTGAGGGAAGGTAGTTGTCGTTGCCGTGGTGCAGCTCGAATTCCGGCACGAAAGAGGTGTAGTGATCGTAGCTGCGCAACACGGCAATGTCCCTTGGCGTCAGCCTGTTGGAGTGGACAAAGATGACCGGGAAAGACTGGTTCAAGAAGTTGAGTTGCTGGAGGAGAGCTGGGCTGTTGTAGGAGCCGAGATTGCCGCCATCGTAGTGAGTTTCGACAACGGAAGCGTTCAAGTCCCTACAAGTAAGTCTGTTAGCGCGTAAGGTCCATGGGACGGAGTGGGCGAAGTCTTACCTTGCAAGGTTGAGTACGGTGTTGGTGACATTGGCACCAAGCGTTGCAAAACCTTCGTAGCCAATTCCCATGCTCAAAAGACTTTCTTGGACTCGGGGGTCTGCAGTAAATCTCCTATAGACGGCGATCTGGTCCTCGACAGAGAAGTTGGCATAGACATTTCCGATATGGTAGGCCCAGAACGTTCGAATGCCGCTGTCGATGGAGGCATCGCGCTCCGCTTCAGCGATCACCTCGGAAAAGGTGTTGCTGCCGTTGTCCACAATGGTGGTGACACCAGAGTTCTGAGCTTCGCAGAGTCCCATGAGTTGCGAGTAGTACATGATCTCAGGGTCGAAGGACTCAGCTGAAAGCTGTGGGTTTGCCCATCGGAAGAGGTATTCGCTGATGGTGCTGTCGGCACCAAGTCCTCGCAGGACGGTCTGCCAGACATGTCGGTGAGTGTCCACGAACCCGGGTGAGATTATGTCGTTGTCGGCTGGAATACGTTCAACATCATCGGGAACGGCAACGGAGTCGTTGCGCGACGGATGGAAAATGGCAGAGATCGTATCATCGATGATCAAGATCGATGCATTGCGGAGGACCAAAGGAGACAGAGTTTCTTCGTCAAAAGTGATGACATTGCCACGCTCAAGCAGGATTGAAGTTGCTTGAGCCACAGGAATAAGGAGAGGGATCCATGCCCAGCTGGTCAGAGACAGATGCATAATGAGATTCTCAGCTGCGAAATGCTCTATGTCCCTGGAGATATGAACCAAGAGAACAGTGATGAAGAAAATCCGTACGTATCTAGAGCGCAAAGTATGAATCTTTACATCTTAGAATAGTTTCCGAAAAGAGCGTTGGAGATCTAATGAAGTCTCACGCCAGTCCCGTCTCTCCGACGAATCCATACCAATCGAACTAGCTACGTTTATATCCCTGCTATGCAATTTCTTTTGTGATAATTCAACTCTAGTCAATGTGATAAGTTGCATTCAAAGTAGGAGGACTCGTAAGCAAGAGGCTTGGTGGCATTCGCGTCCTTCCGTGAACGGTAACGCACAATCTTGGCTTCATCGCTCAAGACTTCGTCTATACTACAGTATGTCACTTGTAAAATCTTCAGTACGTCATGTTCTTGACCCATGATTAACGGGCTTCTCCGGCCCTGTCTATTATCCACTCAACCTTTCACCCGGCACACCCGACGGTCTGGGCATCGGATTAAAGAGCGCCAAAAAGTGTAAATCCGATTCGAAAGCCGTCAAATTATGCGCTGGGAAACATGTGAAAAAAGGCAGCATGAGATTTCTGTCATACGGAGAGGGATGGCGCCTAAGACCGAGAGAGCGATATTGGCCAAGAACTTTGCCAAGCATTGATATTCATCATTCGACTCGTAACTCACAGCTACACCTGCAAAAAACCGAAGTTGCGACATCCCCATCAGTCTTATTGCAATTCGCGCAATTTCTTCGGATTACGGGACCGAAATACGCCTCGTTTTATGAAGAACCCGACCCGAATGAAAGGCACTCAGGGCAACTTTTCATAGACAACGCTTGCTGTGCAAAACCATCACATCGGAGCGCCGTCGACTGCCCGGTTCCAGCCAGGAAGGAGCGAAGAACAGACGCCAAATAAGCCGATCAAACTTCGGACATGTTCATTGTTTCTTCTGCTAAACGGGGAGAAAATAAAGTGAGCGACAGAGGGAAGGCATCACATCACGTTGCTCCTTCTACATTTACGCGTCGTTCTATCCTTCCGTCTTACTTCTACATTTATCTAACCCAGTTCTGAGCTTCACATCACACTTACCATCTCATACTCTCTCAGCTTCAAAATCAAGTGCGAGGAGTTACATCTCAGTCTCTGGGTCACTCAAAAATACACCAAGAAACACGAACCCAACGCTTTCTCACTGCTTCATTAGTAGCTGCCCGTCGTCAGAACTCTCCTCACCTCACAAACACGAAAAACCATGGATCAAACTCAACCGCGAACCAAGAAGGAGTGGAAGAAGTGGGCCCGGCGTCAGGTAACATGGGACACATGGAATGTGTCGTATCCACTGAAATACCTTTACCGACTCCTAAATGAGGTTATCTGGGATTGCAAGAAGAAGGGAGTGGTTATTACCGAGCAAGAACCATACAAGGAATTGGTTAAATACTTCACCACCAATGAGAATGACGCGGGAGTCAAATCCTCATCGCCAAGGGCTGTATACTGCGAAGCTACAAGAATCATGAACGGTGGTCAGCTGCCGCAATTCATCCGAGAGTCGTTGCAAGCGGCCGGTTGGGACCCCGAAAAATGCTGCAAAATATTGAGGGATGAACACAAAAGGTTGCCGGCAAGGTCCGACATCGAAAGTGAGAGCGAAGAGGAAGATTCCGACGGTAGTCCTGCAGGTGCGGACCAAGATTCTGAGCGCTCTCCTTCCCCAGATATCGCGACAGACGACGAGTCCTCACAGCCTTCTTCAAGATCATCCTCCGAATCTACCGAAAATTCACCTCAGAGAAGAACAAGCACGACTTCAACTTCGACTTCCGTCTCAGCCCAACATATACAACTCTTGACACAAGAAACCGAGCCAAAGATACACCAAGAGTGGATGGAGTGGGCCAAGAGACAAAAGAATCCAGCATTCAAGGACACGCCCGAGTCCGCCATCCTGGACGAAGTCCTCGAAGCCGTCGACTGGCAATACAACCAGAACTACCCCTGGGGCCGCCCTAAGATCTGCAAGTGGCAGCAACCCTACAAGCATTTGATCGGTCGATGGGGTCACGAAGGGGAAGCAGGTCCCGACGACACTCCTTCCGCCATCGACCTTGAGGCGACGCGAATCATGAACAAGGGAAGACTGCCGAATGATATATGCCAATGGCTGGAGAATGCGGGATGGGACGCTGAGAAATGCTGCAATCCAACATTGACGCCGTCCGAGAAGAAACTGTCGACAAAGTCCCAGAACACGACGGAGCAGTCGGAGCAATCGGCTTCCGAGGATGATGAACAACACAGCACCGCACAACCTGAAGGGCCGGACGGCCTTCTTCTGAGCCACCAATTCGGGCAGCTGGGGCTGTTCAATACAAATGGCGAAAGCACATGCTCACCGACGAAGCTCATCGGTCCAGAGAAGTGGAAGAAAGATGCTCGAGCCCAAAAGAACCCAGCGTTCGCATCTTACCCGTACGAGGACTCACGACTGAACTCCTACATCGACGACATTGAGTGGAGCGGCTTGAGAAACAAGCCAAGAAGGATCGATCGTCAACCGCCCTACAACTTCCTCAAGCTGCAATTTGGGCCAAAGTACGTTGCCCTGCATCGCGAAGTGCCTCCAGCGGGTGCGTGTGAAGCTGTCAGGATCATCAGTCAGCTCAACGACTCCGAGTTTCCCATAAAGCTTCGCGAATTGTTGGCGAACGCCGGTTGGGACGCCATCAAATGCTGCGATCCGAGCTTGACGCCAGAACAGAAGAAGTTGCAAGCCGTGCAGGAAACGGGGTCGAGTCCTTCCCTATCTGATGATGAAGAAGAGACAACACCTGAACGTGACAGACTGCGGAGTATACAGCAAGCAATGAAATCCGATATTGAGAAGCGAGCATCGAAAACCACATCTGACGAAAGGCGGGAAAGCACTTCGGAAGAGCCGACTTCCGGCAACAAGCTGAAGCGACCCCTTGTGAAAGAGGAGGAATCATCTCCAGAGCCAAAGCGGTTCAAACCAACTCCGGGACCGACCGCGCATTCCTCAACGACGAAACCCCTGAGCGTCTCCCCACTGACTTCTCCAGAGAACAACCTCAGTAAGACTCTTTCAATCAGAGAATCAAGCAACTCCTTCTCTCCTTCACCTGGTGGTGCAGTCTCCTGCCGCGAGAGTCCCTCCTGGCGGCGCCAAATGACGCAGGCCATGTCAGCCTCACGCTCGAAGGAAGCTGCGAGAAGCAACGGAGCACCTATTCACCCGTTTATGTCCGGCTCAAACCAGATCTCGGAGGACTATACGTGGCGCAACTCTCTGGCGAGTGCTTTCGCAGCTTCGCTTCTGAGCACCGAACCAACGTCGGACAACCCTCCCGAACTCAACTTCTCACACCCAGCACCAATTCACACAGGACAGAGAGCACGCCAAAGCCTTTCGCGACTCCTTCAAACATCACCAAACCAGCCAGAACCCCCGCTAACCTCAACGTCCCACTGCCAGCAGCCCTACAAAGAACCCACAAACCCCAAACCAGCACCCCTCCATCCCCTCCCATCAAAACAAGCCCAAATCCCGAGAGTACCGAACAGACAAGAGTCATCACCGTGCTAGGCGACGTCGACCTGACCCTCCAAAACGCAGCCGCCTCCATCGCAGCCGCCCTCGACGCACAGAGACGCCAGCGCGAAGACGAGAAGCGTCGCGAGGACGATCGTCGTCGAGCAGCAGACGACTTCCGACGAGCCGCCGAGAGAATCGAGACGACGTCCGGCGTCCTGGGCAAAGCGAGCCGCAACTTGAGGGACGCGACTGAGATCTTGAAGAAAGCGACCAGCGACCTTGAGAGGGCCGAGGAGGAGGATAGGATGGCGCGGGAGGAGTTCGACGCGTTGTTGAGGAAGTGGAGGGAAGGGCTTACGTGACGGGCTATCTTCACCCACCTGAAAGTTGGGCCTCCATATCCATCATCTTCAGCGACTTACTACCTCAAGGGTTAGACTTCACATCTCAAAACAAACATTTACAAACGAGAAACAAAACACAAAACGCCAGACAACAGGATTTGAACAAAAGACAGCCTAAAGAAATCACAATCAAACATATTTGCAGCACAAAACATACTTACACAAACTTTGAACTTCGACAGTTACAGCCAGCGTTGGATGGTACGGAAAGGGGCGCGCAGTATTCTGGATGCCCGTCATTGGCTAACAGCTTTCATGGCGCAGAGAACGGGACGGAACGAGGGGGTTGCGGACTGTGTACCTAGACATCATCGCAGAGCGGTTTGATTCCTCAATTTACTTGGTTCTATAAAGGATCTCCATACAGCTTGCCATGAGGTCGTGATATCTGATGAACTAATAACGTGGGGAGTATTGCTGACCATGGGAAAACCTACATCCAGCATCACAGTCAATCCGACCCAAGCTCTCACACCAGGGCACACATCACGAGGCGGAGTGCCGATTGTAGTCATGAAATAGAGACGAGCACTCGTCTTCAAGCTCTCAAATTCGAAAAACCACACACAAGAGACCGGCCCACGGGGGGCATACGAAAAACCTAGAACTCCAAGATGATGCAACGGATACTAAACCCGGCAAGAGCCGAGCCCAGCAACGAACGAGGAAGGAGGGAGGGGAGTGAGCAAGAAAAAATCCAGTCGGGGGAAAAAAAATCCAAAGCTCGTCCGCTTCGTCCACATCTCGATTCATGCAAAATGTCATCCCAATCCCGCCATCAATGCCAGAACAAACAATGGACATGCGGAATGCTCGATGGAAAAAAGGTTCCCCTCCTCCGGATGACGTTTGCGTGAAGTTGGCCATCTTCTCCAATCAACCGTTCATATCCCAACATTTCCCAACTCATCAATTCATGATATCCCGCACATGCAGCTTTCATAAAACCCCCCATTACATCGAAACCATCAGACCATGACAAGCGCATTTTTCATTTCTTTCTCGAGTTCAGTTTTCCTCATCGTCTTCCTCAATCGGGGCTGGTGTCCGTCTCTCCGTGCGGCGCTTCGGCCGTCTGTGTCGTGAGCTGCTGATGTTGCTGGCCGAATCGTCGGGGGCCAGCTCGAACTCCTCGCCCATCCAGTCGTCGTCGCTGTTGTCGTAGCCGTCCTGGGCCCATCTGGGGCGCTCGTAGTCCGAGGACTGCGAGTTTCCGGACCCGGGGAGTACGTCGATGCGACGACGGCTCTGCAGGCTGTGGGCAAGACCGGCCCCTCTGTTGCGCAGAGCTGTACGGACCACCTCTGCCCTGAGGTGAAGTGCCTCGAAAGCATCCTCCAACACCTCCATGCCCTGGTAAATCTCACGCTCCACCTCGGCCAGGACGGCCATCTCCATCTCTTCGTCGCGGGATACAGCTTGGCGGTTCGCCGCAGATGACGCTCCGCTCACAAACGAAGCCGGCGTGGTGCCGCGAGAGTAGGGAGTCGCGTTCCGCGACATGGGGCCTCCTGTAGATGGCCTGGACGGGAAGAAGTTGCTCGCGGGAGTAGCGCCACGAGACTCGGCCGTCGGGGTGGCGTCGTCGGCATCGGCGCCGGACCAGAGGAAGCCATCGAATCTTCCCGACGTCAGGATTTCCCATTCCTGGGTGTTGATATCGGACATGGTGACGATGAGATCGTGGGTGTGGGGGTTCTTGACGAGCCACATCGCGACCTCGGCATCCCGAGGAACCTGCTGCAGGCGGTACAGGCGCTGCAGCGACAGACCAGCCTTGATGATGAAGTCGGGGCGAGCACGGTGAGAAGGTGTCGGGGCTCTTGTAGTCGGCTTGAGGTGGTTGGAGCCGGTGAGAATGGCATTAAAGTATGGTTGGTCTTCGGGGTCCAAGTTTGTGAGCATGGCGAAGGTAAGGGTGTCGTCATCGACGTCCTGCGGCGTCGGCGCGGTCGAGTCGCCGCAGTTGTTCAGCCACTTGTCTACCGCTCCTCTGACCTTCTTAGATCGTTGGAGGTAGTGCTCGCGGAACTCTTCAGCAATATCAGGATCGATCTTGATGGGCGAGTCTGGCCGAGGGGGCAGGTCTGCTGCGGTGTCCGCGGCGTTGGAGCCCAGGCTGGCCAGGTCGAAGGGGGGCCATTGTGGAAGCTCGATGCGGCCGCTAACCCACTCGAGGACTTCTCCCCAGCCCAAGCCCCGGTGCTGGATATCAGGGCCTCTCTCGCAGACGAGACATGTGCAGCCGTATTCGGGAAGCTCTCGGGAAAATACGTTCTCGAGACGGTCGAGCAGTCTGCGGGCGACCGATCGATGGCCAGTCGCGACAGCCACTGAGCCGTTTCTGCTAAGAACCGAATTGTACTGATCCAAAAGATTGAAGAAAGGCGCAAACAGTGTCTGCGCGCCCACCAGAGGAGGGTTAGATGGCCGAGCCCCGTTCTGTCGGGGAAGGACCGCGAGGAAGTTCTTGGGCAAAGGTTGAAGCAATCCGCCGTTTTGCAAGAGGTAGTCGACTCTGGGCGCTTCCTGAACATCCAAAGGCGGCGGTGGTGGCGGAGGCGGAGGAGCACCGCCAAAGTCAGTAGCAGGTGTGCCAGAAGGAGTAATCTCGTCGGCATATACTTGTGCGAGTCCAGGCTGAGGCTTCTGGAATGGGGGCAGTGGCGGAGGGTAGTTCGGGGGCTGCGAGGCTGTCGGGGTCTTTGGGGATGAGTCCTGGACGCTCTCGGGCGACGAGTCACCATCTTGGGTGTCCAATCGTCTGCTCTTCTTACTTGATGAGCTTCGTTTCGAGGAGGACCTGGAAGCGGTGGGCTTGATGTTGAGGCTCTCCTGTACACCGGGCGGGAAAGCCGGCGACTTCACGTACGTCGCCTGACTGCTAGTCTTGGACTTGAAGCTCACTCGGGATCTCTCGTCGGCTCTGGAACCCGACCTGGAAAGGCCGCTCAGTCGCGAGCTGGGCCTGCTGCCTCTGTCCTTTTTGTCACCACTCAATCTCGAACTCGACCGCTCCTCTCTCTCCTTCTTCGACGACTCGGGTGTCTCAGATCGTCTCTTGTCTGACAGGTCAGTCTCGGGAGGACTCGGCGGCCTCGACTCCTTTGACGAGACCTTGCGCTTTTCGGAGTCATTGACGCTCTTGGAGCGGTGGACATCGCTCTGTCCCAGGTCTGTCGCCTCGGGGGTGAAGGGGTCCTTCATCTTTGCGCCGGCGGCAGAGGCAGATACGTCGTCTTTGCTGCGGACGGCCTCCTTGCTGTGGGCCTTGCTGAAGGTCGGGTAAGGCATCGAGACGCGGTCGGTAGAGGCAGGGCCGGTGAGGGAGGTCCTCGCGAACTCGGGGACGAGGTCGGTCATGGAGGAGGAGCGATCGTGGCCGCGGTCTCGGTCTCGGTCTCTATCTCGTTCGCGGTCGCGGTCCTTTTCTTCGCGGGTACGGTGGCGGCGGTGAGAGTGGGAGTGGGTATCGCTACCGAGGCCGCTGCCGTCGAGCTTGGATTTGGAAGAGCGCGAGCTCACGCGGTGAGAGCGATCCTTGTCAGACCTGAGGCTGCGCTCCGACTTGCTGCGGGAGGTCTTCTTCTCGCGAAGCCTGTCAAGGTCGTCGACGGCGTCGACGTCACGATCTTTGGAAGACATGGTGGAGCATGGAAGCGAGCCCCCGAGGCTCGGCTGGCTGGGCAGTCGTCGGGAGTTTTTGGCCAAAGAAAAATCAATTAAGCTGTTTGTCGTGAGAGTTGAGGGTGGGCTTGAAGGTTTTTGGGCCCGTCGGGGGGCGATCCGTCTTCGATGTCAGGGCTTTGGATGATGTGAAGAACGGCGGGTAGGAGGCAGGCAGGACCTGGTCTGGGGTTCACCGATCAGAAAAAGGCGAGGCGACTCGGCAGTCGACAAAAACCGGGGATAGTGGTGACCTTTTTTTCAACCCCCCCTGTTTGAGTGATCGTTGGTTCGGTTCGATTCGTCAGCGACGGTCGTCTTCGTGGCTGGTTTTCCGTAGCAAAATGAGGTGTAGCAATTCAGAAATGGACAGCAATCAGCAAGAGACGAAAGGTGACGAAATGAGCGCGAAAGTCACCGACACAGCGAAGAGTGAGGAGAGAAGAGAGAGTCGAAAGATGGACAGGCGGTTAGGACGATTTGACGAGTGTGACCTTCCTCCTGCCCTCTTGCACCCAACCCCTGTCTCCTGAGTTCTGCTGCGTTGGAGCAGTTCGCTGCTTGGGGCGGATATGGTAGGCTGGCAGGCTGGGCAAGCCCGGCAAGAATGGACAAGCGTCACTGTGAAGGACGAGAAGGGTGAAGGGGGTGAGGTGGTTGTGGGCTGGGCGAGCGGGGCGTGTGGAAGGGAAGGAAGCTGGAGGGACGGGGCGGTGACACAACTCCCTCACCAAACAGAAGTCACTCGTCTTCTTTGCCTCACCTAAATCTCACCAATTGAAGACGACAGGAGACTTGCACCGATTGAGTGAGTGGCCAGAAGCCTGACGTGGCACCAGGCTGAGGTCCCTTGCGCCCCACAGCGGACACTGCCAGAAGCTCGGACCTAGGTACTTCAGTACACCTGCACTGATTATCCGACTTTGAATCCCGCGTTTTAGGCGCGAGGTCTCCCTCTGTCCTGTGTATTCAGGGCAGCCCAGCAGTCAGTCAGGCACTGAACCACCTCACACGTGCATCGTCTTGGGCAACTGGACGGATATTCCTGTGTGTGCCGTCCGACGGCGTGGCGAGCAGCAAAGGAAGTTGCAAGCAACGATCCAAGCAAACAACAACATTGGCTGGATCTGAAGAAGCCTCCGGGGAGAACGGAAAGGGGCCGTGAGACCGTCCGAGCTGCCAACATGGCGCGGCATGACACCCGAACTCTAGATTCCAGGGCTCTACCTTACTGCGTAGTCTTTCGCAGACGCATATCATCAAGCAGCCGGACTTGTGATCACTCCACGCGGTTTCTGCTGTGAAATGAGACGTTCTGCCCCGACCTTAGGCACTAGCTTGGTTCCTGTCGAGCTGATGAGAGACGTTCAGATTCAATGGAGTGATGCCATGTCTCGAATCAAGCAGAGCGAATCGAACCGCCGCCCTGGTACTCCGTCAGACAACTCGTGTTCTGTCCTTCACTGACTCCAAGCATCATCGTCGAGGTAACTCGAGGCGTGTCCAAACTCAGCATAGTTTCCGCAGCGGGTAGCATCCGCCTGATACTCCCGTCCTGACTTGCCCTCCACGAAGCACACCTCCGTCACACATTGTTCACCTATACCAGACCAACAATCATTATTTCACCCTCTCGATACTCAGGGAACACTTGAAATACCTCATGGAATTCAAATGCCACCGTGAGCATTAAAACCATCCATCGAACAATGCCTAACCACCAGCACCAACGCCGATGCCGATCTCATACCGGAACCTACCTTCAACTCGTTTCCCAAAATAACGCCCTACTTAGTTTAACTAACCCCTCACCACCTCATATGCCATACCACCTCGACATGTGTTGATACCCGCCAGCAAATGCGCCGAGCCAACGTCGGGCACCAAGAATCTAGAAACCGCTCTTCCCGCCCAATACCCGCGTTAAGCTAAGCGCCCAACGGCCCTCTCCCCACTCCCGCAGTAGCACACCTCCCACTCACACATCACACACAACGAACACAGTTGAGCGACTGCCCCCAAAGTTCCAACCAACCCTTCCAAAAGACAGGTCTCCTCGCGCGGGATGTGGCACCCACCAATGCGGTCGGGCTCGGCCGTTGGAGGGTTCGCAAGGGTCCGTCCGTCTGCACGTGCTGGAACTCGTCAATCCGATCGGGCTTCTTCTGATGATCGGGAAATCGAGAAAGCGAAGCAGAATACGATCGCGACAGCTGAGAGAGAGAGGGAGAAAGCACCGTCCATCCAAAGCTCGAGCGTTTCAGTTCATTCGTCAATTCATCTTCCTTGTCTTTTCTAACATTGTAGCTATCCCAAGGGAGTCTAACCGCCCCAAGTCTTTTGACATAGATCTATGCCAAATGCCATGGCCATATCCATATCCATCCATGATATAGCTTCATATATCATGTCTTGTGTATAAATAGTAAAAAAACGTAAAAATAATCATCGGCTTTTTCCGAAAAACACATTTCCTAACCCGGTTAAGTTTCTTTCATCACAACTCCGTGTAAATACTTTCCATCCATCTACGCTATGCCAAACGAACACGCCGCCGCCGCCGCAGCACGCATTTACAAACGGTCGAGCAGGCCCTGGCTCTCGAGCAGCAGGACGATCTGGTGGACGATGGAGCGGACGGTCTGCTTCTCGACGTCGACGACGAGGTCGGGCTTGGCCGGGTTCTCGTAGGGGTCGTCGACGCCGGTGAAGCCCTTGATCTCGCCGGCGCGGGCCTTGGCGTAGACGCCGCGCTTGTCCGTCTTCTCGGCGAACTCGAGCGGGGTGGCGACGTGGACGAGGAAGAAGGGGCCCGACTTCTCGACGAGCTCGCGCGCCTGCTTGCGGGCGTCCTCGTAGGGCGCGATCGGGGCCGCGATGACGGCGGCGCCGGCGCGGGTGAGCTCGGATGCGACGAAGGCGATGCGCGCGACGTTCTTGTTGCGGTCCTCGCGGCTGAAGCCGAGCTCGGCCGAGAGCTCGTGGCGCACCGTCTCGCCGAGGAGCAGCGAGACGGAGCGGCCGCCGCCCTGGTTCAGGGTGACCTGCAGCGCCTTGGCGATCTGGTCCTTGCCGGAGTTCTGGTAGCCCGTGAGGAAGATGGTGAAGCCCTTCTGGGCGGGGAGGGGGTTCTGCTCGCGGAGGACCTTGACGACCTCGGGGTAGGAGAACCAGGCGGGGATCTCCTTGCCGGTCTTGAGGCGGTTGCGGAGCTCGGTGCCGGAGATGTTGGCGGTGTGGGTGCCGGGGGCGATCTCGTTGGCGGGCTGGTACTCGTCGCGGTCGGGGATGTAGATCATCTCCTGGAACTCGACCATCTGGATGCCGAGCTCGTCCGAGTACTTCTGGACGGCGATCTGGGCGTCGTAGGGGCCGTAGTGGTCCTTGCCGTTCTTGTTCTTGCCGGGGCCGGCGTGGTCGCGGCCGACGATGAAGTGGGTGGCGCCGTGGTTCTTGCGGATGATGGCGTGCCAGATGGCCTCGCGGGGGCCGCCCATGCGCATGGCGAGGGGCAGCAGGGCGAGGGCGGCCATGCCGTTGGGGTATCTGGGCAGGAGGGCCTTGTAGACTCGGACGCGGGTGAAGTGGTCGATGTCGCCGGGCTTGGTCATGCCGACGACCGGGTGGATGAGGACGTTGGCTTGTTGGGAGCGAGCGGCGCGGACCGTGAGCTCTCTGTGGGCGCGGTGCATGGGGTTACGGGTCTGGAAGGCGACGACCTTGTTCCAGCCGAGCTTCTCGAAGTGAAGTCTCAGCTCCGCGGGGGTGTCTTTTGCGTGAGTCGTTAGTCGGACGTCTGGTGCTCTGGGTAAAGTTCGAACTTACATCTGAGGTCGAGGAAGTCGTAGTGGGCAAGGCGCTGGATGGCCTCGAGCTTACCACCGACGTAAAACTCCTGGGTGTTGTTGAAGAGGTGCTTGACACCGGGGTGGGTGTCATCGTCGCTGCCGAAGACCTCAATGGCCTCAACAGTTCTTGAAACACAGTCAGCTTCCGTCATCTTCATCCCATGTTCTTCCAAAACCTACCTGTCGGGCTTGTAGACATCCTCGACGGTGAGGATGGCCAGGTTGGCGTCGTCTCTCAGGTCGCGCAGGGTGATGCGGGCACCCGGCTTGATGGAGAGCTCATCGATGGTCTTCTGGGACACATCGAGGGTGATGGGCATGGAGAAAAGGTTGCCATCGGCGAGACGGTTGTTCTTGACGACGCCGTTGTAGTCCTTCTCGGTCATGAAACCTGCGCAAGTGGTGATGCCTCGGTCAGTTCCACTGTTTTTCAACGGGACTCCAACGTAATCGCGGGGCCAAAAAAAGACTGCCCCTCCAAAAAATTCATGGCGGGGTCATCTCCGTTCCGCAGCAACCAACCCCACCAATTCCGCGACAGGAATGCAGGCAAGCAGTAAACACGAACGAACCTTCAAGGGGAGAGAAGCCACCGTTGAGCAGAAGCTCAAGATCGCAGAGGTGACGCTCAGTCAGGACGAGAGACGGGAGCTTCTCGGACTCGGCGAGCAGCTCAGCGGAACGCGGCGCATCGCGCGCGAAGAGGTCCTTGAGGACGCCGCCGTGGGGAGAGTTGGCCATTGTGACGAAAGATGGGGTTGCTCGAATTGAGTTGTAACAGAGAACGCTAGAGGTTGGACGAAGCTCCTGCAAAGCTCGGAAGAGAAAGAATAACAACCAATTGACTTGGTCGCAGTGGTACAGAGTCGAGGACGACTTCGGGGAAGGGGGTATTTGGGTATGAGGACACGAGGAAGACAGAGAGAACCGGGAGAGGAGAGGAGGAAGAGCACGAAACGATGAGGGCGCAACGGCGTCTTTTTATTTCCTCAATGCGAAATGCGGGCTCTTTCCTTTCCGGTACCTTTACGCAAGAGAGAGAGAGGAGAGAAAAAATTGTCACTGTTTGCTCGCCCGGCGTCAAATCGGCGTTGCTGGTGGTTGCTGCGCTGGTACCGTTGTCCAAGGTAAAAATGGAGGCTGTTTAGCTCAAATGACGTGATCGCTACCTTGCAGATGTACCTCCCTTGGCGGCGCGGGTTTTGGCTGCTCTGTAGCGGCATAAGTCATGTATCGCCACGATAAGTGCCCGTAAGAGACTCCATCTTCCCGTCCCGAAATGGAGATGCCATTTTCGCTGCGTGGACGTAGCCGCGGAAAAAAGCGACTCTGACTCCACGCATGGCTGACACCGTGACGACCGAAACGACCCATGGGAGATCCATGGAGTCGTGGGGTCTTGCTTGCTGGGTTTTGGCAATACTTCGCGGCTCGGTCTTCCGGCATCCACCCGTTGGTGGTGGTGGTGGTGGTATGCACACCGGTAGGGAACGGATTGGTAATGAGAAAGATGTTTTGTAAGCTAAGGAAGCTCGGAGTCTCTGACGAACGCTCATGTGTTCGAGCCTGTGCTCTAGCAGATCTGACTTGGTGTGATACAAACAAGCTTAAGATGCCCACGAGTGCTTGTCGTAATCAGACGACGAGTTCAAACCAAGTGGTGGTCTTTCGTGATGGTGGGATATGGACGTGGGATAAGTTAATTACCCCGCCAAATGTGGCTGGTTCACCGAAATCAACTTTCAGGGTCCCCGCGCCACGCCGTGTCTTCTTCTCCCTGAAAGCCAATTGCTCTCTCAGGGTCAGCAAGAGTCGGGCGAGACATGCAGAATCTCGTCAAAGTTGTCATTCCAGCCTCATCTGGCGTGCTGGTTGCCCAGCCTCTTGGCCACGGGCTAAGCACCCGTAAACTCGACCTTATCCGTACGTACGCGTGGGATGGCTGTAAAGGCCGGAGCTGCTTCGTTTCCCTTGGCAAGACAGACAGATTTGCCATGTAGTAGAAGCATAGACTCTGGTTTTCGACGGAACAACAGCAGATGCCGTCGTCGATAACGGCCATGTCGTGACCCCTTGGCCTCGGACGTTTTTCTTGGCAGTGACATGCGGCGGGCATTCGCATGTCTTACAAAGCCACTCCGGCATCCTCTCACATGAACCCAATAATCTGGATAAGGACCCTTCATCGGACAAGCAAGTTTGGCAGTTCGCAGATCAT
This sequence comes from Colletotrichum karsti, assembly GCF_011947395.1. Classification (NCBI taxonomy): domain Eukaryota; kingdom Fungi; phylum Ascomycota; class Sordariomycetes; order Glomerellales; family Glomerellaceae; genus Colletotrichum; species Colletotrichum karsti. Next base: position 398,939 of record NW_024065939.1, read on the forward strand.
GCCCGCTTAACCTTGACCTTAGATTTCTCCAAGATCTCTCACGTTATCTCCTTTCGTTGCGCCGTCCCCCAACGAAACATCGACACGTCCGCGTCGTCGGTCAGCTCGGTCAGGTTAGTGGGGCCTTAGCCCCGACGTCCGCGTGGTTCCATCGGCTTAGCGGCTGTCGGTGGGTTGCCGGCTGCCGGCTGCGGGGTTACACTGGACCCGATATCGCAGGGTATCTACACCGAGAGCCTTATCCCCAGTTTTTGGGATGCGTTTTCCACCGTTTGGACGGTTGGACAGTGGCAATGTGAATCGATGACATTCCGAGTCCGCTTTTTCGGCTCCGTAAACTCCACCGTCCGCCAACATTTCCCAAACGCTAGATCCAGTTCCTGACGATCTACTGACGCAATTGGCCCAATCGATTGGAGGTTGTCTTCTCTGAAGAATCGTCTTTCTGTGGGGGGCTGCCCGCTTTTGCCCGCAGCAATGACAAAGACGTGGGAGACTCTCAAGGTTCTACAAAGTCTGAAGCAAATCAGTTGTTTATGCAAGAGAGATATGTGGTTTTATAAGCAGATATTTGCCGGGTTTGTTGCAGAGTCGACCGGCATAACTCTCAGCATGCTTGTCAACTGTGTTTTGCCCAAGGGTGAGCTTTGATTGGTCAAAATGGCAAGCACGTTCTTCTGCAAGTTGGGGAAGAAATCTCTCTAGTTTGCTAGGTTGATAAATTTTGGCAAAGTACATCAGTCCGCAAAAGCCAACACGAACTCAGGTTGACTAAGTGGATGATTTCCAACGCACTTTACGGCTGTCCAGAGTCTTTGCACCTTGAAAAGAGACGTCCCAGCAGCAAGAATCAAGATCCAGAGGATCTCTGCCCAGAATGACATCCATCATGACACCGGTCTGCACCAACGCGATGCAACAGGTGAGCACGCCGCAACCCTGGGTGACGAGGGGAGAATAGTCGGCCTGGACCGCGTAAACGGTCGGCATCGCAGCCAGAGACCACGCCCCGATGTAGCAGAACGGCAGGATGGGCAGAACAAACACGCTCCTCCAGCCGTTGAACCACTCACGGTAGCGATACGTCACGGCAATGCCCATGAAGATGGCCGAGACGTTGCAGAAAAGCCACCACCAGGGGAACATGGCAATCAACACCAGCGGTTGGTGTCCGTAGTAGAAGTAGAGACCGCCGTAGTTGAGCAGGCACTCCTCGAGGACGATGTCGAAGAGGCCCGCGAGCGCCAGCCCCTTCCAGAGGGTGCCCGTCGACACGCCGCGCATGAGGGCCCCGAATATGCAGCAGCCGAGGACGGCGCCGAAGGACCACCAGATGATGCCGACAAAGATGTCGAACTCGCGGCCCAGGAAGGTGAACATCAGGAACCTCGGGTCGTGGGACTGGGCCCAGTAGCAGTTTGCCAGGTAGTTGTCCATCGCCTCCGGGAGGATGCACGAGGCCGCGCCGATGGTGAGGGCTGCCGGGACCGTGGAGTTCCAGCGTTTGCTTTCCTTGAGGCTTATACCCACGAAGGTGAGGGAGAGGATGAGCAGGATGACGGACACTACCGAGGCGTGGTTGGCGTCGTAGGGGAAGTCATCGTTTGGAGGGGCGATGGTGCGATATTTGTCGTCGAGGATGATGTTTACGCTGGTGTCTTGCGCCGTGGCTGGGATGGTTATTCCCAGGGTAACGGCCGCAATAAGGCGAATGTGGTCAAGTACTGTGAGATTCATTGGAAGGATGAACGAAAGTAATCCGTTGTAACTTAGAGATGGTTGAACCTGTGTCGTGGATAACGATTCAGCAGTCCAGAGATGAACACGGAGTTGGTTAAATAGTCGACCGATCTAATATTGTTGTCAGGATAACTGCCATAGCCAGACGTCACTAACGTTCCACCCATGATGACTTCAAACGCAACGACAATGATTGGGCCCCACGAATTATTTCTGTATACAGTATGTCGGCGCCGAGTTTTGTTTGCGAAATTGGCTTAGATCTCAAGATGGAGAAGTTGAGGCCGTTGGCGATTCTTTCGTTCCGAGACTCCGACGGCAGGTTGAGTCTTGAATGCACGGCTTATTGATATGGAAACTCGTCAATGCAGATAGGTAAGGACAAAGTGACACTTATCTGCGCGTTCTGCTTATACTGCTTGTACTAGATGAAAGCCTAATCCGCATCACCTCCCGAGCCGTAAGGTACATCGCTAGAATTCTCACTGCTCGACCAGTCGTCCGTGTCCTCGACTCCTCCGGAGGCGCGGAAAGCCAGTTCGTGCGATTGCTCAAGACAGCGAGCTCCCAACCCATAGCAATCTTCGCATATGTCGAAATCCCCGCCACAGCAAAGAGGGCAGTAATAGTAACCACAGTCTTCGGCAATGCTGAAAGTGCAGACAGCACAACTTCGGGAAAATGGAACGTGCGGTTTGGTGTTGACTACCATTGCATCGTCCAGGATGAAGTCCGGTTGGCCACTTTTTGTGAGTAGAAGTTGAGCAACTTCATCGTGCGAACGATGTCTGGCCCAAAGAAGTGGTGTTCGGCCGAAATGATCCCGAGAATCGCTCCTGGCACCTGCCGCCAAGAGGGACCTCACAACATTTATGTGCCCTCTTCTGGCCGCAAATGACAGAGGAGTTGCGCCGTAGCGATCCGACAGATTGATCGGCGTGTTTCTTTCCAAGAGCATACCGACGACGACATCATGTCCTTCTTTGGAAGCAAAGAACAATGGCGTCCTGCCATTGTGATCCGCTGAATCGGGATTTACACGAAGATCTGCGAGCAGTAGCTTCACCACAGATTCGTGACCATTCTCGGCGGCGTAAAATAAGGCGGTTCGACTGCTCTTGAAATGCCTGTGGTCCGGATCCGCCCCAACAACGCCCACGAGTTTTGAGGCAATCTTAACATGTCCATAAGAACATGCCACCAGCAGCGGCGTCCATCCGTCTCCAGTAGTTGCCGAGATTTCAGCCCCATTCTCCAGAAGGGCGGTTAGTACCTCGAGGTGGCCGTTGAGGGACGCGACAAATAGCGGAGTCCATGAGTCTCTAGACGCATCGTTGGGGCTCGCGCCTCTTCCTAAGAGTAGCTTCACTACCCGAGCTTGCCCACTTGATGATGCAACAAATAGCGGCGTCCGCCCTAAATCATCCACAAGATTGATACCAGCTCCATTCTCAAGAAGTATCCGGACAACACCACTATGTCCGTTTGCTGAGGCGGCTAGGAGGGCGGTGGCGGACCCTGGACCCTCCGCGTCAACATCAGCGCCCAAGTCTAGCAGCATCTCTACAACGGCTTCTTGGCCCTTGGAAGCTGCACAACGAAGAGCAGTGCTGTATTCGCCACCGAGATTGATATCCGCGCCTGATTGAAGCAAAAGCCGAATGACGTCTTGTTTATCTTCTGCACATGCCGTACAAAGAGAACTGTCATAACCCTGGAAACCTTGAGCATTGACGTCTGCGCCCAAATCAAGCAAAATCTGTGCAGTCTCAACTGTACCGAAAAAAGATGCAGTCTCTAGCAAATAATCCAGAGTGTTCTGAGGTATGTTGAAGTTCACTTCAAATTCTGCTAGGATGTCGAAGAATTCCATGTTAATGTCGCCCTCGCATGCCATGGATAAGAGATGCACGTAGTTGTCGACTATGTGCAATGTGCTGACGTCGGCGTTTGATGCAATCAGAATGTCCATAGTGCTGCGGTGGCCGCAGTAACATGCTGCCAATAGCGGAGTTCCATACTTGCCTCCTTTAGCGTTGACGTTGGCACCATGGCTGAGTAGCAGTCTCACAATGTCATCATAGCCCCTCTCGGATGCAGCTTGCAGGGCGCTTCCATATTCGCCTCCCTCTTCGTTGACATCCAATTCGAGGCCCAGGAGTAATTCAACAATCTCCTGGTTCTTACCACAAACCGCTGCTTGTAGCGAAGTCCCATAGAACCCCTTCTTCGCTGTGGCATCTGCCCCTTTATCAAGGAGCAGTTTGACAATATCGTTGTGTCTGCACACAATCGCAGCCTTGAGTGCATCCCCGTAATGACCACATTGAACGTTGACATCTGCTCCCTCCCGCAGCAGCAATTGCACGATCTTGATGTGGCCGCCGTTGGCAGCAGCCTGGAGCGCGTTCTCATGGAAATCGTAGCAGGCGTTGATATCGACTCTCTTCGAGAGGAGGAGTTGTACAATATCGAGGTCTCCACGCCTAGCGGCGGCGGAGAGGGCGCTTCCGCGTTCGACACCTTGCAAATTGGGATCCGCGTTGTACTCTAGAAGCAGTTTCGCAACTTCCCAGTGGCTGCTGGCACAAGCTGCCTGTAACGGCGAAGTCTTGAATAGTGATACATCTGGGTTCACTTCTGCGCCCATCTCTAGGAGGCTCCGTACAATGTCGATATTGCCGAGACTGGACGCCAATTGAAGCGCCTCTTGAAGTGTGCCATCTTCGGCGTCAATGTGTAGATCGTCATCTTCCAGAAGCAGCTTTACGATTTCAAGATTCTGGCCATATATAGCTGCCTGGAGAGCGTTCTGATGAGAACCCCCTCCGGCATTTATATTCGCGCCTTGGTGTAAAATCGACTTAGCGGTCACGGCGAGTCCACCAGAGCAGGCGTAACGAAGGCTAGGACCAGTAGGAAGTTCGTGATAGCTGTCCCAGAGGTCTTCTTCCTCGAAGTCATGGTAGCAGTAGCTCCATCTTTGGAACGTCTTCCTGTTCTGAAGGAACTTGACTATGCTTGCTGAAACATCTTCTGATGCTTCTGCGACCGGGGCATGTTTAAACCAGGCAAGAGACGCATATCTTGCCATAGGAAAGTTCTGTTGAAGGTTCCATCGGAGGCCTTTTATGTCTGTAAGATAGGCTAAGCAGGTTTTCGTGATTGTAATGCTAGCATCCTTGTATCTAAATCGGGGGTGGTCTTTCAGATACTCTTTGACTGAGAACTGCGCAAGATGTATCTCTTGTGTCGCTTCATTCCGGTAAGACCTGACTTCGACAACTGAAACCAAGCTTGTAAAGTGATGCAGGAATTCAGCGCTATCAAATAATCTGCAGTCGATATAGAAATGCGGGGGCTCTTCCTCAATGTTGGTAGCAATAATCTCAATCGCCTGTTGCAGCGTCGGTGGTGTCGCATGGACAATAAATCGAAGTAGTTGGACGGCGCTATTGCTGAAGCTTTTCGGTATGTTCTCGAGCATTCTTTCATAAGTCTCGGATAGATCGCCCGGCAATCTGCCCAGTTCTTCTCTGATTTGCCTAGGAGACATGCATTTGGCAAGGCTGTCGAGTTGACAAGCTGCCCATCTGAACCTAGTGAGCAACATTAGCTACATGTACCTCTTTACGCACTTCACCATACGCATATAGCATATAGTACTTACATCCCCTGAGCCCCATTGCCAACTTTGTTATTGATCTCGTCTTTGATATCTTCGTGCTGGTCCAGTCTTTTGCTCGTAAAACGAACATCGCTTTCAATAGTTTCCTTTACGTAGGAAAATATGTCGACGTCGACTGCCTCTCGATCCACGGAAAGACAACAATCCTCTCCAATCAGTTTGGGAACACCTTGTATGAGCTCGGCTACTTCTCGGCTAGTATAAATCATTCTGACGTGGTCAAATTCGAACATTGTCTTGATCCAAGACAGAAGCTCTACTCTTGAGCTTGACTCATCCAAGGCGTCAAGAACGATGAAAACCCCTTTCCTCAGTTCTAAGATGGCATGAACAAGGTCTTCAAGTGTACGTGTCGTCAACTTGTCGCTCTCATCTTGCCGCAGCCGAAATAAATCGTTGACAAGTCCTTCGATATCGAGTCCCTTTTGAAATAATTGAAGGGCGATCGAACGCAAGAGGCCATTTTTGGTTTGCTTAGCAGTGTCGCTAAAGTCGAAGAAGAAGGTTAAGACGGGCTGGTCGCTGACCTTCGCGAGGTAATCTATAATCGTCGTGCTCAGAATAGTCTTGCCAGCTCCGGGCATCCCACGTAACCATAGATGCTTGTGTTTCCCGGACACCCAGCCCTGGAACGTCTCGTTTTCCAATAGCCAAGAGCCTGTTCCATCATGGCGGAGCTCTCGGGCGTGACCGGCGTTTGAATTGGGGTCAGGAGCGGCTATCCACTTTTGAATTTTCTCACGATGAGATTCGGTTGCAAGCGAGTCGAGTGTCCCTTTTGTAGCTAGTGTTACTCGTGCGACTGAATACAATTAGCTACTTCTCTCTATCCAAGCACGTCACCGCCCGCGCATTTGTACAACTGCTACCTAAACCAGGGAGGCAAACTAACCCGAGTTCAAAACATCCGACATGCGCTTAGTTTCCTGAACGCCTGCGAGCGGCACGTAAGCAAGGAGCTCCTTGGCGTACGCGGCGGCGGTGGCAGACGCGTATCGCTGCCAACGATCGTTCTTGTGAGAATCGGCGTAGTCACAGACTCCACGGATAACAATACACGGGAAGTGGTTCATTAGGCCCGCAGCTTCCATTTCAAGGCAAAGGCAATTTTCTCCTGCATCAGCCACTATTTCATCGCGAAGCACACCGTTCTTCACGAGGGTACTGCCGGATGCAATAACGCCATAATGGATTTCGGGGTCTAGCGAGTCCCGTGCTTCGCGTTCGATCTCTTTAGTTGCTTCGCAGGAAGCGCAATCTTTGCCTGAATTGTGTTCGTAAGAAGACGGAAAGAGGCGGTCGTTCTCGAATCCTTGGTGGATATAGCCGGGCTTTTTCTTGGTTTGCTTCCCCATGAGAGGGTTTTCTTTCAACATACGTTCAAGGATCGAAGGGACCTTAGACCCCTTGCGCTCATGAACTGATCGGATTTTGGAAACAGCATTGAGTAAGACGTGCGGCGGGGGGACCAAGAAGCCATGCCGCTTGGGACGATTACCGGGCGTGGCTTTTACCAAGTCGTACTGAAGAACGCCACCTGTCGTCCCGTCCGGCTTGCTCACTACCACGTCCCCTAGACGTACATCAAGCTCGTCATCGTCAGGCCGTGGAATGCCGGCACCAATACCGACTAGAAGCCCGACTCGGATCGAAGGTAGCGTAGAAGTCATTCGTAAGGCGGTGGCAGCAGCAGAGGCAATCCCATAAACGCCCTCTTCCAAAGACGCAATAACGATATTATGCTCTCCTATGCGACCCCAAGTATATGAATTGCTGTCATTTGGGGGAGGTTGGAAGTTCTTTGGTGCTCCATGTTCCTCGTCAAGCATAGCCTCAGCTGCTGCTCGTTCAATGGAGAGCGCGGCGATCCAGCCGACGGTGTAGAAGTCAGCGCTATCAAGACACTTCAAGTTTTCGGATGCCATGGTGACTTGGTCGAAGTGCTGTCTTGAGTAGAGACATGGGGAATCGGTCTGAGGGCGGGATGAGGCAGCGTGAGCTGTTGGAGATGGTACTGGGGATTCATGGATGGCTGGGAGATGAGGGGAAACGATGGGAGAAGGCGGGTCATATGGACACCTGCGCAAAGTGCAAAATCAGGCTCTGGAGTCTGAAGGGCAAGAGGCTTGGCGTAAGCGCCAGGTTCAGAAAGTGGATTATCACAGCCAACCGGGGGCTAACATCAACCGCCAGGGCCCAATGGATTTTCAAAAGCGCTTCAGGTGTTCGCATAAGTAACTTAGCATAGACACCTATGAAATTAGCCTCACTATCAATTAAGTAGCTGTATCTATTATTAGGGTTCAATGACGGGCAAAAATACTACTTGAATTACTTGTCTGAGTTTACAAATAAAGTGCGGTCAAAGGGCTGATCATATTGACATAAGCGGGCCAGCATCTACCATTTCTGGCGAACCGAGGATAGATAATTGTTGACACAATCTGCTGACAGTTGAACACTGCTGGTGCATTTGGGCGTTGGCCATCCTTGCGATTCGCCGCTCAATACAATAAAGCAACCCTTATGACTCTATTTGATGTCTCGAACCCAATAAGTACACATTAACATTTGACGTTCTGAAAGAAAAAGCCTCTGTGCCAATAAGCTTCTAGGCGTACGTGGTGGCGTTACTGAATGACCTTACATATCATCAAGGTTGAAAGCTGAGACCTTAGGAAGGGTTCCTGGTCTATTAAAGATCTTGCCAGCTACTGTCAAGATTGCACTACAACTTGCGTCGTCAGTAATAGCCAGCCCTTATTCTCTGACGTTATTCGACATCTCGCCACCCCCAGCGAGTACACATTCATCGCGTTGCAAGCCATCTTCTTCACCAACTGTTAACCTAGAAAACGAAACAACCTGGCCCTTCACAGCTTTCCCTTCATAGCTCTTTGGGGATCAAACTGCAAGAGACTCCGCACCGGGTTGTCAAAATGTCGTCCCCAAACCAAAACTCGAATTCCTTCCAGCAAAATTCCCAAAAGCCACCGCACGCTCCAAGAGGCAACCACCCATCATCATCAGTTGATGGTATTTCGGACCTCTTCCGACCCCGGAATCTGCACTCAAGCCATCAACGAGACAGCAATGGCTCAAATGTTGGTTTTCGATCAAGAATTACGCCGTTGAAAAAAGCAGGACGCACGAGGAGACGAGAACGACGAGAACGAAGCGATGAAGCTGGCTGAAGGTAAGCAACACCACGCTTTTCCTCGGAGCCATGGGGCGCCGCAACAGGTTCAGAAGAGTACTGTCCTCAATCCAAACACTGAATTCGAGAAGAACTTCAACGTTTCCGTCAAGACTCAGGGCCAAAAAATACTGTCCCAAAGAAGAGGGGTTAACATTTTGTCAGAGTCGAGACCGTCGTTGGACGACACCTATGCGGGACAAAACTTGGAGTCAGAAGATATCACTACCACGCAAGCAAACGATCAATCTACCCGTATTCCAGGGGATTTCGTCCGTTCTCGACTCCATCTCCTTCCTAGAAGCTCTGGATCCGTCGAAGTTGATAGGACTATCCCAAATAATACTACGGGCAGCAAAGCTGGACAGCTATCACGCTTGCCCACTGGTTTATATTCGTCACAAATCGGTCCATCACCAACCGGTCCACCGCTCAACTATTCATCGGACACCAGAGTGGTGCAGGCCCAGCAAATGCTCATCAAGAACGGAATCAATCCAGCATCTTTGACTCAAGCACAGTTCACCACATTCTCAAACCAACCACCTGCGGTTCAAGCAAAATCTATCGCTTCATTCAAACCAAATCAGCAACCTCAGCAACCTCAGCTTAATCAGATACCTGATAAACCTATACCTACGTCACGAGTTCTTCAGATCCGGGCTCATATATTGCCTGATTCAGACTAGATTACTTGTACGCTAGCTTCCTGTAGAGACATAGTTCACTTAACTCACCCTCTGTCGTATCTTGCGCGGGCTAAAGGCGGCGGTTGATTTAGCTGCACCTAAGTGACGGACTCGCACGGCATCTTCTCCACAGAAGACCGAAGCCGGGCAGCATGTTGACTGTATCGACTGCCATTAAATGAATGGTAGACACCTGCGACTACATCTTAGAACAGCCCCGCGTTTGCAACCTAGCGATGAGTAACATGTATGTTCTCAGCCACCACCTCGGTCGACTCATGCTGACAACTTGTCTAGTTTGTCTACGAACCCAGCAGTTGGGGATTATGGCCATCAGCTGTTATGGAATGCCTGGGCTTGCGTCGGTAGCAAACATCATGTCTGGTTGCCGCAGTTTCTATTTTTCGCTCAAGCTGGGGGGCGGCTGCTGGGCTGTTAAACGAGATGGAAACTGATCTCAAGCAAGCCACTGCAACTCTTCTGCCATGGAGTCAGAGTCAGCAATCCACGCTCGCAACTACTTCTATGAGTTGAATTCAGAGGTTAGTACTGATTGCTGGAATCTCTGGTTGGACAGCTGGTATTGCATTGGCGTGAGCGGGCCATTGTTTACCATCTATCGAGCCTACAATGTCTAAGTAAACTGGAGAATGAGAGTTACTTCTTGCTCGACTCCTATTTGATCATCTTTTATAGCCAGTGCAGCCCATACAGTATGAGATCTTCTTCCTCAACATCCACTCGATCCCTCCAAGATTCATCGGAACCGCCCCCGAAGCATGGTGTCTGCAAGACCGAAAAGGGCGAGAAGTCTGTTTTTCCAAGCTGCATCCAATAACCCTCCAATCCTTCCGTTGGCCCCGACAACTCTCTCCAATGTCTCTCCTTCTGTCTCCGAACAAAGTGTTCCACGGCATGATTGCCATTCCTTTTAGCCTCGTCGCGACTGGGACGATAAAGGGAGCTGGGAATCGCAACTGTACAGTCGTGAATACTGCGAGGTAACCGGCGCAGCATTCTCTCGACAGGCTTCATCAACTCTTCCAAGTCAAACAGCGAGTTATCAGCGAACCGTCTTTTGGTCGTGCTCCTCAAGGACAGGTGGAGGGTCTGCAGGTTGCAGAGTACTAGCGGCAAATGATCCATGAGATCATGGAAGGGCTCTCGATGACAGTATGGCGGTAGAGGATTGACGGGGGTCTGCGTGGTGGCGGGAAACATCCAACCGTACGGACTGAAGAAACACTGAATCTCTAATCGTCGAATGCTGGCCCAGCGATGTGGTAGGAAAAGTCGATGTGCGTGCCGAAGAATAACCATGTCCTGCACGCGGAATGTATTGGTCCCCCACAGAACGTCCACGCCCTCTGAATAACTGTAATACGAATCAGAAACGCAATCAAGCAGTTAAAAGGAGAGATAAGATAGTAGGGACCTAGAAGAACCAGAACCTACGCTTGTCGGCAAGTCAGTAGCCAGCCTAGAATACCAATGCAACATTTATGAGGAGCTTCGCCAGGCCACTCATCGCAACAAAAGTTTACATCGCTCAATCCACAGGTATCATCACAGGGCTCGGCAAATCGAGACCAAGAGTTTGTTCTGGATGGCAAGTTCGCATGGCAGACGCAGCTGTACCACAGCCACCGCTTCGGCTTCAGTTTCTGCAGCATCGGTGCGGAGGCCAGTTCCTTTCCACTTCGCGGCGGTCGGCGAAATCGATGCTGCTTATGGTTTTCACCTGTTTGCTGCCCATTTCGACGGTGCCCGTAGACGAGATCAACATGTATTATCTGCTCCCCAAAAGCCTCAATGAGAATTTGCTGGCGAATTTCGAAGGGAATCCGTTCAAAAAGTCCAAATTGGCTGGTTGCAACGGCGGCCGATGACGACTCATTTGATGCTAATGGAGGTGGTGTTATCGGTCGTACGCGCGGATGAGGAAGGACCGGGAGTCTGTCCTCCGGGACCGATGATGGTGAGCTGAACTCCGGCTGCTGAGAGCCTGATGTCCCGGGAATGTGGAGCTTGCGGGCCCATTTGGTCAGCATTGTGACGATAACAAGGGCAAGAGGGACGTGACGTTAGACATGAGGTCGCACAGGGTATCTTAGCGTGCAACCGTTTCTTGTAGAGAATGCAAGCAGACGGGGGCTGGGTTTACGCGCTTGGTACATGCTGCGGATGCAATTAGTAGGATCATCAATATCCTAGCGAGGCACCACGCTGTGCCTCAACGATACATTTGAACCTTCATACCACCATAATTTCATTCCTTCCATAATTCGCTTTTTCTTATCAATGTTTCCTTTCATTCTTGCCAGAGCTACAGTAACGATTTTATTTGCGCAAGACTCGAGCTACTTGCACTGGCGGTTATTTTTCCCTTGTAAATACTTTTCGCTATCTCTATGCCTATCCTTTCTGTTGTTAGCTTTGGTATTCTCCTTGATATCCGGTGTTACCCCTGAAGTATTCGACCAGGAGTAGTAACCGTGGAGTAGCGTAACTGCCTGCGCCGGTGGAGGAATAAGACATGACAGCTGAATCTTACCGGCGATATGGCCATATATTGCAGGCGGCTCAGTTGGTTCGCCACCTCATTCATCTGCTAACGTATTCCAAAAACCAAGAAGCTAGGGTTGACTACCCGCTGGTAGTGGACTAGTCCCTTGAACCTTTTGGTCGTATGCTGTGTAAGACTTGGCGACCTATGCAGGGCGGGACACGGCATGGGTCACGGCGATCGAAGCGACTGTCTTGACTGGCTGAGTTTCAAATTCATACAAAAAATGCAATATGCCGCGCAATACAATGCAGCCACCCTTATAATCTGGTCATTGATATCTCGCCATACCCAACGAGTACACATTTATTCAAATTCATGCAAGACCTTGCATGTTTGCTTCCTGTTCTGGCTCGGCATGTTTTCACATAAATGCGCTGGCATCCTTCATGCTTGGTCCCCAAGGTAGCCTACACACGGTAATTCGAGTTCTCCGTTCACTCGCGTCGATGAAGCTTCTCAACTGTTCTACACTCGAAATTGAGGAGTTCTTCGGATCTTCAATCCCGCAATCTTATGTTATCCTCTCTCATAGATGAGAACATGACGAAGCAGCCTACCAAGACATTGGCAACCAGGAAATGATGGAAAAGAAGGAAGGATGGAATGAAATACGGCAAACATGTTGTCTCGCTAGAGAAAAAGGCTTTAAGTATGTGTGGGCTGACACATGCTGCATCAACAAGCAGGATTTCACCGAGCTCACTGAGGCGATCAACTCAATGTTTAAGTGGTATGCCTCTTCCACACTATGCTTTGCATACCTATCAGATATAGGGCCTGGTCAGGCTATGGATGAGTCCTTATGGTTCACGCGGGGATGGACGTTGCAGGAGCTTATTGCATCCTCTCAAGTGCTGTTTTTCGACAAGTCATGGACCCCGATAGGCACCCGTTCTGAGCTCTGCCAGATGATCAACAGTCGCACTGGTATCAGCGAAGTCATTCTCCTCAGGCAGCCCTCAAACTCACCAGACAGAAGAAGCCTTAACGAGGAGCTCTCCGATATACCCGTAGCGGTACGGATGTCTTGGGCCTTTGAGCGGACGACTACCAGAGATGAAAACCGCACCTACAGTCTCTTAGGGCTCTTTGACGTGTACATGCCTCTTCAGTACGGAGAAGGAGGTAGCAGGGCCTTTGCACGGCTTCAAGAGGAGATCATCAAGGAAACGAACGATCTGAGCCTATTCGCATGGGTTTCGCCCTCGGCAGACGAAAGTTATCGCGGGATTCTGGCCATCTCCCCGGATGAGTTCAGGGCGTCCAGAAATCTCGTGTGGACTAGTAATGTTAAGGACCATGCCGAGGTACCAAATCTCCTGATTCAAGGTTTCAACTTGCTTAGAAGGCTAACAGAACATCTTTTAGTGCACAATGACCAAAAGAGGTCTGAGCATCATCTCCGACGCCAACCTAATAGGTCTCGAAACGTACTTCCTCAGCCTCGAGTGCAAAAGATCTTCAGACACCTGCGCAAGTCCCCTTGGAATCCATCTCCAAATTCAAGGCGAAGGGCTTTTTGTTCGAGCAAATGCTCACGAACTTGAATACCTGAATAGAGGAACGCCGAAGAAAGGGAAAACTTTCCACGTCCAGAAAAAATGTCCCGCATACTTGACAAACCCGCGACTCGGATCCGAGCATGAGAAATTTGCGCTCTTCATTAGATTTCCAGACGGGTTCTGGATTGGAAGTGGTAGACCTGAGGCAATGTGGAACTTACAAAAACGCGCGTTCGAACCAAAAAGGCAGCCGGGCTTTGAGTGTTTTGTTGAATTTGGCACAGAAGGGGCATCATGCATTTTAGCATGTGGGTTTTACGAGAATGGGGCAAGATGGTTTTGCTTGGCAGCCCAGAACGGAAAAAATGCGGCAATCTATGATGCAGCCATGGAGGGGAACATGGAAGGTATGAAAGAGCTTGGAAAGAAAGCTTTCGCAAATGACCAAAGCTGGGGACGGGGCAAGTTGATACTAAGGAAAAGTAACGGGACCAAAAGTCGACTTAGTGTCAACGTGCAATCTTGGGTCGACTACGACCTGAGCAACAAGACTTCTCCTGGTTTTGTCCCGTGGCGAGGGCTATACATAACGGAGGAGTCATACCATATGAGTTGCGTTATGATATAATTCATCATCGCACTGAACAGCCTGTAGTGTACTCGACAGGGCTTTTCAATAGTTCTTCTGAGAATCACGACTGTCAAATAGTTCAAAATAATTGTACCCGATTACTTCTTGAGTAGAAAACTACATTCGAATAAGAAATGATGATGAAGTTGTGACTATTGGTAAAGATAAAGTAGTGTATCAATCCCGACGAGCTGAGCTCCGCAGGGTGGGCTTGGCTCGAGAGGGGGGGGGGGATGAAAAGAAAAGAGAAACATTGAATGTAAGAAGACAAGGCTTTGCTATTCGCTTACCAAATTCAAGTCCTTCGCGTTCGATTCCTGCCATGAGAATTTGGCCTCCATCGACCGAACCAACTCCTCATGGTGCGACGACCGAGGCTTCACAGACACTTGGAAGTCAACTGGGTGGCTCACCGCCAATGGCTCAAATTCAGCCTTAAGCTCGACGACCTTTCCATCCACAACTGCCTTCGTAACGTTAAACACAGCCAAGGACTGTGCAATGGTGAGGTATAAAGCATTCTCCGCTAGTAGCCTGCCTGAGCAGACCCGACGGCCGAAACCGAAGACGAACTGGCGTGGATCAGGCGGCTGCTCCTTGCCCTCCTGCAGGAAGCGTTCAGGTCGAACCTCCATGGGATCTGGGTAGACAGCGGGATCATGCGTGAACCACCTGTAAACCGTCACTAATAGCCCTAGAGTCTCTACCCCTGAAACAAAGGAGCGAAGGAGTGGGTGAAGAAGAATTACTTACCAGATGTTCGGCAACAAGATGGAATCTTTAGGAATTCGATACCCCTTATATGCGGTGTCCTCTGAACAGGAGTGGGGGAGGCCCATGGGAACAATCGCATGCCAGCGCAGCATTTCTTTAACCAAGGCGTCCACATAGGGCAGGTTCTTGCGGTCGCTCGCTACGGGTAGCCGCTCGCTGCCAACTACGGCATCGACCTCTGCCTGAGCCTTCTTCTGGACGTCAGGGAACATACCCATCGCCAGGTAGAAGGCAGCAATAACCGCTACCGTCTGAAGAGCTGTCAGTTTGGTGATCTGGTGGCCACTTCGCCAAGTCCTCTTTCTCAATCAGCGAACTTACAGTATCTGATCCAGCAGCAAAGAGACCCGTCGCAGTCCACTTGTAGTTGAAGACGTCCTGAGGTGCGTCTTCGGTACTCTCAAGCGCTCGTGAAAGGAACGATGGTTCGTGTTTTCCCTCGGCCATTTGATTTTGGACGAACTGGAATGGTGTCTCGACGGTGGTCTTCAGTTCTTTGGCCCATTTCTTTGCCGTTTTCTTCCACCCGGCTCCGGGAAACCATTCAGGAACATAGCGCACTACGAAGCATGAGACGATGTTCGAGATTGGAGAATACTTTTCTCAAGGCGGACTTACGAATCGGGAAATTGTCCACCAGGAAGTTCCCAGGAACAATAGAGAAAGTAAGATTTGCCATTGCCTGGTTCATCATACTGAGAAGAGGGTCCCTCCCGTACTTCTCTGTGTTGTAGCCATATGACAGCTTCAGGATCACCGCCCCAGCCTCCCTAGTAGTAATCCATGTGAGTATTTACTTTATTTTTCTCTTCTTCCATATTCAACTCACCTTTTGATGTGATCCTTGAGATCTTTTGGGTTGTTCAGAACATGGATCAAGAAGTGAGCCACCTCAGCCTCTTGTAAGTCATTATACTGTGCGGCTGCCGACTTCGTTCCCAAGATGCGGGCCATGGCCTTGCGCTGGAAACGGAGGGAATCATTGTACTTGAGCAGCCCGGTCCCAGGTCCCCATCCAACACTGGGTCAAGATTAGAGAAGGAATCAAAGTGGCAAGGACATGGAAATGGGTGAGAGTTGAGAAGGCTTATGCCAGATGACATCTCTTACATACAAATCTGCGGCAAATTCCTGGGTTGGCCTGGATGAGAATTCGGCGGATCGTCTTTCAAAAAGATCAAAGGCAGTTTCCGGGTCGTTCAGGATGATCACGGTTTTCGAGAGTATGTTGACAGAACTGATGGGACCTGAAACATCGGAACCGTTTGTAAGTCGGATATCTCACATATACCACACGCACACGTGTTACATGATAGTTGAGACTTACCATATAGGTCTTTGTGTTTGGCCCAGAAATGGGCGGCAAACTCGGTTGGCTTCGGTAAATCCAAGAGGTTCCCCAAGATGGGGAGGCCCTTGGGACCGGGCGGAAGAGACGGGGCATTCTTACTCGAATGCAGAAGATTGTCAACAAGAAAAACAAGAAAGATGGCTGCGACGAAACCGATCAAAAGCGATGAGTCCTCCATTGCGGTGCTCAATGGTGATGAGTAAGAGGATGATGATTCAAAATCAATAATCAAGCTGTCATGAGGGTTTTTGATGTGTCTTAAATATGTTCATGTTGCACAACCAAGAGTGGAGGACTACTCAGATAGCCCCCTCAAAGTCAGTGTCATTTAGTGATGGTGAATAGACTCACCAATTGCCATAGAATAGTTTCCGTTGCTGATTTTGGTAGTTGATTGTACTCATGTTACACGGCGCTTACACCGGTTGTGATCATCACCCAACTACCGCTGCGCATCCTGCAGTCAGCATTGCGTGCAGCATGCCTGTAGTGCCCAGATCCAGATATGTCGTAGAACGCAACCCTAAAAACGCACGATAATGAGGAGAAGCCACATCCGGGAAGATGTCCGGCATTCTCGCTGCGAAACTTCACGAATCACCAAGCTCATATTGATATACCGGCTGCACGTCTGGCCCGGCATCGTGTTGAAGCATCAAAATCGATGAGTTGTTGAGAAGACGCAATAAAAGCAGGTTAAGTGGTATTGATGAGAGTCTGACATGCAGCTCTCGTATCAGAGGAAACGCGATTGATAACGCATAGTGACCACAGAATGAAAGGACTGCAATTGGTTGAACGTTTGCGTTGATGGTATGTTTCACGGCGTTTAAAACCCCATATTGACTTGGCCGGGTCGATCACCCAATACGTGCGTCCGCCGACGGGGTGCATGACCTCAACTCCTGCAGGAGTTAGTTGCCACAGTGCTCAGTGTCTAAGATGGGGATTCAGGATAGCCAATCGTACCAAGCCTCAATGTACAACGCATGGCACTACACTTCATGACGATTGAAATCCATTCATGGGAGGTATGCTACCTCAAGCACATCACGCCAACCGCTCCAATCTCAGCGCGGCAGGCACGGAAGTCTTTTTCCTGTTTCTCTGTTTTTCTAATCTCTTGGGCGCAAAATGAGACACTCAGTGAGATGACGGCATGATTGGAGCGGCATTTTCTGACCTGATTCTGAGAAGAAGGACTAAGATGAATACTCCTTCACATGTAAGTCACTCTCATGGAGTCTCCTGACTTCCGGTCCGGTCCGGTCTTGTGGGGCCGGACCCGGCGTCGGGGCCCCCCATACCCTTTTGTGTAACCTTTCTGCGCCGTCAATGGAAACTTGCCACGCAGAGAGAAAGCAAAATATCTTCTTGGTAAAGTTCAAGCCAGCTTTAGTACGGCCGGCCACAGAATAGAAGTTTCCGTTACCTGGTTGAATTATGACGCTGGCAGAACAATCGAGAACCGCCATAGAGGTTTCCCGACCTCAATGGCGCCAAGGATGCTCAAACGCCATCTGACGCTGATGCCTTGAGCGCTTTCGAGAATTCGTGGAGGTCAAGTGAAAAACCATGTATCACATGAATGCCATGAACTTGACATAAGGGAGGAAGACGGTTTGCAACATTGGCCTTCTCACGTACAGAGTATGATGTTGGGCCCTGGGATTGCATTTTCAAGCAGGTGTGGCTCATAACATGAGCGTGTCCTCACCCCGAATCGCCCTCCCCATGTTCGATCAACATATCAGTGGCAACAGAGTCTTCCACAATCATTTTGACTCATAGTCGTTATTCAGAATAATCGACTCATTCGCAGCCATCAGGTCATAAGCATTCAAAGAGGTTGTCACCGCAAAGCCACTGAACGCCTCACTCACCGCTGAGCCGAACTCACTCTCATTCTCGGCCGAGACACGCGTATGACTACGGAAATGAGCAAGTGAGACCAGCTCCACTTAGTCACCTCTCCGGCACACCCATGCATGCCCTGAGCTGCGTTTGCATCACGTGTGGTTCGGGGCTGACTCGCTCTCGGATGCCCCCAGGGTGTCCTCACGATGGAATATAAATACCTCACCTTCTCCCGCCTCTCTCAACGCAAGACTTCTTTTCTCTTCATACTTACCTTATTCAGTCAGCTGGGGATCAAGAAATCCGGCTGGCAGAGAGGGAGGCCTGCATTGCACATCGCGGAGTCGACCTCTCTCGATTGTCCTTCGGGGCCATCGTGGGTGCAATTTTTGATGCATATCTGTCGAAAGACACCTCTTTTCATTGTATCTCATTGCTTCTGCGCAGTGGTATGAAGAAGAGAATGTTCCCGTCGATGAGAACGACGCTGCGTGAATGGTCATGTGGCAGCAGTATGAAGAGTTAGTGACAGTTGCTGCGGTAAGCTGAGGCCACGTCACTCAACTCGCTGCTGATGCCTAGAAGCCCTGCCGCAATCGCCCTAAAATGAAAACGACGCGCAGGAAGTGTCAGCTATGCGATTCTGATTGAAAACGGAGCTCGGAGCTCATCTCACTTCACAACATTCGCGCATAAGTGATGAGTTTCTTACTCAAATGACTGAGACGTTCAATCTAGTCGTGCATAAACCAATCCGTTCAACAGAACTCCCTGCGACGCTTTTTGGTCTTCTATTGTGAACAATTTGGTTGACTCCAGTCACTCGTGATAACCGAGGGCAACGCCTGACGTCGAGCACTACCGTGAAAATCATTCGTCTTCATCAATCGATGAACATCTCTCATCTTTCTCAGATTACCTAACATAAAACCACCGTCTCCCACCGAGGATTACACTCCTTCCACTGACTGACCCTCACAAACCCAACCCCGACGCGCCTCGCCACGAACGGCTCATACGGCAGCCTCTCAACCAGCATAACGTTGAACCGCCACAACTCGTGAAATTGCCCCTCGACGAATGCCCACTCATTCTTCTCGCTGGAAATCTCTTCCATCGAAGCACTGATGACGATGAAGTCGAGCGGCCTCCGCCTGCCCCCTCGACCCTTCCGCCCGGCAATCCAGTGAATGTCCATCTTATCCAGATACCCGACGCGTCTGCCCATGACGTCCAAGATCTCGGCGTCCTCAAACGCGCGTCGCTCTCGAGTCTGCGAATACCTCCGGTCGCGTCCGATTCTCAAAGACGCTACTGTGGTATTGAAGACCAGGCAGCCAGGAAAATCCTTCGCAACCTTTACGGCCCTCTCATCAAGCTCCCCGCGCGCAAGCGATTCCCACGGACTATGCGGACACATCTGCCACATCTCCTCGTACAGCCGGTCCGTCTCCTCTAGGATATTAATCTTGCCACCGCTCATCCGCCGCTGCAGCCTCGGCAGCTTATCGGGCCCGTGGATATTCAGCTTTCGCATCTCCAGGCCCAGCCAGCGCTCCCTCACGCCTACCGCTCTCAGGCGCCCCGTGACCGCGGGATCGTGGTAGTGAAACGACACGAGCGTCGCGACGCGGACGAGCTTGCTCTCAACCAGCCTCGCCTCCCCGTGTATCCAGCGGTATCCCGCGGTGCCCTCCCATCCGGCCCAGCTCCAGCTCGGGATCCATCGCGCCTCGTCGCGGCGGGCGGACGCGCCTACGTGACTCCACATGAGGGCCTGCGGCAGACACGCCGCCGGGAGTCCAAACATAGTATCGGTCTTCATGGCCTTCCTGACGGCGTTGGCTACACCCGCGAAGGCGTTCAGGATGTCGGCCGGGTGCGAGAGCTGGCGAGAGGTGTAGTCCTCCACCCAGTGGCAATAGTCGGCCAGCGTGACGCGGTCTTGGAGTTTGATCGTGCTGGGCTTGTAGTATGACGGCTTCCGGTAGAAGCCTGTTCCGGGACGGTGGACTTTTTGTTCGGTTTCGACACTGTCGATCATGAATTCTTGGAGATGCGGGGGTTGTGCATCGTTGTCGTCGTCGTCTTCTTCCTCGTTCTTCTCTGTGTCTCCCTTGTCATCATCCTCATTGTCTATGACGGCCGGTGGCTCTTTGACCGGGCAGAGGCTCCATGTGAGTTCCTCCGCAGCTTGACCGCGGCAACATTCGAACAGGACTTGATACTCGGTGATGAAGAACCTCCGTTTCGTGAACAGCCTCTCCTGGAACGTCCATCCCCTCCGGTTCCACAACGAAGGGTCGACGATGTCCTGGACGCCATTGGGATCAATTCCCCGCCGACTGTTGCGATTCCTCGGCGGACCCCAGAGCGAAGCCCTTGGCCGCCTGCGGTGCTCCCGATAGCCCGGCAAGCCCTTTCCATTGCGATCATCCAACGCCGCCATAATGGCGAACGTAGCAGATTGATAGATGCGGTCCATGCCGTCTATCTGCTCCGGTTTGGACCGCTCGTCGTCTTGTATAATGCACAGCCGGTCCACCCAGAGATAGTCCTTCCCGAGGTCCCTGCATAGCGATATCGTGTCCGTGATGATTTGGGGGAGTTTGATCGCGTTGAGGCTGCCCTCGACCCCGAGGTCCTCCGTGTTCGAACTCACGAGCTGCGTGTGTCCCGTGCCTTCGGTAGCTTCCCACATGTAGCTCAACGCGACGAAACGCACTGCCTTGTCGGGTTGGACGATTCTCATGGACTTTACGTCTATGACCCGAAATCCTTTCGGCAGCTCAGCTTGAAGAATAGTCAGAGCTTGCAGCCTTCGTCGTGATGTATTGAATGGCACTTACATATCGAGTTGTGATCCGGAAGACACGGCCTCGCGCCGCGTTTGCCGTAGCAATGTCGTCTCTCACAATCCTCAATCCAGCTTTTCAACGTGCTGACCTCAAATCTATCAACCTCCCACTCCTCGACGACCTGCAGTCGCAACGTGTCTTTCCCAGAATACCTCATTCGAAACTGGGGCGTCACGAAAAACGGCGAAGGCACCACTTCCCCAGTCTTCTCGTCTCCCCTGGAGACGACACTAATCGTCAACTCCAAAAACAACCTGACCTCCGCCTCGCCCACGGTCCGATGCAGCCGTCCCTCCTGATCACCCGCGAGCCCCGCGTCCAAGAAAAACGGCCCCTGCACGACGACGAACACGCTCCCCGCGGAGGCGTCCCTCAACCACTCGCACTCCCGGCGGCGAGCCTCGACGGCCTCGGCAACGGCCTCGCACACCAGGCATTCCGCCGCGCTTCGGATGATCGTGCCGAGTGGCAGGTTGCGGTGCGCCTTTGACCCTTGGCCCGCGGCGAACTCGGGGACGTCCCAGTCCTGGCACCGCTCGCAGAGCCGGGGGCTGGGGTCGTCGGGCCGCCGGGCGGCGAGGTCCTTTTTGTAGTGGGTTGTTTTCGGGGTGCCGCCTTTCGGGAAGGAGATGTCTGGCGTGAACCAGGTTCTGCCGAGCATTCAGAGACGGGGAGCTGGAGTTGTGGAAAGGCGGTTGAGAGCGTCGTTCTGTGAGTTCGGACTTGTTGAGTCGATTTGATATACAAGCAGATGTGAATTTGAGCAGCCACCGGGGTTGAGCCGTGAGACCGTCGGTTCCTAACACAGCCTGCACGGTTAAGTCTCAATCGTTCTAGTGTTTTATTCGTCAAAGTATTAGTTCCGTTTCTCCGTGTTTATGATCGACGTTGTGGATGGTAGAAACGAAGAGTTCAAGTTCGGGATGTCAAGTTGCATTCATGAGAAAAAGGTGGAGATGCAATAAAGGACTTTGTCAGACAGAGGCTTTCGCCCGTTGGGCTCTGATCAGAGCCGGATCAATTGACTACCACCCTAGCGCAGCATGGCTTCGAACTAAATAAGCAAGCTAGTTGTAGTGTGAGGCTTGAAAGATCCTTCACTTTGATGTCATCGAAACGAAGTAAAAGCTGGGAGTGAAACAACATATGTGATACGGTTCGACACGGTATGTCTATCAACCCACGTCAAAAACCACCAGCAGGGACGTGACGATTGCGAAGTCAAGAGATAGATCCATGTGGAAGGAGAGGCTTCATCAAAACAGTGCAGATAACGCCAATACATTGTACAGAGACAGGCCACCCTAGGCCTCGTGTCTCTCTTCCGTATAACTCCCAACCTATGCCCTTATGGCCAGAGACTTTCTTATTATACACATGACTTGACTCTTACAACCCCTCTTTTTGTGCTTTCCATTGCAAACCGAACGCTTTCGCCAGCATGTTTCCCAAAGAGATACCGTTTCCCCGTTACCGTTTGCTTTCGTACGTATGTATGATCCAGAACAATGAAACAGGCTCGACGCCTCTTGTAGTCATCTTTCAGCCATGTGATTCGTGCCTTTCCCGCGCCGAAGAGGAGAAATCATCCGAAGGGCTTTCTGATTAAAATATTGATATGTAGCGAATGTGGAGTGTGCCGGACGGGCATCACTGGGTTCAAGGTTGAGACGTGAAGAATGCGTATTCTATACAAGAAGGAAGTTTAGAACGCGGGACCGAGAGCCCGAGGAATCATGCGTAGAACGCTTCAACGAAGTAGATGAAGCCGAAGATGAGGAAGGCAACGGCGCCACCGACGGTAACTGAGGAAAGTTAGCTGAGGGACTTCTCTGTGGATAACAGCATATGACTCACCAACTTTGAGGGAAACACGACCTGCAATAGCACGACCGCCAATGACTGCGGCACCAGTGCAGACGCAGTGGCCGACCATCGCACCGAGAATGACCCACCAGTAATCCTGGCCGGCGGCCATGGCGATCGTCGCGATCTGGCTGCGATCACCCCACTCGCCGAGGAAGGTCATGACGAACGTCTGGACCCAAGCAGGGCTGAGGAGAAGGGAGAAGAGGTTGTTCAGACCCTGGAGAGAGCCCTTGATGCCACCTGGGCCAGGAGACAGGCTTCGGGCCGGAGAGGTGGACGGTGAGCGAGGGGGAGAGGGGAAGCGGCTCTTGGATCTAGACTTCCTGTCGTTGAGACCCATTTCCAGCGCATAGGGAGACACGGCAGAGCCACGACGCTTGCCCTCCTTCTCCTTCTCAGCGAGCTCTCGTTCGACCTCGTGCAGCTCAGCGGTAACACCTTCATTGGGATCCATGGCCAGACCCTCGCGAAGCATCTTTGCGCCGAAGACAAAGAACAAAGCAGCCGCGAGGAAGTTTGTGATGTGCTTAGGAATCAACGTCGGAACCGCGTGGCCGAGAACCGCAGAGAGAATAGTCATGACCAAGAGCGCACCAAAAGCAGCAGAGAACACCACCATGCGGTCGTGCTTCATCGCCATAAGCGCCGCGACAAGGAAAGTCTTGTCGCCAACCTCGGAGACCAGGATCATGGTCAAGGACAGAACGAATGAGTGGAAAGGCTGGATCACGCCCTCGTCGACCTCGGATGAAGAGGAAGACTTGCCCTTGGACTTGGTAACGTCCAGGTGGTCCTTGTGCGCCGAGTTGGGGATCGGGTTAGGCTTGTCGTCGAGCTTGTCGGGGAGATCTGCGGGTTTCTGGGGGGCGTCAGCGTCTAGCATCACAGTCAAGCTGTCGCAAACTTACCTCGAGCCCGGCGACATGTTCGGGTGTGTACCGATCGTGGTCGTGATCCTTATCCTTGCTTGTGTCCTTCTTTCCAGAGTCCTTATCGGTCAAAACCTTCTCATGCTCGCTGTGTGGCAGAGGAGGCTGCTCCTTGGGAGCTACTGGTCTGGTATCAACCTTTCCACCTGTCCTGCCCTCCTCGGCCTTGCGTGCCTTGTCCTTCTCGCTGACGCCTCCCCCGGTGCCGGTGGTTCCCTCTTTAGGCTTCTGGCGAGCCTTGTCGTCCATGACACCATCGTTGGTCTCTGGAATCTTCTGGCCGTCGATGACAGTCGGGTCCGACGGACGTCCCTTCAAGGGAGGTAAGCCCTTCTTGGAGTCGGTGTCGGCGGTCTTCTTGTCTCCATCGTTCTTGTCAACCCACGGACCTTGATGGGGCATGCCGTCCTTGCCGTCGACGGGCGCGTGTTCGGTGCCATATCGTGTCTTAATGGTCGAGCCGACAGCAGGATCAGCAGACTTGTCGTTGGAGGCTACTGCCTGGGCTCCATTCTTGTCCTTGGTTTCGACGGCGAGACCGGCCACGAGACCAGGGATGAGGAGCAGGAGCAGAGGAGAGTGTCGGGTGCGCAGCCTCATGGTGAACTCGATTCGAGGGATATCGTGCCTCGCACTTAGGGGGCAGTAGAGTGGGATATGAAAGAGAGTTTTGGCGATGTACCTGGAAGTTTGCTGTCCTTGCCAGGGGCAAGAGAAGGGTAAATGGTTTCTGATTTACCTTACGCTGCCAATGCGACTGCTGAGCCACTGGACGGATTCTAAAATTGTTACGTATCTTTTTTGCTGCACGGCCACGGGGGAGCCATTTGGAGGACGCGCCGCGGCTCCCCCATGTCCCGATGGCCTAAATTTGCCCCACAAGGGGCGACTTCACTTGGCGGATCCCGGTGCGCCCTGAGTTCACACACTGCAGTGTTCCATTCGTGCCATTGTGTTGAGAATCATTCAGTGTTCCCGCCGCAGGGGGGCCTCCAATCAAGCTATGCCGGATAACTTCATAGAAGACAGAGTGGGCTCGGATAGAGGAGTGGTCTCTAGCAGTCCTAGAAATCATGAAGTCGATGTTGGCTGCAGACCCCAAGACAATCCTGTCTATCTTATGAGCAGGGACACATCCATCAAAAATGCCAATCAGTTCACTGACAAGTGGATGGAGCGCAATGGACCGGGTTGCATCCAGTTGACCCCAGATTTACAGCTTACAACACAGAATTCCGAGGGTTTGCTTGGCCAAACAGCCAACAGCCCACGATGCAGATACGTACTATGTAGATACGTACCGAGGTGCAGGACCTGAGCTCAGGCAACCTACCTTAAGCTGTTGCACTCAATGCCGGAGCTTACAGCAGCTTCGCTATCTTATCTCCGCCGACCGGCGAGTCCAGTGCCCCACCTACCCCGGGACTCAATGGATGTCGTCACGAACGACCGCCTCTCCGTGAAACGTAGACTGGACCACTACTTCTCATCGCACACCACTATTCTTCACTAACATCTGTCTGACTACTACATAACGATCCTTTCTGCACGCTGGACGACTGCGAAACTACCACAGACACTCTCGCATCCAACCCGCATCACACATCGGCAGTCTCATGTCCGAGCTCCGTTGTATCAGTCAGCTTCAATCCGAACTTCCGTGAATTCTAATACTTCGAAATGGACCCCTTTGATGCCTCTCGCTCGCCTTCGCCCCCCAATATGGACCCGTCCAGTGATGACGGCGAGCCGACCTGGAGGTTATTTTTCGACCCGGAAGAAGTCGCTGATATGGACGATGACGAATTCGACCCTGATTTCCAAGATGAGCCTGATGAAGACGATGACAATGATAGCGACTACCACGGTACGTCAGAATAGACATTCGCTGTGGGAATTCGTGACCTAATTTCAACAGATGCCGACGACGGTGGTGACGGCAACGTCGAAGTTCAAGTGCTGATGGATGCGGAAGACGACGACGACGACGAGGAGGAAACTTTTGGCGGAGTCGGGGGCGACAACACGATTTCGAGGATAGTATCCCTAATCAGTAAGTCGCATTGTTTATACGCTGCGTGTTCCGTGTTCGCAGCTAACATTGCACGATAGCTGGTGCAGGCAATGGAAACGGATTCCTGACGAGGGCTCAACTGCTCAGTCTGATCCAGAGTGGCGATGTCACACTCCGCAGCACTCTAGACGACGACGAAGATGACGACGAGGACCTGGCTTGGGGCGTAGGAGCGCGAAGGAGGCGACGTCGGAGAGAGCCAGTCAACTTTCCCAAGGTACCCAGCGACGAAGGGACGAAGCTCATGCACTCCGGTGTGTTCGGCGCAAATAGGTATCGCGTGACGAAGAAACAGTTGGCCAGGAGGATTCTGGATCGCGAGTTGGGACTGGGCGAGCACCGTGACCGACAACAAAACCAGGATCTCATGGCTCAAGGCATGATCCCGTCGACGAAGCCGGAGATGATCGTACACTACGACGACCCTGTCTACTGTGGGCAGTTTTCCGACGACGGCAACTTCTTTTACTCCTGTGGACATGACTTCAAAGTTCGAATGTACGACACGTCGAATCCGTACAATTGGAAGTATTACAAGACGGTTGAATATCCCTTTGGTCAGTGGACCTTGACCGACGCATCCCTGAGCCCCGACAATCGTTGGCTCGCGTACACGTCGATCCAGAGCAACGTATGCCTCGCACCTACAGACCCGAATGACACAGGAGATCCGTACACACTCGACCTTGCCGAAGGCGGGGGGCTGAGACACGCCGGATGGCGCTCGCGGCATTCTTTCGGAATTTGGTCCGTCAGGTTTTCCGGTGACGGCCGAGAGCTGATAGCCGGTACTAACGCGCAATCCATTGTTGTTTACGACATCGAATCGCGAAGAGTACTTCACAACGTTTTGGGCCACGAGGACGACGTAAACGCAGTCTGCTTCGCAGACAAGTCGTCTCCGCACATTCTGTACTCTGGCTCTGACGACGCCACAATCAAGGTCTGGGACCGACGTAGCATGGGAGACGGGCGGCCAGCAGGCGCATTCGTCGGTCACGTAGAGGGCTTGACGTACATCGACAGCAAAGGCGACGGTCGGTATATTCTGAGCAACGGAAAGGACCAAACCATGAAGCTATGGGATCTCAGAATGGTCATGTCGATGTCCAAGTTCGACGAGGACGACCCCACAAGGCACACTGGGCACAGCGGCTTCGACTACAGGTGGGGAACATACAGGGACGAGGACTGGTACCCTCACCCCAATGACAACTCCCTAGTCACTTTCAGGGGCCACCGGGTGATGCGCACACTGATCCGCTGCCACTTCTCGCCGCCGTCCAGCACCAACTCTCGATACGTCTACTCGGGCAGTCAGGATGGAAAGGTCTACATCTGGAACCTGGATGCCACGTTGGCTGGTACCATTGACGTAAGAAAGGCGACGAAGAACTCGCGACCTCTCGAGCGCAGATATCGCATCTACCATGGCGATGAGTTGTCAAACTGGAACACGTGCGTGCGCGACGTAAGCTGGCACCCCAATGCGCCAGTACTCGTCGGTAAGTACTTATGATCCGCCGTCTGAGATTCGGCTACTGACCTTGATAGCTTCTGCATGGAACGGCTTCAACATGGCTCACGGATCATGCACTCTGCACTCATACAACGAAGCGGAGGAAGACGAGGCGGACCCAGAAATGGGTCGCAATGTAGACGAGAAGCTGCGTCCAGTCGGCAACGGAACCTACATGTAAGCTCGAGAAGAATCACTGCATCAGACAACGTAGGAGGATTATTTTAATTATTTGTACATCTTCCACAAATGTCCACCCCTCTTTTGGCAATGATACATGATCGATGAAGCCACTGGGTTCGGGGGTATCTCCTGACGCTGCGTGCGTCGTTCGCCTGTCGATGTTGCTCATGTGCAATCTGCCCGTGCGATGCGTTTGAACCCCTTGCTTTCGTATAACGTGTTCATCTTGGCCAAACCGCGTTGGCGCTGGTGTGTTCGTGAAGCCGGTCCGTGTTACTGGTGCTTCCGTTTTGACGGTGTTCTGTCCGTTTATGCGCCTCCGACAAGGATGTTGTTGACGGGGATGTGGATCAGCTTGACAATGTAGCCGACGGCGCCCATGATGAGGAAACCGACGCCAACGGCCTGGCAGAGCTTGAGGAACTCGGTCTGGTCGGCTGAGGACACGTTAGCAATGGCGCAAAGCATTAACGACGACTGCAATCGTGTACGTACGCTTGGTGCACCTCCTCATGAACTGAACACCTTCCTGAGCGAACTCGGAGGGAACCTCGAGGATCTCCTTGACTTGGTCGGCCATTGTGTGGATAGGTTGAAGCGCGTGGGTATAGAAGAGAAGGCGAAAGGCGGTTTTGGCAGGGTCGAAAGTCGCAACGAAATCCCAATGGGTCGTGAAATACAGGGAATCGACGAAGTGGATGAAAAGAAAGCGCGACGTCAAGTGTTTAAGACGTGCAAGGTCGGATATGTGGAAGATTCGAGAGGTCGATGGCGAAGGGAGATGTGTTAAATTGAGCGCGCCAAAGGTCACCAAGAGTCCTCGAAATTTCGGGCTAAGCTCCCGCAATGGCAGGAAGCCAGATTGCCATAAAGGAGGCGTGGAGGAACGATGCGCCGGCCCCCGATGCACGCGCCGCAGGTGTGCTTATCTAAGTCCGATAAGGGTGGAGTTCATCCTTCAGTGGATGAGCCCCCTGGATTCCCCCCGCCGGTGGGCTTTGGGGGACGCTGTTCTGGGCCTGGCATCCACTGTCCGGCGTCTGTGCCTGCCGCAGCCTGGTGCCCGGTCGCGCCTGGTTCAGGATGCGACCTCAGCTCTTCAGGAGCTCCTCCCCAGTTTTCTTCTCTTTCCAAACACTCCTCCTCCCTCGCCAGTCTTTCTTC
The DNA here is from genome assembly GCF_011947395.1 of Colletotrichum karsti. NCBI lineage: Eukaryota > Fungi > Ascomycota > Sordariomycetes > Glomerellales > Glomerellaceae > Colletotrichum > Colletotrichum karsti. The sequence goes on from NW_024065939.1 coordinate 427,532, forward strand.
CATCGCGTTAGCATCCACACAAGCTAATATCCCTTGCTGGCCAAACCCGACACAGCATATCAGCACATCGATTTCGACGCGTCGTCTTGTCACGAACACCCGCCCCGAACTGCCAACGAAGCAAGCTCTTGGTTGCTGACTTCGACTGGAAACCTTAGTTGGCGTCCCTCGATCACTTACTAACCAGCCCCGGCTGACAGCACCGATCACACGCTGGACGGACAGGCACGCGCGCGAGGTAGCGACGGTCAAGAGCGGTGGTAGAAGGAGAAAACAGACTCTGGAATATCGGGATCCTGTTTCCACCTCTCCCTCGTCCAACTTCATCATCTTTTGCCTGTACCTAAGGCTTTCTGGGCCGAACAAGGAAAGAAGGACCAATCATCCCGCCTTCAAGGGAAGACCGAGGCACAGAGCTTCGTCTTCGATTTCATTTACCTGAAAGAAAGGGAGAGGACCATTGGCTTGGGCTTTCATCCAACCTCTTCCCAATCTTGTCTATCTGCGGAACGAGGAGTGTACGTATCAGTTGTTCTCTGTCTCCGTCCTGTTTTTTGCTCGAGTTCTTTTTTGGCTCTAGATTCTGGCAATGACCCTGTATATGGCAGCGGCTGATGATCATGTTCAAAGACTGCAGACGGTCCCTGTATCTCGCAGACTAATAACAACCTATTTCAACCACAACCAAGCTCTCTATTTCAACTCACGGCTACCAGATTACTACCGGAAAGATGGCCGAGGAGGAGTTCGAGATCGATATCTACGGCGACGCGCCCCAGGATCACCAGGACGGCAGCGCCGAGTACGACGCATTGCAGGCAAACGGACACGCCGACAACCACAACGAGCAGAAGCATGACAATCAGGAGGAATACCACGACCAGAACGAGAACCATGACCAGCAGGATGCGCCCGCCCCTCAGCAGGGCATCAAGAGAAAAGGCGACGATCGGCCTGTCGACCCCGGCGCGACAACAGCCATCATGATCTCCGACCTTAACTGGTGGAATACCGATGACGACATCAGAGGATGGTGCAAGGAGGCCCATTGCGAAGACGAGCTCAAGGACATTACGTTTAGTGAACATAAGGTGAACGGCAAGAGCAAGGGGTAGGTCCATTAAGATCGTCTTGGCTGGAGCATGAGTTTGCTGACTCGAATGCAGGCAGGTATACTTGGAGTTCACCACCCAACAAGCAGCGACGGCGGCCAAGCATGTCATTGAGTCGGCAGACGGCGTCAACGGTGTGCCGAAGAAGCACAACGTAACTTACTCAAACCCCAACGTCAACCCATTCCGCACATTGCCCAAGGACGCGCCGAACCGTGCGGGCAAGGACCAAGGCAGCCAGCGCGGCGGCTACAACCAAGGTTCCTCGATGGGCGGCGAATTCCGTGGCGGCTACCGCGGCCGTGGTAACTTCAACGGACCTCGTGGAGGCATGAACCAGGGAGGCTTCAACCGTAACTTCTCGGGCGGCATGGGAGGCGGGTTCAACAACAACATGGGCGGCGGATTTAACAACGGTATGGGCGGTGGAAACTTTGGTGGAGGCGGCTTCCAACGCGGAGGTGGCTTCGGCGGAGGCATGCGCGGCGGTCCCGGAATGCGCGGTGGCCGAGGCGGCATGAACAACCCGATGGGCGGAATGGGCATGGGCCCGATGGGTGGTATGCCCATGGGAGGTATGCCCAACATGAATATGATGGGCGGTGGTATGCCCGGTACGACTCCCCTTTTCTTTGGATTTCAGCAACAGCATCAAACTTCAACATCTTATCCCAACCCCGGGCAACCCGAGAAACGCAAGCAGCCCAGCGGGCACAAGAGCAAAGTTGCCAAACCTGATAACACCGCGCTTGTAAACGCAAAGCGTCAGAAGACCCAGCCTCAATCTGTTCCCGCGACGGACATAGGACAATGGACGAAGGATAGTGGCTTGGTGTTCACACCTACTACTACCATTGGTCGTGTTCCTGGACCTTCGGGACTTGGTTACCTTCGGCGCTAGCTGACTTTGTCTCCTTCTTTTTTTCTTCAGTTTGCACTTCCTTGTGTGTTTTGATAGCCAGTGACTGTTCACTAACCAGGTAGCAGGATTCCACGGCATGCCGCAGCAGTTCAACCCGGCCTTCTTCGGCGGAAACCAGGGCGGAGGCAATGACTGGGGCAACCCTCACGGTGCGAAGCGGCCCCGTCCGGAGTAGGAGTCCCCGCTGAAACTAGGCTTCGGATCGAAACGTCGCGCATCCTGAAAACGAAGGCCTTGATTCATCACAGGTGAGGTGCGCCAGAGATCTTAATGGGACGGGGAGTCTCGGCAGATAATGGAGTCTTGCTTCGGAGAATCGGGTACAGGTCCCAGCATATAATACGGCTGGATAGAATGAGACGTCCCCGTTCAGATGCTTACTGTGTCGCTGGTTCGGTTGTATTGTACTATTAGAATTTCGGTTGCGTGGAGATGGTCTCCCGTAACTGGGCCTGGCGTTATAGTTGTTCTCAAAAGATTCGCATCATGTACACTCCTGAGGCTGCGTTCAATCATTTCACTCAACCATCTCTACCCATCTTCATCATGTCTTGAGTTTCTGCAAAGCCCCGCGGACGAGCTCCTGTATCTGTCTCCACCGCGCCACGAGCATCTGTCTTTGGACCTCTTCCCCTTCCCTCAACCCGCTCACCAGTTCAATCTTTGCACTGATCTCCTCGTCATACGCAGCTAGGATCTCGCGCAATATCCCATCAACCTCAGCCTGCTCGGCCTCGCCATCCTCAAAACCGTCCACGAACCTCAACCACTTCCTCGCCGGCAACACCAGCGTCCGCAACGCCACCTGCGTACGGTAACACACCGTCTCCGTGTCGACTACATACTTCCCCAGGAACCCGCGCTCCTCAAGCCTCTTCCTGTGCGCGGCCCCGAGCCTCGGTAGGACCGCGTCGTCGAGCCACGCCTCGTCCCACTCATTCTCCCCGGCCCCCATCACGAATCCGTACTCGACCAGGAGGAAGTCGTTGCTGTGCCGCCCGTAGCAAATGTGTATCTCCTCGCCCGGCGCGTAGTCCCTCTCCGCGCGGATGGTGAAGGACTCCTTGTCGAAGGCGACGGCGCAGCCGCTCGACGCGTGATTAAGGAGGTCGGCCACGGGCTGGAGGATCATGTGGTCCTCCTTGTCGCGCTTGGCCGTGCGCGGGGTGACGTGGTAGAAGGTGCGCGAGTTGACGAGGAGCCAGGCGTGGCGGTAGGCCTCGTACCCGAGATCGGCGGGGAGGGCGGCGGCGGAGGCGAGGGCCCAGTGGGACTCGAACTTTTCGCGCTGGGCGGACAGGAGCGAGGAGGCGGCCGGCGGGAGGTGCGAGGCGAGGGGGGCCGGCCAGGTCAGGGGGCACGAGGAGATGTCCTCCGGGGTGGGGAAGACGGCGGACCAGGTCCCGAAGGAGGGGGAGGAGTCGAGGGCGATGTCTGCTGCGAGGAGGGCGTGGACTGCGGTGTCTTTGGGGAAGAGGCGGGCTATGGATTTGGGGACCGTGGCGATCGTTTTCAGGCACGGGATCGGGACGTCGAGGATTGGGTCGTCTTTCTGTGGGGTGTTGGTGACGATGAGCGGGTTTGAGAGGGGGGGAAGGGGGCTTACTTTGATGGGTGAGGTCGCGACGATGCCTATGCCGCGGCCTGGGAGGGCTTTGGGGCCGACGTTGTTTATTGTGATGCCCTGGGTCTTTGCCCAGGCTAGGAGGTTCTCGATTGCGTCCATTGTGGGAGTTCGGTCCGGACTCTAAGCCCGGGAGTTGTGAATAGTTATTCTCGTGTATCAGAATTGCAGGTCTAACGTCTCTAGATCATAGAGCAAGCCTCTTCCTCCGAATGAAATTGAGCTTATCTGAAGTCGATTTTGTGATTTAAATATCTATCGAGAGAAACCGTCGTGGAATGAGAGATGCCTGTGTGTAAGCGAGAGGTCGATGAACTATTACAGCTGTGTATGAATACACGCTTCAATTGCGTGCGCAGCTAGAGTGGAGAATGCCGGTATGTTGATGGCACATATTCGAAATGCTGTTCTTCAAAGAGTTACGTACTTGAGATGAAGTCTAAGAACGAGTCATTTAGACTTATCAAGTGAGTTAGTTAATGGGAAAGGTTGAGTGACGGGAAGAACTCAAGTTGAGATGAGCTGCCGTCAAAAAAGACATGGACCAATCACGTTTCCCATGTTCCCGGTTCTGGACATCCCTAGCAAAAACCCACGACCTGATCGGTGCTAAACCCCGCCGATGTCCGACCCGATTTCCAAAATCTCGGGGGCGGAACGGCGCTCAGTGAGGTAATCGACCCTGGTCCCAAGCTCCCGAAAAGTGATTCCGACAATCGAACCACCACCATCCAAGCTGAGTTGATAGCTCCCACGAGCTCCGAAAACAAGCCATTCTTCCCCCGACAACTCTTCGGGTCCCCGCCGCTACGCCTGGAAGCTCGAAAGCGCCTCAATCGACATGAAAGCCCTCCGCGCGCTGCCCACGGCACCAAGCCGGCGAGCCATCCCCGCCCTATGCGCCGCCTGCACATCAACGCCCTCCTCCTCGAGCTCCGCCCGCCCATTCTCCGTCCTGAACCGCCCGCCGCCAAACTACGAAGGCCACGTTCCCCTCACCAGGACCGAGCGCGGAGCCCTTGCCCTCGGCGCGGGCATCTGGTCCCTCCTGTCCCCCTACCGCGCCGACCTCATCGCCGCCGTGGGCGAGGCCACCGCGACGCCCTACTTCATCTACCGCCTGCGCGACGCCATGCTCGCGGACCCGACGGGCCGCCGCATCCTCCGCGACCGGCCCCGCATGACCTCGCAGACACTCGACCTCGAGCGCCTGCGGCGGCTGCCGGAGAACAGCGTCGGGCGGGCGTACGTCGGCTGGCTGGACGCCGAGGGCGTGAGCCCGGACACGAGGAGCCGGGTGCGGTACATCGACGACGCGGAGTGCGCGTACGTCATGCAGCGGTACCGCGAGTGCCACGACTTCTACCACGCGCTGACGGGCCTGCCGGTCGTGAGGGAGGGCGAGGTCGCGCTTAAGGCGTTCGAGTTCGCCAACACGCTGATCCCGATGACGGGGCTGGCGACGTTCAGCTACATCACGCTGAAGGAGGGGGAGCGCAGGCGGTTCAGGGAGATTTACGGCCCGTGGGCCGTGAGGAACGGGTTGAGGGCCAAGGAGGTGATCAACGTCTACTGGGAGGAGCAGTTCGAGCGGGACGTGGACGAGTTGAGGGCCGAGCTGGGCATCGAGAGGCCGCCTGATATGAGGACTATTCGGAAGAAGGAGCGGGAGGAGAAGAAGAGGGCAAAGGAGGCGCTGAAGAACATGTAGTGTGCGGGCAGACATGTAAACGTATTGTAGGTTATGTGTAGTACTCGTTCCCGTCCAACTGTCGGACGCAAACTCATCTGCGGTTGCAGTATGCTAATAACGCCGTTCCAACGCCGGCACACCATTTCTCTCTGCAAAAGCAGATACCTCCTCAAACACATAGCTCGAGGGCCGATAACGGCAACGATTTGAGCAAGACGTATGTGCGTGCTCTCATGATCCAATCCTCCTCGCACAACTCAGACTTTTCACCTCTCGCGATCGACAAAAACCCTTCACAAATCCAGCAAATCGTCATCGTCGTCGTCCCAACCCTTGCGCCTGTTGACGACGATCTTCTCCTCCTCCTTGTTCTCGGCGACCGCGGTCAGGAGGTCCTTGAGCTGGGCCTCCGTGACCTTGGTGCGCAGCTGTCCGGACTGCGCGAGCATGATGAGCCTGTTCTCGACGTCCTGGGCGCGCTGCTCCTTGACGAGGCGGATGCGACCGAGGCGGTCCGCCGCCTCTGGGTGGAGGATCTGGTTGAGGATTTGCTGTCTCGCTTCGGCTTCTTGTTGTCTGCGGTGGGCATCGAGTCAGCATTGATACAGGGTTATTCAAGCTCGAATGAAGCTTCGGGTGATCGCTGGAAAGGACAGAGAGGGGATGTGCGTAGTGCATGGACGTACTGTCTCTGCTCGGCTTGCTTCTGCTGGTTCGAGCCGCCTGGGGAGCTTCCTCCCGCCCCGCCGCCGCCTTGCGCCTTGAGCTGCTCGAGGCGTGCCTTTCGGATCTGTGGTGCGCGTGGTCAGTCCTGATGTCGGGTCTCTTTCGCAGCGACTTCGCGCGCATCTGCGTACCTGGTCAAGCTCGGAGTCGTCCATTTTCGTAATTTGTGATGGTGTTGATGTTTGGTACAGGGAAACGCGGGGCGACCCTGCCTGACGGCAAGTTTTTGGCGGGGTTACCTGGAGTACCTCACTGGCGCCTTACAAATTTCACGGCCGGCCAAGTGGTCTGACCGCCAGCGAACGATCGATGACATTCGCATTGTGCCGAATTGGATGACGGGTTACCACTTCTCATTATCGGTATTGTAGTACGTTTTGTCTAGTTCTAGTTAAGTCATGCAAATGCTTACCGCCATGAATTCATGCAATACCAGCCTTGCACCCAACATGCTATCAAGTCTGCCGCCTGGAAGTGACCTCCATCGGGATATATGACCGATGCTTCTCCAAGACCGACTTGTGCTTCGCCTTTACCATATCCATAACCAGCTGATTCGCCGGCATATCTAAACCCTTCCTGCGTCCCCTCGTGATGAAGTATCCGTTCAAGTATTCAATATCCGTCAGCAACCCACGCTGAATCTGCAGCGACATCCTGCTCGGGGAGTCTTTTTTGCCCCTGAGTTTACCCATCATCTGCTTCATCAAGGCGTCACCTCGCAGTAGTCGTTGCAGCCCCGGTGCCTTTCTAGTCTCGCTCATAAGCCCCACAACATCGGAGATTTCGACGAGCAGCTGCTGAATGAGCCGGTGAGCAGTAGGGTTGTATAAGATGTCTTTATAGTGCGCGTCCAACATCACGCAAATGGGCTCGACAGCGGCCGAGAACATCAGCGAGGGAATCTTGACCATCATCCACTTCTCGAGGTACACGCCCTGAGCGTTTAGTACGTCGGAGGCCGCGAACTTTCCCAGCATACCCTGTGTCCGTAACCACGTGTCGGAGGCGATATCCTTGCTCGGGTCGTAGGTCGCCGGTCGCACGCCTGTCAACGCTGTGGTGAACTCCGGATCCATCACACGGACCGAGTTCGTTTCCCTGTTGTACGCCAACGAGCCCATATGCCCGAGCACGATCGACGGCCGCTTCGCCGCGTCCGTGAAGATCTTGTTGTTGATGTTCTCAGCGATGCCCAAACCGTCTTGCATGTAGCAGATCGCAGTTCGGTCGTCGACGCGGTGCTTGACCTTCTCGAGGAGCTTGACCGCTTCAGCTGGCCGGCCTCCGACCACCAGATTACTGATATGGCCGTTCTCGTCCTTTGATTCCGGGCCTTCTTTAATCGACTGGTTGTTTTCGATCCATATTCCGTCTCGTCTCCTCGACGATCCCACATTGCCGGTGACGTTTGTGTAGCGCGTATTCGGAGGCATGTCGACCATATTTACTGCGTCGTATACCCCGTGCAGCGCGTGCGATAAGAATTTGGATTTTTGGTCGTTCCCGAGAATATGCACCGTCCTCGAAGACGGCGGGGGTGGCGAGTCGTGTCCCATCATCACCGCCGGCACATAGAACCTCGACAGCTTATCCGCCTTGAAGATCGCGTACAGCTCTTTCGAGTGCTGCTCGGGCAGCAGACCCAGTACCTTGTTGAAACTTGCTTTCTTCTCCTCCGACAGACCTAAAGTTGAAGCGCCTGGAACTGTAGCGGCCATCTCGCCGGGAGCCACTTTCCCAGGGGCGATGCCATGCGGCGGATCTCCTCGGCCGCCGCCGGTCCTCGAGGAGTCGGTCGAAACGCATCTTTGAGCCACCCGGCCAGCACCTGTGCTACCTGTCTTCCATGTCGGCTGTGTCCTAAGTATCCGCGAGGAGAGCCGCGGTCTCGGTATGCTTGCCAGAGTGCCTGCCACGATGAATGTGTTATCGGGTTCGGCGCATTCACTGCGCGAGTTTTGTCGGCCGGTTTCGGAAGGTGGCGATGCAATGCGCGATCCCGTTCGGTGTAGCCAGTCACTGCCTGTCGTTGGATGTGTCGAGAAGGGGTTCGGATTTTATATACAGGGACAATTCGTCCTTTCGAGAGCGCGGTCTTTGTCGTGGTTAGGAGGCAACGGTGTGGATGACGGGGACATTCCTCAGTCACAAAATTTGGCTCGCGTGCAAGCTTGGAAAGGTACGTAGCGCAGCCGTGGAATCCCGGCTCGCAGGAAGGACCCACCGAGCTTGCAGTGACCCCTAGCACCTCGTTAGATGCATGCAAATCACTCGACGAACGGATTTTTGAATTTTCAACGTCCATCTCATCGGCGCCAGGGTCTCTCATATCAGATTCGAGATCTCATCAGCGCGTGGCTTTTCTTCCTCTACGGCTTGGTTGTTCCACTCGATCTTATTTACCCTCTCATCATTCTCGTCGAATCGAATAACGCGTCAAAATGGCCATGAAGGACATTACCTCAGAGCTGGACAAGCTCGAGAACAGCATCGACTCTCTCGAGGATGCTCTCCAGCCCCTTATCTCCGACCTCACCGAAATGTCCAACGAACTGCCTCTTCTCGACAAGGCAAAGATGTTCGCGCTGACCGCCTACGCCATCGAGTCTCTTCTTTTCTGTCAGTGAATTCGGCTCTTTCAAAGTCACGGTTCTAACCTCGCTCGCAGCTTCCCTCCGTCTCCAAAATGTGGACGTCAAAGGCCACAACGTCATGACAGAACTCAAGCGCGTGCAGCAGTACTTCGGCAAGATCAAGAAGGTCGAGGAGGCGCAGACGCCTGCTCAACGGACGATGACCGTCAACACAGAGGCGGCGACGAGGATCTTGAAGGCGGATCTGGTAAGTGACTGTGTCTAACAGCTGAACGTGCGAGTACTGAACAGCGCAGGGTGATGACAAGAACTTGAAGAAGAAGTTGGAGGAGAAGCTGGCCGAGGAGCGAGCTAAGGCGCTGCTCAACTCCATGCAGAGGACCAAGAGACCCGCGCCCGAGTCGCCATCCGCCAGCTCATCGGGCCCAGAGAAGAAGCAGAAGAACTCGAGGAGGAAGAGCTCCGGCAAGAACAAGTCTTGAGACTGGCAAGGAGAAGAATTTGGCTACGACAAACGCGCGAACCCGGCATTTGGTGGATCCACGCAAACACGGAGCTACACTGCATTCCTGGCATCAACTTGGGAAGGATGGGGCACAGAAATATGCTGTACCTCTGATATAGGGAGTCAGGCATGGCATATGCAGTTGTGCCGGCGCAGTCGCGACGACGGAGCAACGCTGCGACTTATCGTTATGATCACGCGGGCGATCATGGATAGCCCGTAATGCGGCGGGAATCATTGTTCATCGGGAAGGAAAAGTTATACCCTTAGCATAGAACGGAACCATTGCTTAATACATCGGAAATCAAGGACAGAGCAAAGCACATTCTACACATTCATACCACCCTGCATTCAAGACCCCCGTTTCAACGATATTCCTTCTCGAACATTTACCCCTGACGAATTCAATACCCACCAATCAAGAAAAAAAGACCCCTTCTCCATCAGCAGTGACCACGCCGAATTCGCCCGCAGCTGATTGGCCACACCTCGCCACCCACCCCGGCCGGAAGCCCAGAAAAAAAGCCGAGCTCCAAACCACCCTCTCAACTCATCTACCCGGGGGGAGCGCATAACTTCTGCCGACTTCCCTCCCAATCCACGCCAAAAATCTACAAATCCTCAACCTCCACCACCGTCCACCGTCTCACGTCACAACCTCCTCACACACACCACCAACACACACAACCCGCCCAAGATGCCTCGTCAACGTTCCGCCGGCCGCGCCCCCTCGCGCCCTACCGTCCCGGCCGCGAAGCCCGCCCCCGTCCAGTCTCGCCCGGCCACCACCATGGCCGCTCCCCAGCAGCACGCCGCTCCTCCCCCGGCCGCCGCTGCCCCTCCCGCCGCCGCCGCTCCCCAGGGCCCCGGCCTGATGGGCCAGATGGCCAGCACCGCTGCGTACGTCCCTACTCTCCCGAAGACCCCTCCCTCCCGGCCAGCCTCCGCGCAAGACGACGCAGGCAGACCCGGACACGCAACCCCCCCAACGAAAGAAAGAAGAAGCTAACACACGTTCCCCTCCAACAGCGGTGTCGCGATCGGTTCCTCCATCGGCCACGCCATCGGCGGCCTCTTCGGAGGCGGCGGCTCCTCCGAGGCCGCCCCCGCCCCCGCGCAGTCCGTCTCCCCCGTCGCCGCCGCCACCGAGTCCTCGACCACCCAGCAGTGGGGCAACAACTGCGCCGGCGCCGCCCAGCAGTTCACCAAGTGCATGGACGAGCAAGGCGGCAACATGCAGATCTGCAACTGGTACCTCGACCAGCTCAAGGCCTGCCAGGCCGCCGCCAGCCAGTACTAGGCTTTTCGCTTTCTTCACTCCCGAGGTGCCGGACAGTCTCTGTTGCTCGAGCAGCAGCAGGGCGTTCTCGTAGCTTTGGTGGCCGAGTAACATCGGATGTTATATGTACTTAATATCACAAGGGAAACGGTGGGAAAACAACATGTGCAAGTATCCGACGGGAAAGGATATAGCTTGAAAAAAACATACACCGTGAACGCTTCACGATTCATCACGGCATTTGCATTGGCGGAAGCGTTCGAATGGGAGGGCTTTCGGACGGATATTACATCTCCTAAGGTGTACAATAGATGACATTCCCACTCGCCATGAAACTTCCCCTCTCTCTCCAAAAGTGACCCCATGACATGCAATCACTCATCCTTCTTCTCGTCCGGCCGTGGCTCGAAGTTGGTCTGTAAAAGATTAGCACCTCCGCGCTCCCATGTCGAGAACCAAGAGACAAACTCACCGAATTGCCGTTGTAAAACTGCTGGTCCCTCCTCCGGTCGTCCTTGTTCTCAAACTGCGAGAACCTCCCCTTCCGCTGCTCCCGCACCGTAACCGGCTCCGCGGCGTCCTCCTCGCCCCTCCTGCCGAGCCCCGAGAACACCCCCGTGATCAGCCCCCAAAGCCACTGCAGCAGCGACAGCGGCATCATCAGGAACGTCAGCAGCGCGCCGCCCACGCCCTCCCCCTCGTACGCGCTCGCGTGCGCCCCGACGGGCGCCAGCAGCAGCGTCGACGACGGCGACAGCTCCAGCTCCGCCAGGCTCTTGTCCTCCTCCGTGTCGTCGATGCGCCTGCTCGGCAGCGGCGCGAGCACGACCTTGAAGTGGTAGGGCTCCTTGCTCCCGTCCGTCCTCTCGTCGTCGACCCACCTCCTGACGTCCGCCAGCTTCTTGCCGCTGGGGAACCGGCTGCGGATCGTGGACCCGTCGAGGAGACGCACCTGCAGCGCCGTCATCCCGCTCGAGCCGGAGCTGCCCGGGGCGAGGGAGCTCGAGTCGGACCTCGTCAGCGCGGCGGCCACGTCGCCCAGCTTCGGCTCGGAGGACTCCGACTCCCTCAGGGCGGCGCGCTCGGCGGCCTTGGCGCGGCGTTCGGCGCGGTCGTCCTCGATCTTCTTCAGGATCCGGGCCTTCTCCTCGGCGGCCTCCTGGCGGGCCTTCTTCAGCGCCTCCTTGTGGCTCCGCGTCTGGGCCGCCTGCTTGGAGTTGTCGGCCTCGGCCTGCGCGGCGCGGGCTTCCCTGGCCTTGCGCTCGTTCTCGACGCGTTGTGCTTCGAGACGGGCGGCGCGTTCGGCGAGAACGGCGCGGACGGAGGCGGAGCTGTTGTCCTCCTGAGTTGGAGTGGGTGGGCTGCGGGAGCTGGAGCTGGTGGTAGTTGTGGTGGCGGCGGCCTGGTTCCTGACCTGGGGCTGCGGGGTGGTCGTCTGGGGAGGAATCGACGATGGGGTCTCATCGTATAAATCGTACAGATCATCTGTAGGTTGAGCTGCCGGAGTCGGGACAGGCGCAGGAACCGAGGCCGGAGTTTGAGCTGGAGTAGAAGGAGCTGCAGCAGCAGGTTCCGCCTGCGCAGGTTCGCCCTGGGCCCCGCGGAAAGCAGTCGTTATGCGCCTCACGAACTCGTCCTTGATGGTGCCGGCGACGATGTACTCCTTCAAATCGCCGTTCTTGATGACGACCACGGTGGGCGTGTTGGGCAGGGGGAAGATGGCGGCCAAGAAGCCGGCTTCCTCCGAGCCCTGCTTCAGGCGCAAAGCGACTGCTTCGTCTTGGAGGAGCGTTGCGATCTTGATGAAGCGTCAGTTCTTACTGAAGGCCACTAAATAGTTCACGTTGGCAACTTACGGAGCTTTCTGTCAGGTACTCGGTCTCCCAGCGCTGACTCTCCTCCTGCTCGTCTGCCGTCGTGTCAGTTGATCCGTATCTCAGAGCGTTTGCGGACAAAATTATGAATCTTACCCGTCACGAAGCAAAAGACGCATTTACTCTGCTGCAGCGCCGAGGCTATGCCCTCCTGCAGGCTTCCCGTGAAGAACATGGCGATCCTTGACGAACTACTATGATCTTCTGCTGTTGAGTGAAGTTGCAAGTCGAAGTACGCAAACAAGGTCTGCAGTGAGGACCAAATCAGCCGGATTCTGATCGCAATTAAACTTCGGAAGCTTCCGTTCGTCACGGCAGCCCAATTCCCCTAAATAACAATCGAAAAAAGCTGACTGAAGAGCAAGACCGTCAAATTCCAGTTGATGATGATGAGATATCAGAGGCTCACTGGTGACAGGGGACAGGTGTCGTCGTTCTCCCTTTGCGCGAGCGAGAGACAGGGCCAATCCGATCCGGCATGGTCCCTTCCCCCAAAGAGAGGAACCCCACATCGAACGCTACGCCACCGAACCTCCCGCCGCCCGCACTGCAGCAGGTACCTTGCAGGGGTTTCCGATCGCCAAAAAAAAGCCGGCCGGCCAGTTCCTGACCTCATCCTCCCGATCCCCGACAGCTCGCGAGAGCTTTTGAACAAGCTACCTCCCAACCACCAATTCCCAGCCAGGAGCTGCGAATCGCAGAAAAGAACCACACACAATGCCACCACCATTACCACGAGCCCTCCTCAGGGCCCCGCGCTGCCCAACACAGCTCTCCCGCCTAGCCCCAATCGCCCGCTTAACAACCTCACAACCGCGAGCTCGCATCCTCTCCTCCTGCAATACAACCTCCCGCCCATTCCACACGACCCCTCGCCCCCTCGCCTCCGAACCCCCTCCCGACTTCCACTCCATCGTCGACAACCCCCCGGACCTCGTCCGCACCGGCCGCCGACACGGGCCCGGCCTGATCCTCCTCGCCCTCATCCCCGTGACGGCCTTCGCGCTCGGGACGTGGCAGGTGCAGCGCCTGGACTGGAAGACGAGACTGATCGCGAAATACGAGGACCGGCTCGTCCGCGACCCGCTCCCGCTCCCGCCGCGCATCGACCCGGAGGCCGTCCACGAGTTCGACTACCGCCGCGTCTACGCCACCGGCCGCTTCCGCCACGACAAGGAGATGCTGATCGGCCCGCGCATGTGGGAGGGCGAGCAGGGCTACATGGTGGTCACGCCGCTGGAGCGCGAGGGCGGCGAGGGCACGACGGTGCTGGTGAACCGCGGGTGGATCAGCAAGGAGATGGCGGACCAGAGGAGGAGGCCGCACGGGTTGCCGACGGGCGAGGTCACGGTGGAGGGACTGTTGAGGGAGCCGTGGAAGAAGAACATGTTCACGCCGGAGAACAGGCCGGATCGGTGGGAGTTCTTCTTCCCTGACGTGCACCAGATGGCGGAGCTTACGGGGAGCCAGCCGGTTTGGATTGAGGCTACTGTGGGTACGTTTCTTGCGTCTTTCGCGCAGGTGTCCCCTGATATGATCTGTAATGTACATGATGCTGACGTCTCGCAGACCACGAGTTCTTCCGTATTATGGACCTCAAGTCCAGGGGTATTCCTATCGGCAGGGCTGCGGAGGTGAACCTGCGTAACAACCACGCCCAGTACATCTTCACATGGTACGTTCCCCTCCCCACCTGCCCCTCCCCTTTCCGTCTCTTCCTAGGTGTAATGCTGACGTTAATCATAGGTACGGCCTTGCGTTCGCGACATCAATCATGCTGTGGATGGTCGTGAAGAAGCCCCCGTCCGACGTTTCGCGGCGGGTGCGCATGAATAAGCATTGGTAGAAACCGGCTGTCATACTGCAGCCGCGTGGTTCACCCCTCATCCGACTTCAAGTGACTTCCTCCTCGCCGTCCCTGGTCACGCGGCGCTTCTTTTTCGGCTGCGCGACCTTGGGCGGCTTGGGCATTCTCATCTCCTGCAACAGCTCCCGGGGTAAATGTCTCTGCGCCAAGGAGAAGGGCGTGGTCGTCGAGTTGGTCTGGCGTTGTCTGTAAGAGTAGATGTTAGAGGCACATACTGTGTACAATCCGTGAAATATCGTCGATACCCAAGATTAGGGCCCCTTTAGACAAACACGAGGGAAGAACTCACCTTCTCATGAGCGTGAGCATATCGCTCTCGTCAATGGTTTTCCGTTTGGCATGCTTCGCATACGCCGCGAGGTCGTCTCCCAGCTGCTCAAAGAACCAATCCGAAGCGCGCTGGAGCTCCTCCATGACCTCGGGGCTGATCTTCGTCTTGGTGATCCCGCTCCCCTTGGCAAACGTCCCAGCCAGCCTCTTCACGACGGCGGGCGGGAGCGAGGGGTACTCGGTGCCGTATTTCGACAGCTTCAAGCCCTTCTTGGACGTCTTGCGCGGCCTCTGCTCCGCGTGCGCGGTGGCGTCTTCCTCCTCCTCGGCCGTGGCGTCCGCGTCCGCCCCCGCGAGGTCCATCACGTCGTCGTGCTGCGGCGGACCGTAGTCCTCCGGGCTCGAGCTGCGAAGGTCGTAGGCCGGGCCCATGTCGTCGAAATCGACCGGCGCGGGCAGCGGCTCGATCCTAAGCGACGGCTGCTCGTCCGTCATCTCGGGCAGCGGCCGCGCCGGCGAGCTCTGCCCCTCGACGGCCATCATGAACGTCGTCTGGTCCGCGTCGGTGGGCACCTGGAACCCGAAGTCGCTCTCTCTCGCGGACGCGAGCGTCTCTCGTCGCGCGACGTCTTCCTCGATTCTGTGAAAAGTCAGCCTTGACGCCCCCTAGCTTAGATCAAGGAGAACTCACCTGTCTAAGCTCCTCTGTCTCTCCCTCCCATCCTCGTCGAAGTCCGCGAAGCCCGGGTCGAACCCACCCTCGTCATCGTCATCATCCGCGCCGAAATCCACGGGACCCCTGAACTCGCTCAACCGCTCGCCACCCATGGAGTACCGACTAGGCTGCTCCTGACGCCTGGGGAACTCGATCGTCGCGTTCTCGTCGTTCATGTCCGACAACCTAGGCGGGACAAGATCGTCGTCGTCGTCGGCGTCGAGCGGCAGCGTCAACTCGGGCCGGTCGATAGGCAGCTCGTCGTCGTCATCGTCATCGTCGTACATACTCCTCCGGTTCCTGATCGGCAGGCGCGACGTCGTGCCGTCTCTCCCCCCGTCGCTAGGCGAGGAAGACGACGGGATCGGCTCGGTGCCGTGTTTCACCAGCCTGCTCAGCTGGCCCAGGACGCCGTGCAGAGACTCTCTCCTGGGCCGGATGCTCTCCCTGCGCTTCTTGCCGCCGGGGGTGAGGGCCGCGGCGCGGCGCTGGTCGAGGGTTCGGAAGGCGGCGCGGGCGTGGGGCGTCGTGGCGGCCATGCTGCGCCGGACGGAGGCCGACAGGCCCGGCGTGGCCGGGTTCCGGTAGGCGGAGCTGCGGAGGGAGCTGCGGAAGGGCGGGGGGTTCGAGGGGGTCTGGAGGGCGGAGGCGGAGGAGGGGGGGTCGATGGTGCGGAGGCGGGCGGTGGGTGTGCGGGCGGAGGCCGTGATGTTGCGGGTTGTGGTGTCCATTATGGCGGAGGAGAAGAGGGGGTCGTCATCGTCGAGGAAGGAGCCGCCGCGGGCGTTGGGTGTGTTGAAGGACATGGTATGTGTGTGTGTTTGTTGCGACGAGCTGTCGCAGACTTTGAGGGTGTTGCGACGGCGCTCAATCTACCGCGATGAGGGTGCGCTGAGATCAGCACCGCATGAGTCGTTCAATGCGCACACTCGAGGCACGTGTGGCTGAAGAATTGAGACGTCGTCCGGCGTCCGGTGAGGTGGGCAATAGTTGGTTGGGTGTTGTGGGAGATGCTCCCCGCGGCCGACCGAGGGCAACAGAAGACGCGACCGAAATAGCTTGGTTCGACGCGTTGCCTGCACTCTCGGTGATGGGATGTCGTCAAACAAGCAGGGTGCGCACGGGCCTCGACATCCGGCCCCACCACCGGCAACCACCAGCGGCGGTGCCGGGCTTCTGTTGTCCGGGGCGCCGAGAACTCTATCCATGACTAAGGGCTTGGTGAGGTTCGTTGCGTCAAAACTCAATCGGGGTAGGATTGTGCTTCTAGAATGAAATCGGGAGGTTGCTTCCTTCTCAACTCGGGGAATCCGAAAACGAGGGGCGAATCTGACTCGATGGGCTGCTGTTGCTCCCTCTCAGCCGAAGGAAGACCCGTCCTTGTGGGAACGTTTTCGGCTGTCGTTCTGACTAGTTATCTTCAAGAGTGTTGTCGCGGTGAAAGCGAATGTTTGGGTGGTGACGTTCACGACAAGACAATGCGAAAGCACGATACGGCCGGGATACCCACAATAACCGGGCAATCGGCAGGAATTCGTGAGCCGTGTACAATATGAAGATCTTCCGGCATTCATGATCGAACGTGGAGGTTCCGCTGCCATTCTGAGCTACTGTTCTTTCTACTGGCCGAACTCAGTTGAGGGCCGTTGTTTCAACGTCCGATATCCCAAAGTAGGAGCCATCGGGCACATAATTGCGATCTCGTTCTCGTTTTCTTGGAAATCATCCTGGAGACGCCGATGCGGGTGAGCCATCATTTCAGCCCTACCGGGACCGCCTAAGCTAAGAATACTACCCGAAACTCTAGTATACTATCCCGCCGTGATACTTGACGCGCGATCAATAGTCTACTAACCGCCCCATATTACAGAATTTTCGTGGATTGCAAAATCTGCTTGCGAAAACAGGGAACTGTCGACGGGAGAAAACAATAATCGAGGAGAGGATTCATCACGTTCCCGGACTTAGCGGTAAGCCCGCCCGCTCGTCCGTTCTGAAGACTCGGACTTTAGGATCACTGGTGTAAGTCCTCTGCGGCGTACTGCAGAATCTCTGGCTCCTTCGCTGCAGATCGAGATCACTCTCACCAACGTTATGTCGGGTTTCTTACAAATACCACTCACATATCTCTGGTCCAGATGCTCAATGTGTTGGAGCTTAGAAATCAGATGCTGTGCCGGTGAGATTTGAATGGCCGGATTTTGTCATAAGCCCGTCCCTCGGGCCCGGCTGACGGTGAGGTGAAGTCTTGGCCTCGGTACAGTATGGCGGGGAAATTCGTCATTTGAAGAGAAGGGAACGTCGAGATGGGGTGATGATAAAGCATCACTCAAGACCAACCTGGTTCGAAGCGGGAGGACCGCGAGCAGCCCACAAAGTTAATGCAACCAAAGCACGATGGTCAACGATCTCATACTTTTGACCGGAGCGACCGGCTTCGTCGGTTCCAGGGCGCTCGTCACCCTTCTCGAATCCGGCTTCCGCGTCCGGTGCGCCGTGAGGTCCGAGTCGGGCCGGGACAAAATCATGGCATCCCCGAGCCTCCGGAGTATACAGCCGTCCGAGGAGCAGCTGGCCTGGGTCATCGTCCACGACATAACCGTCCCGAACGCATACGACGAGGCCGTCAAAGGCGTCAAGTACATCATCCACTGCGCGTCGCCTGTGGTCAAGCTACGCCCCGATGGGCGTCAGGGAACCGATGATGAAATCTACGTCAACCCGGCCGTCCAGGGCGTAGTGGGGATGCTCGAAAGCGCGGCAGCCCACGCCGGTGACACGGTCGAGCGGATCGTCGTCACGAGCTCCATCGTCGCCATCATGCCGAGGTCGTGCTTCCGGGGAGAGGGGCTGGACCGGCCGGCCTTCACCGGCGAGTCCCGACTACCTTGGCCGGTTGCCCCATATGAAGACGCTTACAGCGCCAGCAAGACCGCCGCGCTCGAAGCGTCGGAGAGGTGGATGAGGGAGCACAAACCGGCCTTTGACCTCATTTCCATCATGCCGGCCTGGATCTTTGGTCGCGAGGAGCTCGCCACAACACCGGAAGCTCTGCTGTCGGGCTCCAACGGCGTGCTGCTTGAACTTTTGAGAGGCAACAAGTTTGATTGGACCATCAACACGGGCTACGTCTCCGTTCAGGACGTGGTGGACGCGCATATTCGTGCTTTGTCTCCGTCGGTCCCTGGTGGAAAGTCGTTCATCCTCTCAAAACATATTGCATTCGAGGAAGCTAGGGACTTTGCGAAGAAGCATTTTCCTGAGGCGTTCGCAAACGGCGTCTTCCGCGAGGACAGTAAACAGCTGGTGGTGAGCATCCCCACGGATGAATCCGAGGGCGAGGAATTGCTTGGACGACAATATGAGAACTGCGAAGACGTAGTGAAGGAAGTAGCAGCACAGTATGTGAAGCTTGTGGACGAGTGCAAGTAACAGCCGCGAGGACACTAGAACTGGTGAAATCAGAATGTCGGTCGTTCCTCAAATTCTGAACGACAATTTACAAGTCATGTCGAATCGTTCAATGCAAGCATGGGAACGCTAAGCATGTCGAAAAAAGGTGACAGTCAGCGAGCCTGGCTGCAAGACCGATAATGCCTTGCATTTCTCATTCAAGCCATGGTAAGGTGACGACGTCCGTGATGCTGCATGCGTAATCAGGCGCATGAGGAAACGGGTGTGGTTACATGTGAGAAAGTGATCTGTGCGGGGTGCAACGAATTGGTTCGGCTCGAAGACGAAAGAAACGGATGAGACCTCTGGATGTTTCGTGGAAACACCCGGCCTGGTTCCTTATGTTCCATGACGGACCCAGGCGGTGCTCTCCAGGCCGGGGGCAACGTCGTGACTTTGATGGTTAGGGAACACTGCCGCCAAGCAGACCGATGATCTGAGGAGTGTTGTTTGACTTGACAGGAGTTCAAGGAGGAAACATAGGACGGGTTGACAGCAAAAAAGGGCATCAATAAGGTGTGGTTGACGCCAGCCGGATAGACTCCGAAGGCGGCTCATGTGGATGGCCAGGGCTGAAGAGCAACGACAGGAGTCAACGGCTCAGGTGGTAGTGAGGGAATTGGTGACCGGGATGCTAGATGGAAAAGACTCAATATCCGTGCCGATTGGCAGGTCAAGGTTGAGGCATGTAAGGCGAATATGTGGGCTAGTCGGCGGTTGGAATCAATAAAGTCATGGGCCGTTGCAAGTCGCAACAAATCAGACCAGGCGTCTTCCATTTCCGCCTTTGGCTCGTCAATCTCAGGGCTGCGGAGCACTGCTCTCGCGTGTTGCGGTGCAAGATGAAGATGGGCGGATGCGAGAGGTGCTGGGCTGGTTTTGGAGTGGGCGGTTGAAATGTGACGGGGGCACCCCTTGGAACGGAGGATGGCGAAGAAGACGGGTTGGAAGGCGAGAAGAAGGAGGTTCAAAACGTTCCTCGGATGTTCCATCGAAGGCAGCGCAACAGATTGTAACAAGAGGTGCGTCAAGTGGCGCCTGAACTCAGTGCGCACTGCGCAGAGAGTCTGGGGCGAGCAGGCGAGCGGGCGGCGAGTGGGAACGGACGTTTCTTCCCCTCCATCCCAGTGGTTGGAAGAAGAGACGAGACTTGGTTTCGTTGTGATGGTGGTGGTGACTGGTATTGGTGGTGGTGGGTGGTTGTGGTGGACTGGAGAAGGAGACCTGACAAGAAACAAAGGAGACCCGACTCATCAGAAACTTGGGTGACGATGGTGCAGATGGTGAAGCTGATGCCGGCAAGAGAAGTGAGAGGAAGAAGAACATTGGAAAAGATACAGGCGCTAACATGTTTCTACTACGGTTGCCGCGATTGGCAGTTATCGGGTCCAGCCCCTCGCAAGTTTCGTAAAATCGACCAGTTCGATGGACGGGCCGGAGCCATTCCGAATTCGGCTATTGGCCCACTTATCAGGGCCTGGCCTCCCTGGCACTCGCTGTCCCTGTTCAGCAAAAAAGGAAGGGACCCCCCTCCCCGTGCCTCCCAGAAACGGTGGTCCGCCCCGATTTCAAGTGCCCCGAAGAACTGCCCTGGTGCTGGTGCTGGTGCCGATGCTGGATGCTGGATGCTGGCGGGTGACTGGCCGCTGGCAGGCGAACGGGAGTGAAGATGGATGGGGGACTTTCAGGGATCAAGGCTTTCTGTGCGCAAGATATCGCCGACCATTTTGATGCTCAGAGTTGAGGAGTTGGATACTGAAGGTGAGGTACGAATACTTCAGCCACATCTTCACCACATGGCGTCTGTCACTGCCGGCTTACATCATCGCACATGAATCTCCTAACACAACGCAAAATGCGAGAGGTAAACTGGAACCTTGAATACACACTTTGGTCTGATGAACAGCAGAGTTCTTCTCTCGGGTTGTTCATCATCGGACAGCTTTCGAGAATTGTTGGAAGGCCATGATGGATGGATGGACACACAGACGCCAGACGCTCTTGCCTCGACGTCAGACGTCAGGAGCGTTCCGTCATTCTCTCAAAATCTCCGAATCACGCCGTTCATAGCGTTTGTTCATTCCATGTTAGCCGTCGTTGACTTGCGGCCAATCACAGCCTTCGTTGAGTTGGTCGAATCTGTTCTTCAAGTTCCAAGGCGTTATGGCAGCGGCAAGAGCGGTCTATTTTATAGAATTTCGCTGGTTGAAGGCATCGATACTCATCAGCCAGTCAATTACACAGAATGGCCATTCTGACCGTGATTCGCTGTATCCGTAGTCCTGGCATCTAGAAGTTAGACGCCAGTCGTTCCCCCTTCATATCCGGCGCTACCAAGCTAAGGTTAGGTTCCTTACAGCATCATCAGCATCATCGTCAAATTTGAGTGGCCAGCGTCTGGAGGTGTACCTGTACGTACCGCTAAGTACCTTTCCTCCTGCTCTTTAAACACCAAGCACCACCCGCCAATCAACGGCAACGAGACCTCACGGGCCACCAGCACCAGCCTCTCGCCTTCTTACTCTTGCCTTGAAATCCGTCTCTCCAGCCTTCACTTTATCATTGAACATCTAAAAATCGAGGTGCCAGTACCAGCAAACAGACGCGATTGGAAGCCACTTGGGTTTTGTTTATTCGGCACTTTCTTCAGTCCTCGCGCCACCGTCGAGAACCTCTTTCGAGGTCCACACTTTCCACTATCGGCATCCACAGAACCACAATCCAAATCCACCCTCCGAACATCAACACCCACACTAACACCCACACCGTGACGCTGAATACTTCACTCTACCTCCCTATTACTGCCGGATCTTTATCACCAATCGAGCCAGTCTCCTCGCAGTCCCAAGTTCCTCCAAGGCTCAAGCACCCAAGCACCAGCACCAGCACCAGCAGAAAGGCCAGTGCCGTGCAGCAACTGGACAGTCATCAGCAGCGCCGCTGGTCTCATCTTCGCCTCGCCTCGTCTCGCCTTGTGCACCACCAAAGTCCATTGTCTGGACAGATCCAGATTTCCTTCTAAAAAGTCATCCTCCCAACGAGGCCACCCACCAAACACAACATTCGTCGACTCCGTTGTTTGCCGCCGCCGCCGTCTCTTCTCTCCCATTGGGATAAAACGTTGACGCCGAAACTGTTGCAGCAAGGAGCTCCTTGCTGTCACCATACCGCAAGGCACCTCGCTGCAGCGCATCGCGTCGCCGCGCATCGCTTCGCAGACCGCAGACCGGTACGTGCCATCCTTTGCCTCGTGCCGGCAAGTAGGTAGGTACTTTGAGAGGAACGCAGAGTACCTTACCTGGCCCTCCTGTTCCCTTTGCCTGCCTCGCCTTGCCTTTACCCTGCCCATACCTACCTACCTGCCTGACCTGCCTGAGTACATACTGAGGTGTACCCGTACCGCCGCTCCAACCAGTGCTGCTGCTGCTGCTGCTGCTACAGCTGCTACATCCGCCATCCTTCCATCCACACTCGAAGCGTCTGTTCTCGCCGCTGTTTCTCATCGTCTTTGTTCCCCTCGCCAACTTCCTCATCCTTCCTCTCCTTCAACCACCGCGTGTTTAACATCTCCAATATTCGGGCAACTGACAGAAAGTTTGCCTCTTCCCAGCTGTCACCTTTCACCGTCTCGCCGTGCCCATCTGGTTAGTCAAGTCAAGCGCCCTATCCTCTCTCTCTCCAACTTCTCACCTCCTCCCACCATCTTCAACCCCCCCGTCCCGTTTGCCCCTGGCCCGCCCATCCTCTTCCACTGCCTGATCAGAGTCTTTCTTGCCTGCCCAGTCTTCTCTGTACCTATTGCGGTACTCAGTATCCGTACTCGTCCTCGCAGGCCCAAAGTACTGTGAGAAACGGTACGAGCACCGCAGCAGAAAAAACCAGACCAGACCAGCACCAGCACCAGAGACCAGACGGGACCTTACGACGACCCTACCGCGCTGCGACTCTACCTAAACCGCTGCCCACCCCGACCCCGACCCCCTCCACTTCCCTTCCCTCAGGTTTCCCAATTGCCCCCATCCCCACTTTCTTTGCCTGAGAAGAAGGTTAGATATACAGGGTACCGTTATCACCCTCTCAGCTTCACCTCCTGCGGCACCAATCCCTTCCGCTGTGTCAAAACATTTCTGACCTCGACTCTTTATGCAGTCCAGGGAACCCACCAGAGCTTAGACTCCCCAACTGTCTTTTGCTACTGCCGCGCAGTCCTCTGCTCTCTCTGTTCACACACACATACACCTTACTCAACATCGACATCACACCTTTTCCCACCGACCGACCGCCGCAGAGTATCGATCGCCTACAGACCGCTCGAGACTCGACCGATACCAAACTACCTTGAACCATCCCCCTTCGCCCTGTTCGACACCACGCTCCTCGCCAGCCAGCACGAGCTGCCCACATCGTACCATCCACACCTCTGCTATACCAAACCACCCTATACCGCACGCCCATATCTGCGACTTCACAGCACCTAGGACCAAGCATATCCGAGGGCCGTCGCTGCAGAGAAACATTCAACCATTTTCCCCTGTCCCTCCATCAAGCAGCCTTGTGTCACACTCGACCTCGCCGCCTTCCATCTCGGATTCGTTCCCAATTCGACGCCGCCTTGCCTAGATCGCGAACTCTATTCGCGTTCAGTATCCTCGTGGAATCAATCTACGTCTTCTCACAAGCATCGCAGAGATGGCTCAACCAGGAGTTCAGTCGCTGAAGGTGCGCATCACATCGACGCTAAAGGAGACACAAGGCTAACAAGCGCTCTGCAGTGCGTGGTTACTGGTGACGGTGCCGTCGGAAAGGTGAGCTCTATTCACGCTGGCGCCCTTGGGACCGCGACTGACGAACCTCGCAGACATGTTTGCTCATTTCCTACACAACGAACGCCTTCCCCGGCGAGTACATCCCCACCGTGTAAGCCTTCCCGATCGCAAGTGACTGTCGACATCGTCTAACTCTCGGACTAGCTTCGACAACTACTCCGCAAGTGTGATGGTCGATGGAAAGCCGATTAGCCTGGGACTGTGGGATACTGCTGGTCAGGAAGATTACGACAGACTGCGCCCGCTCTCTTACCCCCAGACCGACGTCTTCCTCATCTGCTTCTCCATCGTCAGCCCGCCATCATTCGACAACGTCAAGGCCAAGGTATGGCGGCCTGCAGCCCTGTCGCATGATGGTCAGCACTAATTATACGCAGTGGTACCCCGAGATCGACCACCACGCCCCCAACATTCCCATCATCCTCGTTGGCACCAAGCTCGATCTGAGAGAAGACCCCAACACCCTCGAGTCGCTCCGCCAAAAGCGTATGGAGCCTGTGTCGTACGACCAAGCTCTGATCTGCGCCAAGGAGATCAAGGCACACAAGTACCTGGAGTGCTCTGCCCTGACGCAGAGAAATCTGAAGAGCGTTTTTGATGAGGCTATCCGGTACGTTTGAAGCTATGGGTGTTTCCAAACGCAAATTAAGCTAACAATCTTCAGCGCGGTCTTGAACCCCAGGCCTGTCCCCCAGCAGAAGAAGAAGTCCAAGTGCACAATTTTGTGAGCGCGTCGTTTGAACTTGAGCTTTGCGGGTTCACATTGTAAACGGCGTTATCGAGGTGGATTACACAAACCTATCTTCAACCAGGCCTTCAGGGCTCAACCATGTTGCTCACCCGTGCCTCACCCTCAACTGGGCAGAACAACCAAATCTCTTCAGAAGCGCCCCACTGAACGGCCGAGCAAAGCACACCCTGCGAAGATGGCAGCAACCCCAACTATTACACATTCCTCACCCTACTTCCGTTTGTCATGGACAAGATGGCTTCTACCGGACAAGGTGGTAGTGTGGTGACGAATCGTCTTTTTGCTGCTCTTGCTTTAACTCTTTGCACTAAGCAGAGTGAAGGGAGCTCCGCAAATACTGGGGTGGAAGCGTTGGTAGCAGGCAGGCTTTGCATCTCATCAAACAAAGGATATCCCGAGCTTTTCTGTAGATAGCACTCACTCTCACAAACACAACTTCTTTTTTCAGGAGGAACTAGACACTGGGTCAGGATGGGAAATGAGCTTCGCCTTTTAAGAATTGATTGTCATTGCAAATGCCCTGGGGTATCTAGAATGAGGCCTTGAACTTGCTGCAGCAAGACGAACGCGTCGTCTTGTGAGACACAGTGACCATATTATTTACCACCAGGCCACAATCTGTGTACAAGTACCTGCCCTGCCAGAGTATTCAAGAGCGAGCAGACTCCACTCGTACATATATCACCACCAATTTTTTCCTCCTTCTACTGGTACATCATGGCAAGACGGCTCGGGTGGATGCTATCCTGCTGGGTGTTGGTGCCACCCTCCTGGGCTCTCTGCTTCTTGTACTCGTCCTCCTTCTGCATGCGCTTGGCGCGGTTCTCGTCGAGGTGCTCGTTGCGAGCCCTGATCTTTTCCTGTCGGAACTTGCTCTTGCCGCCACCGCCGGCGCTGGAGACTTTTGCGTTAGCAACGTGTGTTTCTTTTCAGTAGCGATTCCTCTCCTCTCCCACCGGGGAGTTCGAGAAAAGGGAGAGGGGAGTGACAGAGGGGAACAGAGGTGAACGTACGAGAGCTCCAGGTTGACCCTGCGCGGGGCGGACAGGCCGTCGTCGAACTCGGTGTGGTGCATCTTGTCGAGGCAGGTGCGCATGTTGGAGCCGTTGGAGAACTCGAGGAAGGCGATGCCGCGGCAGACGTTGGGGTTGCCGTCCTTGTGCAGGCAGCGGACGGCCGTCGGCTTGTAGGCGGAGAAGTGCTCCTTGATGGAGGCCTGGTTCGCCGTGTAGGGGAGGTTTCCTGTGCGCGGGCGGTGGTGTTAGTCGGAGCGGGAGCCGGGACGTTGTTTACGTAGGGCGTGGTGCGACTCACCGACGAAGACGATGTACTTCTCCCTCTTACCACCCTCCGCGGGCGCCTCTTCCTCCGCGGCGGCGGGTTCGGGGGCGGCGGCGGGCTCCTCCTTGGTCTTCTTGGACTTTTTGTCCTTCTTCTTCTCCTTCTTGTTGTCGGACTCGGTCGTCGCCGTCGCCGTCGCCGTCTCGGGCTTGGTCTCCTCCTTCTCTTCCTTGGCCTTTTTCTCCTTCTTCTTCTCCTTCTTGTCCTTCTTTTCCTTCTTCTTCTTGTCCTCCTTCACCTCCTCTTCCACAGCTTCAGACTCAGCCTTTTTACTGCTCTTCTTGGCTTTCTTCTCCTCGACCGGGGGGTCGATATCCATCGCGGATGTGTCTACCACCTCTTCGGTCTCAGCGGCGGCCGCAGCCTTGCGGGCCTCCTTCTCCTTGCGCTTGCGCTCCTTCTTGTCCTTTTTGGATTCCTCGAGGGCGATGAACTCGTCGTGGTCTGCTTCCGCGGCCGGGGCGGGGATGGTGGTCTCGGGTTCGGAGGACTTTTTGGATTTCTTCTCCTTCTTCTCCTTCTTGTCCGACTTTGACTTCTTCGTGACGGCGTCGTCTGTCGCGGCGGCCTCGGCGGCGGCGCGCTTGCGCTTCTTGGAGGAGAGTTCCGCGGAGGCCATTGCGTTTTTTTGCTTTGGTGATTAAGGGGATGAAAACGTATGTATAAATTCCAAATTGAATTGAATTGAAAGACCCCGACGTAGTGTACCTTGGAGTCGCGGGTTGCTGTGGAGAAAAGGTTAGAAACGCGGTCTGGGAAACGCTGCGAAAACCAAAATATTTTGAAAATGTTGACCAGGCATGAGACAGCTGCTGGGGAAAAAAAAAACTCTTATCTGAGGTTCGGTGTGGGGGGATAAGGGACAGAGGGAGAGAGTGGGGGCGCGGTGCGGTGCATGCGGCCTGTTCGGCGGCCTGGTGGGGACGCCGGTTCCGGGTGATGATCGGGCGTGTTTGGGTGAGGTTGCGGAGGGCCTTTAGTCGTGGTGACAGTGATGTTTGGCTTGGTATTTTCGATACTTGTGTACAATTCGAATGTAGATCTGATATATTATATGAGAAAGAGGAGAGTCTTCATTAGTTTGAGCAGTTGATGCTGGTGTTTTGAGAGGATCAATATGCCTAGTCACAGCTGATAGTACATGCTACTCTCAACTTAGAGGACATTGAACACACATTGCAAAAGAGGAAACCTGTTTTATTTATCAGTAAGAACGAGAGCGCCCAAATGCTTCGTCTTGCCTGGGTATGAGATGGTCTCGAGGATGCGCATAGGCATGTAGAATGTCAACTGGGCTAGTCCGATGATATTAACGATCCATGGATGGAACCGACGACAACGACAAATCGTGACGGTAACAATAAAGTCACCAGAGAAATCTGAGATAACTAAAAAGATGGTGAAACCAAAGAGCGAAAGTACTCAGTGGCTAATTCAAATGAACACTACGAAATACTTCGAAATTTTGACAACACAAGCCATTACCCAGGTAGGAGGTTGATGGGTTGGAGAAAGTCGTTCAATCGTTTAGTCGGCCATGGATGTCACTGGCCGCTTTAGCGGTGCAATTCTTCGCACTGTACGTCGCGGCGGTCAAATCAAGCAGGCTCCTCCAAGCTTGGGCCTTGAACGGGTGGGCTGTACCGTGCGAAACTGGAATTTTCCTCTCAGCGAACGAAATTTTTCGTCTCAGCGGCGACACATCCCAGTCTCTTACAACATCTTCACCGACGACATAGCGCGACGAGAATTTTTAATCACAAGGCCCAAGATTGCGATTTACTCTCACCAAGTCACCCAAGAGTTTCGCAACACCAAGACCAAAAAAAACATGTCCAACTCAAAAAAGAGAGCGGCGCCCGACCAGGACGGCGGCAAGGCGAAGAAGAAGAAGAAGGCGTCCCCGTACCAGGTCGACGAGACCCTGCTGAACGAGGAGCTGGGCATCAACGAGGCCTTCGCCGTCATGGACAACCAGCTGCTGGCGGACTACACGGCGCAGAAGCTCACGCGGTTCGCGACGGAGCTGAGTCCCGTCGAGGTTTCGGATTTGTCCATCTCAGGTGAGTTTTGTTCTTCATCTCACCCTGTCCCGCGCCGGACTCACTCACACATCTTTTTCTTCACATGATGGGAAGAACTGAGGGTGGAATTGAGTGTCTGTGAGGGGAGCATTGTGAACACGGCCCCGCTGACGATGAAAACAGCCAACGCGATCAAGGACACTACGTCGTGGACGGAGCCGCGGTCCACGCCCAACCTGCCTGCCTTCCTGGAGAAGTTCGCCGAGAAGCCCGAGAAGCTGCCGACGGCGCCGGAGAAGAAGGGCACGCCGCACACCATCGTCGTCACGGCCGCGGGCCTGCGGGCGGCGGACCTCGTGCGGGCTCTGCGGGGATTCCAGAACAAGAAGAACACAGTGTCGAAGCTGGTGAGTTCTTCTCCTTTACTCTCGACTGTCACACCCGAGAACTGACACCCCCCACCAGTTTGCAAAACACATGAAGGTCGAGGAGCAGGTCAAGTTCCTGCAGACGACGCGGACGGGCATCGCGGTGGGCACGCCGGCGCGGCTGATGGAGCTGGCGGACCACGGGGCGCTGTGCCTGGACAAGGTGCAGCGGGTGGTGGTGGACGCGTCGCACATTGACCAGAAGAAGCGCGGTGTGATGGACATGAAGGACACGATGATGCCGCTCGCGAGGTGGCTCGCGCGCAAGGAGCTGAAGGAGAGGTACACGGACGAGAAGAGGCATCTGGACTTGATGTTTTACTAGGGCGATGTGAGGGGATTGGCGTGGACTATGGGAGGGGGCATGATGCCTAGACTGGCCGCCCCGGTGAGATATCAGAGATGGGCTTCAGGTCACGATGGGCTGGCTTGTTAATGCGGAGACGAGCGGGTAGTTAAGACGCCTGTGAAGCTGCCAAGAATCCGGACCACGTTGTAGAGAAGTGGAATAGTAGAGAGAGACTTGGCCGTCTCATGGTCTAGACGATTAGATGGAGACGAATCAATCGGAAGTCACGGCGAGAGCCGGCTGTTGTTCATAATTGTTCAGATGCCCATCCTCCAAAGCCGTCCTCGTCCCCGCCGTCGTGATCAATGCATCACCAAGGCTTTGCGGGAAGATAAGACGTGAAACGTTGACGGGCTGTCATGCCCGGCATTAATGTGGGCTGCCTCGATGACGGGCGTTTGGGTTCACGATATGCGAGCCGGCCGCTTCGTTCGGATCGTCCCCTGCGTCCGGGAAGGTTTCTTGGGCGTTCTTATTATGCACCTAGGTGAGAGGTGTGCGATCACTCACTGTGTGGTCATCACATAACAGAAGCTTGATATCGGTATCAACGCCCGGCATATTGGAGCACGCTGCAGGCCGAGCAGGGGTTTCTTTTAGGTTGATGAGGTTCTGAACCCTTGCTACTCTGGTTCGGGGCTCGGTTCATGTTTTAGAGTTGGCGGGGGGCGTGAGCTTGTCATTTTGCTGACTATTCTGGGTTATTGCTAGACTGGATGAACGGGGTCGTCAGCAGGTGGGGGGAGTCCGTAGCCAGATGGTTAAAAAAAGGAAGCCAAGAAAACTTATGTCGACGAGCTGTGAGTTTGTCACGAAGTCAAGATTCTGTATCTGCTGAGGTCTGAAAGTGTGGTTGGAGATAACAGTACAGAGACGGACGGACGTGGAGGTTTGTGGGTGCCGGTTTTCTGGGACAAGGGGCCGGGATGATACACTTTGACCAAGATCGACGTCGAGGGGCTGGTTTTGGGACGACAAGAAAGAAAAGGGAGAGGAGACCGGCTCGCCGAGTTGACGGGAGGTTGCATGGTGAGTAGGTCGATGAGATGCGAAGTTGCCGGCGTTGGGTAGCACGGCAGATGTCTCAACGAGATCTGTGTGACTGTGGAACTGAAGGCGCTCGAGAGCTGGGATGTTGAAGGGTTGAGCACCGGTAGGTATTCACAAGGCTCGTCGACTTGTGAATTTGGCGTCCACTCGAGTCAATCGAGTGCTAATGAAGCATTCATGGAATTGGGAGCGCCAAGTCCACGTCGAAATACGAGAAATACGAGAATAAGAAGCAGGCCTGCCCCGGGCCGGGTGTCCACTCGGGGTCTCTCGATTGCAATTAAACTGTGGCCGGGTGCGAACGGTACCGGCGAGCAGCGTGTCACTGGGCTGAAGGTTGAAGCTTTGGGATGGAGTTCGTTGCGACAATTTGATCGTCTGTGTGTGCTTTTAGAGGTTCCGTGCTTCAGATTCCGGTCCTTGGTCAGGTTTGAGGACGGAATCTAGAATCAGGAGAGAAGAATAGAAGAACGACGCACATGCCACGTTGCTGGACATTCTTCAGCGGTGGCTGTGCTTTCCAACTCTCAACTGAGGGAAGCTAGGCTCGAAGGGTCGCAGTGCAGTGGTGCGAGTCTGTGGTTTTTGAGGGCCGCGTTCTAGTGCTGCGGGTAAGTATTTGTTTTAGCCTGGAGAGTGGAGAGAGAACGAGTTCATTTTGGATGTGTATCCCGCAGGCCCCGAGTCCGATCTTGGTGTTGATGGGCTATTCATAGTTTTCTGCGACTCGAATAGGATAGCAGAACTGCCCATCGCAATCCTGTTTGGGCGTGACTTGGGTAGCATATCTGACGTGTCTCTTGCGGCGAAAACCAGCATTCTTCGGCGGTGCTTCGCCTCTGAATCCGCGCGTCGCAAAAGTGCTCTTATTCCGTTCGCGCCTGCTAAGAAGACATGACGAAAGCATTGTGGCTAATACCTACCCAACAGCAGCCAGCTGCACGATCATTAGCTACATCCAAAATCTGCAAGGCCGTGCGACAAGTTGCCTCCCGACGCGCCGTCTTGGCTCCTGCAGGCCTGTTCTGAGTTCAACAAGCACCTGGACAAGAGGGAATTGGAGAGCTCCTCTCAAGCTTCGTTCCTCCCGCTTCCTGCATCGTCTAACTTGAACTTTGGATGCGCTAAAGTTAAGGCACAGTAGTCTGGTCTCGTCTCGTCCAAAATCCGAGACATTCCATTGTCGATTCCATCCTGCTTCCAGATCAACTTATTTTTTCTCTCTTTATTTTTGTTTTCCACCTTTAACGTCGAGTCGAGCCGAGTCGAGGACGACAACACATCGCATCGTTGGACCCTGACGTACCTCCAGCTTACCCACACCAAAACCCCATCACCCCGGTCCACGTCTACGGTCTGGCTGCGAGGACCTCTCTGCTTAGGCTTAGGGGCCCTCCAACCCCCGCCCTCGACATTGTCCGTCCTCGTCTTCGCTCCTCCCGTCGTATTCCGTCCTCCGTGCTCCCCGGTCACCGCAGCTGTTGGACGCACAGCACACCACCACCACCACTACTTGTCGCCGTCGCGCACATCCGTGTCTCCAAGGCCACATTTCTTCCACACGATCTCTTCCCCGTCCCGCGAGTCACATTGGACGACCCATCCTCCCGCGAACTCGCCATCGACCTTTCGCATGAATTTCCCCCGTTTCACCCCCTGCCTCTCCACATCAACAGATTCCCAACGAGCCATCTGAGCCAACGTCCGGGAACCTGCTTCCACAGACGACCAAGTGCCAGCCTGCGATACCCATCACAGGCCACAGAGAACAACTCACACGTCCAACCTCGAGACACTCGACTTCCCGGGACTTCCTTGCACAGTCCGTCCCCGATCCAAGCCTCCCGCCGTCGCCACTGGAGCCCCGAATCTCGTAGCACCACATCGTCCCATTTGCGCCGAGTTGCAAGACTCCCGATCCCTCATAATGGCCGACCTCCGCTCCCCCTCCGACGACAACCTACCCTCCACCAACGAAGAGCAGCGCGATAGGACGAGCAGCATGTCGCTTGGAAACACAGAAACCTCACAGAATGGCGCACCCGGCCCCGCGAACGGCGCCGTCTCCGCCGCTGCCGACACGAAATCCGCCCCCAACCCGGAAATCTCGCGCCAGGTGCAAGAAGTCCTCTCCTCCGACATTGGCGTCTCGACCATGTTGAATCAGCTCAAGGCCAGCATCGCCTCCGCGAAGGAATTCGCCCTCTTCCTCAAGAAGCGATCCCACATCGAAGAAACCCACGCGTCAGCCCTCAAGAAGCTGTCGCGCATGAGCCAGGAGACCATGCACCAGCCCGAACACAAGCAGGGCACTTTCGCCCAGGCCTACACCGAGATGATGTATATCCACGAGCGCATGGCCGAGAACGGCGTTCAGTTTGCCGTATCACTACACCAGATGCACGACGACCTGATCGAGATGGCCGCCATGGCCGAGCGCAGCAGAAAAGGGTGGAAGGCCAACGGCTTGGCTGCCGAGCACCGCGTGGCAGAGCTGGAGGCTGCCATGCGCAAGTCAAAGGCCAAGTACGACGGTCTCGCCGAGGAGTACGACCGCGCGCGAACCGGTGATACGAGCAGGAACAGCGGCAAGATGTTCAGCTTGAAGGCCAAGTCTGGGCCTCAGCACGAGGAGGACCTTTTGCGCAAAGCACAAGCTGCCGACCAAGACTACCAGACCAAGGTCCAGACGTTGCAGAGTGAGAAGGCGGAATTGATCGCGAGAACGAGACCGGAGGCCATTGCTGCCCTCCAAGACTTGGTCAGGGACACAGACGCCGGCTTGGCTCTTCAAATGCAGAAATTCGGTAAGTTGCGTCTTCCTCGTGAATTGGTTGCCCCAGAGTTTGATGCCTCCCTTTTTTGCCGGCACCTTGTTCGCTGTCATGTATGCAAAGCTCACAATCTCGCAGCGTCCTTCAGCGAAAAGCTCCTTTTGAGTAACGGCCTTAGTATTAGCCCGATCAAAGGACCAGGTTCCGGAGGAGGACCCCGAAGTCTCCGCGAGGCCGTTATGGCTATCAACAACGAGAAGGACCTGCACGAAGTTCTCCTGACCCACCACTCGAAGCTGCCACCGAACAGCGAGATCAAGTACGAGAAGAACCCCATTTTGGCAACACCTCGCAATCCAAACATGGGCCACCAACCAAACTCCTCGGTGTCGAACGTCCCCCCAGTGAAGCCGGGAGGTCAATTTGCAGGACCTCCAGCCGGACAGACCCAGGAGATGCCGCCTCCTCCTAGGCCGAATAACTTCCAACCGCCTCCTGCCGAGCCTGCGTCGAGCTTTGCACCACCCAGCATGCCGGCTTCTCAACAACAGCGTCCCTCGTCTCAGCAGCAGTCTGCGCCCCAGCCTCAACAGCATGGCCGCAGCTTCAGCACCAGCAACATGCTGAACCAGCAGCCTAGCCAACAGCAACAGTTCCAGGCCAACCGCAACTCGGGCGTTCTGCAGTCTAGATACAATGGCGGCGGTAGCACCATCGCCTCTCAAGGCCCGCCGCAACTCGGAGCCCTGCCGTTCCAGACCTCCTCGCAGAGCCAGTCGCCTCCTCCTCAGCCGCAACAGACGCCGCCACCTCAGAGTCAGTACCCGGGCCAGCAGCCTCCTCCTCAACAGCGTCAGCAGGGCAATCCCTTGCAATCGCATCCCGCCCAAGGACTGCCACCCGCACAGGGACCCTACCAGGCGTACAACAGACAATCTCCTCCCCTTGCCTCCGGTCCTTCCGCTCCGGCGCCCACTGCCGCGAGGCCCGTCTTCGGACTCAGCTTGCCGCTTCTATACGAGCGTGATGGTCTGCCCGTACCTATGGTCGTTTATCAGTGTATTCAGGCAGTGGACCTCTACGGACTTGGCGTGGAGGGCATCTACCGCCAGTCTGGCTCGTTGGCGCACATTAACAAACTGAAGACCATGTTCGACACCGACTCGAGCAACCCTGCACTTGATTTCAGGAATCCGGAGAACTTTTACCACGACGTCAACAGTGTTACTGGCCTGTTGAAGCAGTTCTGCCGCGATCTACCCAACCCGCTGCTCACCACGGAGCACCACAGCGAGTTGATCGAGGCAGCTAGTAAGTCTCAACCCGCTCCTGATGCGCCCAGTTCCATTACTAACAAACCTCAGAACACGATGACGACATTGTCCGTCGCGACTCTCTTCACGCCATCATCAACAGCCTCCCCGATCCCAACTATGCCACTCTGCGGTCCCTCACCCTCCACCTCCACCGCGTCATGGAGAACTCGCACATCAACCGCATGAACTCTCACAACCTCGCCGTCATCTTCGGTCCCACCGTCATGGGCACTGATCCAAGCACTAGCATTGCCGATGCGGGCTGGCAAATCAAGGTTGTAGACACGATCCTGCAAAACTGCTACGAGATTTTTGACGACGAGTAAACGCCGCGATTCCTTGCATAAGCACACTTTGTTTCAAGCACCTCATCTTCCCATAGCAGAAAAGCATCACGGTGTTGGCGGGTGTCGTCTTTTTCGCCGTCTTGTACATTCCATCCGGCGGCCACCGGGCCGCTCACTGAGCCATTTGATTAAGAAAGACGTCTCGGAATTCAAATCATTGGCATCGTCTCATCCCCTCACACCTTATCCAGGGGGCTTCTTCTTCTTCCGAAAGCGTAAAATGGGGGGAGGTCTTGCGGCGTTGGCAGGGAAGGGCCGGATATCGTGAATATCAGCCCGTTATTTTATCTAGTGTTTCGATTTGCTTGTTTTTAGGGATACCAAAGAAATTCTGCAGCACAGCCTCGCGGTCTTTGTTCGAGTACTCCTTTTTGTAGCGCTCATCTCTCTGCCTCTTTATTGTTCCTTGCTCTTCGGTGACGCGGGGAGGAAAGGGAGGGAGGGATGGCATGGCGTGGTGTCTGGGCCTTTTTTCTGTAGCGTGGGTAGGATATATGAGCTAAAGTTTCCTCACGGTCTCTGTCTGCGGCTAGAGAAATGTCCGATGTGATATGGCAACCCAGTTGACGCATTTTCGAGGTCTGCTTTTGTCGTCAATTAGGTATGTTTTCACATCTCTCTTCCTAAGTGCTTGACCACCACACCGATGGGCATTGGAGCAATCATATGGCGCGGCCTCATCTGTTCAGACGTGGGAAGCTGTTCCGGGATCCAACGTGGAATTCTCGATATCCAGAGTTGCTATTCTGGACATCTCCAGAAGTCCGATTAGCGAGGGTTTAAGATAGGCATTTGAACTTTCCTTTGTGATAATATGCAAAAGTCGCAGAGGACGTCCCCTACTGCTCGCTGTGTTTGACAACTCTCAGGAGGATAGTTTGGGGATCAGGAAACACGTAGCTTCAGCGGCAATTGGCAAGTCAAGCGTAATGATTCTAACTTGATCAAACAGCTGGAGCTATGACAGTACATGGTAAATCCAAACAGCCACAGTTATGAAAGGGGGAAGAAAGAATGAGTCAACCGTGATGAAAACCCTCATCAATAGTCCTGGTACTCAGTACGCGGCGAGACTCATGAGAACGGGGGAATGCACGGGGTTGAAGTTAAGCCTGTAGAAGAGCCAAAGGGAGGAGCGTGAAGTGAAGTAGTCGAATAGCAATGATGCTGTATAGTTGAGAAGGCATGTTGTGTTTGTTCCATCTCTCAGGTGCGGCCGGGTCATCCGCCGCTCCAAGGTCGCCCGGGTCGGCCGAGCTCGACATCTTGGCGTGTGTGTCTGAAAGAATATGATCCAACTCAACAAAAGGGTTGGCATCGGAACTTTACGGTTATCCCTGCGCTGTCTGAGTGAGGCGAGGCCATATCTGCCGTCACTACGGGATCTTGGAGGGAAAGGGAACGCGCGCGGGCAACTGGAATGCCCTGGAGTACGCGTGGGTGGTGAGCGGCAGGCATCCAAGAGAGTGCCGAAACCCAACGGTCTGTCCAACCTTTACCGCCATCTGGGTGATATATCTTAAGCAAGGCGGGCGTGTGTTCCCAGATAGTGTATGTTCCGTTCCATAGGCCGGTTCCCCGTGTGGCAGGCTGATTCCTAGCAATCGGTGTTTGTTTCAACGCCAACCAAAGTTCGGATGGTGCAAAAGTCGAGACACTGGTCTGTCTATATACACCTGCTTTGTAGTCGTTTGCTTGGAGAGGGATAGACCGTTCGGTTTTGGGATTTTCTGCTTTCCTGGCTGCGTTCTTCGAGCTCCGAATGTCCTGCCGGCGCGGGTCCGGGAAAGGTGGGACCGGGATCGGAGTTTTAAGACGTCGACCGAAGCTCGCTCCCGTACATACTGCGTTGTCATTTCTCGAGTCATCTCACGGTAGGATCGTTAAAATTTCGACCTAAGGATTATCGAGACACCAATCATTTACTGGCTGGCCTAGGTAGCATATCGAATTCCACTCCCACCGTGGCAGTTCGCCGCACAGTAGAACTCACACCTTTTCCGACGAGGACGACTCTTTCACTGTACTGAATGAGCAGCACGCTGTTTCTATTGAATGTTCAGCTCTGTATTTGTTTTTCAACTAAAGGTCACTGAAATTTGTCAATAGTTATACTTTCTACCGAGTTACAGAGAATGAAGTATCAAAGATTCAGAATGTCTGAGACTGATTATGTTATCTCGAAGCGTTGAACGTGATTCTCAATGTCTTAACCATGAATCAGGATGAAGCACCGCACAATATTCCAAATCCTCAATCGCCAGCTTCTTCTCACTTCCAGATTGTCAAGAATCACGTTGGTTCAGGAGGTCTCCATGCACAAGCTTTCCTCCTGGGCCCCGACCAATGTTACCTCGGTGTGCGCTTGCAGCCTGTATCTATCCGTGATGGTCTGTGTATCGCCCCAGACCTGGATGCCTCCTGTCTGTGAGAACTGTTGATGAGTGGCGACAATCAGCAAAGGGGGAGGCGCTGGCGTAGGAAGGCCAACGGTTAAAACGAGGTCGACTCCACCCAGCGGTCGCCTTCAAAAAACGCGCAAGCCAACACGGGATCGTACCAGTAGCCGCAGTCACTATTCTCCAATTCCGTAACTTCCGTTGGAGAAAGAGCTTCGAATGTGTCAAGAGGTTTACCGTTCCAAGACTTGACAATGTTGTCTTCTACCATTCTGGAGTATCCGCGATAGAATTCGTTTCGGCGAGGCGCGGCATTCGATCTCTGCGTCAGGCATTGCCAGATGCGATCGTCGGGGGTTCTGCAGCTGGCGAGCTTATGATACGTAACGATCTCCACGTCCCATGTTTCCTCTCTCCGGCTGGCATTGATGCTGACGGTGTAGTCGGTGTAGCAGGTCACACAGGCTCCCTCTCCTCGGTCAAAACCGTCGCAGGTCTCGGAATCTGCTGGCGCCGCAGTCCGCAAAGCCTGGAAGGGATGCACCTCGTCCCAGCCAGCCAGACGCCCGTCTTGGGCTGGATCGCAAACATGTGTCGGCAGATGGGGAGCTCTAAACTGTCGAGCAGTTCTAGGAGCTCCCCGACTGAGCACCGCGGCCCTGAGATATGGTGGGAGCGGTGGAGGAAAAGCTCGTCTTCGATGATCTTGGCCGAATATGTGTGCACGAAGTTCCAAGGGACTGCTGAGTCTCCGGAGTCTGGTCGCCTGGCGGAGCTTTCATGTTTTTGATGTTGCTCAGTCTTTGGCAGGGATCGCAAGGAATATCGCTTTCCAGACGGGAACTCTGGATGACGTGCAACGGGAAAATGGTCGCGCGGCGAATCACCATTAGTTGAAAGAAACCTCGTGAAAGCGTACCGCTTATGTAACGTCTCAAGCGCAAATCCGTAAGGAGGTCCATAGAGATGTCTGTTCATGATCAGGTGCGCTTGAGAAAACGTAATCTCTGGCCACTTATGTCCACAATTCTCCTCGCAGGAAAGTGGGTGAGGTCGCCATACGAGAGCGCTAGGGACGCTGATCGATCTACATGACATGCCGCGGTCGAATGGAGTTGAAGTTTTCCAGCGACGACGTGGATATCGATGTTCAATGTACCAATCCGCGAGAGATATACTGACTTCCTCAGAAAGGCACACACTCTCCGTCCCGCATAAGGGATGGGGCTGTGCTTTCCAGTCGTGGGTGTTCGCCGGATCAAAACGCCGAAGTTTCGTGCAACCGAAGCACAAGAACTGATCCAAAGAATCTTTCTCAATTAGCAAAAGAAGGGCGATATGATCCTCCTTGCTAAGCTTCGGTATCTGGCCTGTTGGAGAGATAGATGTGAAGAAGGATTTGCAGCATAACGAAACTGCAACACGTGAGCAGACTGCCAGTTGATCCGTGATCATGAAAAGTATTTCCCGTGGAACCTTTGTAAAGGTGGCGGCCGTAGGCTGTGAGGAAGGAACAACGTCAATAATCCGCCGTGGGCCTGCCTTGCCGAAGGCTTCGATGTTGTTTGATGCTGGCATTGCTTCAGATAGACTCCCAGAGGTGAAAAGGATGGTAAGTTACAGAAGATGGGAAGAAGATTGTAATTGCGGCTCGGTGCGGAAATGAAGTATTTTCAAGTGCATCTGTCAAGGTTCTCATATCTGACTGACAAAGAACCGTACACGGCAAAGTTTGATCTCAAAGTTTACTACCCGTATGGTATATATAAACATGCAGTTATAACAATTTGGTTCAGTCACCGCATTAAAAGGTAATTAAAGCTTCCCCTGGCTTACTTGATCCCAGAGACTGCTTAGATGTTGATAACCCTTCAATAATGTTACAATGCTAGTTATCTGTGAACTAAAAGTGAGCTCGGGAGTCGCACTCTGTAACCTTGGCTTGTGCAAAGTCATGTGAACATGCTTGGTCGTCTTACAGCTCTCGATGTCCTGTGTAACCACAAACGAGCGTCAGCCAGAAATATTTCAGGTGCCGGACTACTATGATAGAAACATCCACCGTCGCAAGTCTATATGCAACCACCGCATCATGCCGCTCTAATTATACGGGACACTGCTGCTTGAGCTAGGTGAGACATATCCTTTACACCGCCGAAGAGAAGATATAATAGAAATAAGCAGCTCAGCTCAGCTAGCATGTCGTATTACTGTGGCTGACAGCCTTGTGGGTTTTGTGTGATCTGAGTGGCTGATGCATATTTGCTTTTAATCGTCTGACGTACTGCTTATCAAGAATCTTTTCCTTCCATGCACCCTCGTTGCGCTTCGTCCAGTCGTAGGCCACCCTCTTTCAAGTGGCCGCACCGAAAGCTGTTGGCGGGGGGCGAATGATCTTGTTCAGCTGTTGTGACCGAGAACTCCTTCAGCCTGATGCGTCGTAAGCTGCATTTTGTGAACCAGCAGGTTGCGCGAATCAACGCTCAAGGGGGCCGTAACGCGGATTCCGCGGGTACTGAGGAAAGGAACCGTCAA
Source organism: Colletotrichum karsti (assembly GCF_011947395.1). NCBI lineage: Eukaryota > Fungi > Ascomycota > Sordariomycetes > Glomerellales > Glomerellaceae > Colletotrichum > Colletotrichum karsti. The sequence goes on from NW_024065939.1 coordinate 466,309, forward strand.
GTGCAAGTATATATATTCTCTGAAGGGCTAATGTGCTTACCTCTTGCGTCTACTGTTCCATCGCCGTTGGGATGCTTGCAGTCAATATTCAAGCGTGTAATCGCCTCTCAATCAACCCGTTCATGATATGTGTCGCATGATTCGACATCATTGTTTCGCAAACACGTTTTTCACTTATTCTGCTTTCGTCCACTTGGACCAAAATCAGAGTCTACCCCTGAAGTTTCAATCCTCCACACAGAGAACATGGCTTCAACTCAGGACAACATCGAATTGAGACGGCGTAGGAATACCACAAGCGCAAGCTATACTTTCCCTTTGAGTCAGCAACGATCTCCGACCCTGGGTCTGACCACTTCAGTCGACGAAGGCTCGGCTTCCCATCAGTCTGTAATTGTTACTTCGAGAGAAATCGAAGAGGATGCCCTCTCAACCGACGAAGACAGCCAAGTGCAGGACGATAGAAGTCCCATCTTAAACTCAGAGGGCTCTATGGCGAATAGCCCTTTGGCGAGATCGTCCACGGCAGCCGGGGTAAAAGTCCCGAAACACATTACCCGTGCAACCAAGAAACGCTTCTTCAAAGGCTGGCTCGCTCATATGCCGGCGTTGCTGACAACATTAATCGTTCTCGTTGTCGGCTCGAAGAAGATATACTGGTATCCTGAACAAGGCCCCTTACTTGCAAACAAGTATCGTGTGGACGCCGAAACCATTGGCAACGTGCTTCAGCTCGCTGCCAAAGTACACGAGCTTCTGATTATAGCATCTCTATCATCCATCTCCTTGGCAATGTTTCGTCGGCGACTCATCACAAAGGGGGTCCGGCTTGGCTTCCTCACGGGCAGTTACCGAGTTGGAGATCTGAATTATCTCGGGACCGCTGCATTCTGGCGTCAAGACCTCAATCTCCTGGAGCCTTGGGAGATACTGCTTTCCGGATTTCTCGTTTTTGCAACCATCATGTCGACTATTGTTGGGCCTGCGTCTGCCGTGCTTCTTCTGCCAACTCTGGACTGGTTCGAATTTCAGCCTGACACAGCATTCGAGAACATTCAAACACCTCTTATATATTGGTGGAATCGAGATGATGTTTGGAGGCGGAATCACTCTGGGTCTGGGAGATTGGAGAACTGCACCTCCGTCGAAGGCATATATCTGGCTCATTGCCCTGCAGGGGGATTCATGCAAATCCTAACCTGGGTACAAAACTACGGTGCAACAGACCTGGGAAACAATCTCACATTTCCCGCTACATCAGCAAACATCCGCCGACAGGTAATATTCACCCAAGGCGACTTGAGTCAGGACACTGCTTCCGCCACTCTTTGCACCACTGCACCCCAGTTTCTCTTGGACAGTATCGGTCTTTTCCAGCAGTACATCAACGACGCCAATGAAGAGCCAGTTGGTGCGGTGTCTGGCGAACCGCGCTATCGGCTTAGTACCAAATCGGCCTCTGACACGAATTCTTCCTCAACGGGACTCTACCAGCCTTTCGTCCAGTCCAGGTGCACAGTTCACAATATCGACGATGCGCCGGAAGAAATATCTTACCCAGTGAAAGATCTCAGATGTTTCAAAGACCAAGACTGCCCAAATTACTCAGGGGTGTGGGAAGTTCCATCACTTAACGGATCCTACATCGACATGCTCAAGAAGAAGTATGATGACGAGCATTCTGCCATATCGAGGTTCTTTACGAAGAGGGACAACTCACCCGTCCTGCACCTCAACGGGCTTATTCCGCATATGGATACGCAATCCAACGAGTCCTCCAAAGTTCTTTACTTGTGTAGCATGACCGCAAACTGGGTGCGTACATCTTTTTCAACAGACCAAGGCGCTAGCGACATCCTTCATTCTGAGTTCAATAACAAGAATAGTATGCATGAGCTATATATCAACAATACCTCTCGCGAAACACTCCCAATAAGGTTCTCTCAGTCATGGCTGGATTACCTCAACCCCAAGTGGAATACAACAAAATTGACAGGCGTCAATCCTCTTTGGGTGCTTGCGCAAGGATTCTTCCAGGAGGTAAACGAAAACGGCACCACGTCGAGACACATGGTGACCGGCAATAATGAAACCGCGATGGAAATTTTCCTCAGCAAGGCATTTGGAGGCTACTTGACTGAAGCTCTCGCTCGAACCTCATTTGGCGCAGATACCCGTATCAAGCTGAATAAGACCGACTTCGAACTAAACTTTGTCAACTTGGACGAGCAATACGGGTTCAGAGGCGGTACTCACAAGATCGTTCCAAAGAAGGCACCTGAAAATGGAACCTGGGATGAATGGCGCAACAAGACGCATATTCATCGGAGAACTCCTAGTTCCAAGTCGTTCGAGGAATATAACAACATATTCGAAACTGCCCTACCTATACATATGGTGGCAGAACGCTACGGGTACGGTACCGGTCAGAAACGCAAGACGCTGCTCTTCGCGCAGGCAATGCTCTGTATCTACCTCGGCGCTGTGACAACTTATATTGCAGCAATTATCATCGGTCATGTACTGGAGGTCTTCGAAGTTGAAATAAGGGGACGGCCCGTTTGTGTCCTGAGCATCATCCCTTGGTCAGATTTACAGGAGCTGTTCATTCTTGGGCTCAAGTCGCCGCCTCCTACCGGAGATGAACTTGTGGATGCCGGGGCTGGCGTGACGTCTACTAAAGTGTGGGAAAAAGTTGTAAGGGCAGGAGCAGATGACGAGCAAAACGTACGTCTGGGCTTTGAAGAAACTCAAGTGGAGAGGCTTGATCATACGGGGGTGAGGCGGTATTATTAGGTTGTGCAGTGTTAAGTTCGTCATGGCTGAACTGAATTAAAAGTCCTATTAGCCAAAGGTTGTTGATATTTTGATTGTTCTTCTCAAGATTTCAGAAGTTCCGTTGAGTTAGGAGGTTGACAATCTTGTCTCGTGATACCAAGTAAGAACCTCCAAAGGAACAGACATCAGTTTATTCCAATGCTTCAGGCGAGGCTTCTTGAAGGCGTCAGAGACATTCTGAGAAGGTACAAGTGTGTCAGTGGCCTCTAGCCCTTAGATAGGACAGCTGTTGAGCGGTACCTGCTGTCTTCTAAGTTATGCCAGCCCAGGACAACATTTCATGCTTGGTAACCTGTATCCTCTCCGATCGAAGAAGCCAAACCCGACAATACACCAAGCTCCCGACGCTTCCCCGAGTCCCGAACCGGATCCGTCGACGTCGTCCAACTCGACAACGCCATGTCTCACCCTCCGTACCCTTACTGGGCCACCCACGCCGCCTCAAATACCTCACGGTCATCCCGATATTATTGTATTGCTGCCATTCCCTTCCAACAAGAAATGGGCGATTGGTTTAGTGGTATGACGACCCCTTCGCATGGGGTAGGTCCTAGGTTCGATTCCTAGATTGTCCAGATGCTTCTTTTTGCTCCGCATCCTCATCTATTTTGGTGTTGTGTCTCCCGACGACGCCACGTCTTACTTCTCAACACCCGACTGGGCAGGTCGAAACCCCTTCCGAACCTGTTTCCGGCACATCCTTTGGAATGTTAATGCTGTATGTGCCTCTCTTTCCAACAGATGGGCGATTGGTTTAGTGGTATAACGACCCCTTCGCATGGGGTAGGTCCTATGTTCGATTCATAGATTGTCCACACATCTCTTTTTGCTGCCCGATACGCCCATTCTTGCCTGGATACTTGAATAAGAGGTTCGTGAATTAAATGACTTACTAAGAGAAGAATCTTCTTCAATCATGCTTTCTAGATCATCAGCATACTGCGTGATCTCTATGACGGCTCAAACATCTATAATCTAAAGGTAAGATCACCTAATTGCTTCGCGTTCGATGTGAGGCGTGTCAGTAGAAGTTTCAGTTGTCGGATCTTATACAGCATAAATATGTGTTTACGATCAAACGTTCTGTTATCACGAACGTTGCACTCTTGCGCCGCCAAACACATTCGGCATACAAGGATGGTTGTGATCAGGAGTGGAGTTTGCCAGGCAGCAACGACTGGACTAACTCGAACGAGACAGACTCAATTCTGTTGGTTCGTTGCAACTCTCACTCACCAAAGTACTTAAACACCAGCTTCCCCCCTTGTCAATTTCTCAGGCGCATCCGCAACCACTCAACAGACCGTCAACATGTACTCGACGCCAGACGAGATCAAAACTGCCGTCGAGGCCTACCGTTCACACATAGCAGGACACAACCGCCGCGTCATCGAAGTATACGGTTCGTCAAACTCTCCCATCCCACCACCTCTCCTCTCTGACACGAACCACCAGTCAAAATCGTCGTCAACGCCGTGCTGGACCCGGAGAACTGGGGAGACGTAGACCCCGCCGAGCAAAAAGTCGCCGCCTTCGACGGCATCTTCAGCTCTGAACTCAGAGAATACGTCTCGGTGCCAGAAGACGTGCTCACGCACTACGACATACTGGCTTCTCTGAGCGACCTCGACGGCTGCGGCGGACCCGCCCCGAGCACCGACGAAGGCGCCGTCGCGCAGCGCGAGTCGTACTTTTCGAGCCTGGAACGGGGGCTCAAGGAGAAGTGCACGGCGGAGTTTCGGGATACTATCACGGTGCCCCCGGAGCTCCGGATTCTCGCGGAGCACGTGCATGCGTTGACCGGGCCCGGGATAGGCGAAAGGAAGTCGATGTACCAGGCGATGTTTTGGACCGGGACGTATTATGACGCCGCGACGGTCAAGACGCCTGAGGAGCTTACGTGTAGTATTGATGCTTGTTGGGATTGTGCTGCTGGGTGGGAGCCGGGCGCCGGCGTCGAGTGTTTCTTTTACATTGTCTACTGTCGGAGGGAATGTGAGAGGCACGAGTCGAGGCCGTGGGGCTGGAGGTATATGGCCATGGGGCTGGATGACAGTGAGGTCTTTGATACGATTCCCGAGTTGTTGGCGTGGTATTGTCGGTATCGTGAGAGAGAGGTGCCTGAAGTCGACGACCTGCGCGAGGAGGATGTACTGGAAGGATGGTCGCTGTGATAAGTCCGTGGAAAAGCACATCGCAAACCTTGGGAGAGTACTCATCATGTACTGGGAGCCGGTTTTGGAGATCTCCATGATGATATTGACAGAGATCAAAATTCATGAAATGCTTCTGCTAGGATGTCACGTACCCCCGAAACTGGTAAATATGCCCCGCCTGCAAACTGTTTCCAAAGCCTCTTTAGCAGATTATGATGACCCGACCCTCGCCCATCTCCTTTAACATTTGTTCACTGTCGTCCGAAGTATCCGTCGATTTCTGGGCCTTGGTCTCTGCCGACTGCGCTCGATCCTGCATCATTCTGAGCGTCTCGCCGATGGGTTGAGATTCCTCGCTTGGAGTCTCAAGGGGAGCATATAAATCTCTTATATAAGGATTGATTGCGTCTACCGAAGCAGCGTCGTCGCCACTGGACTCTTTCAGGGCTTCTTTCTCAGAGACGGCAAGCGGATCGACGTCATTGAAGGCGGCCCATCGAGCGTTGGGAACATTCTTCGTCGGACCCCGGGATGCCAGGCTTTGTACGTGGACCGTATCGAAGGAAACGGTCGAGTTCCGGAACCTGACGTATTTCCAGTAGTCCTGTATACACGGCCAGCAGAAATCGTGCGGTACAATGATGACGTGATATCCCAGCTGAAGACCAACGACCGCGAGGGAAAGCCGGCCCAGCCAATTACCACTCGAACGCGCCACGGCCGCTCTCTCGGGATCGTCGAGTAACTCGAACCAGTTATCGACCATGGTCAGCATCGAGTTGTGCGCGACTGCCTTGTTCGGGCCCCTACTGAAGGACTTATCATGCTGACATGCAGGTATGCGTCTGAAGTTCTTATTCTCAAGACTTCCCAGTATATCGAGGTCCGAAATCTCTGCTCCGTGATCATGCACCGTCACGCGGGTTTCCATGTAGTACAACTCCGTGTCCCTCAAGCCCCGCGTTCGGAGATCGACGGGGAGGGTGAACCCCGTAAAGGACATATGCAATGATGTGGCCTGGAAGGAATCCTCCTGGCGTCCGTCGTAGGGCTCGTGATTGATGATGTTCCACGTGTTCATGTCGTATTCGGGCGGTTCGAGTTGGGCGGGCGGGATCAGCATCGCGATGCCGGGAGTCCCAACGTTTCCTCGGATCCGACGTACTTCGTACGGGCTGGGTTCCTCGATCGGGTCGCAGAGCAGTGGTACTGCGACGTAAAGCGAATCACCAACGGAGAGTGCCATGACCTTTTTGCATGCGTCTGGGGACACATCCAGAGACCCCGATTCCAACTGGACAATGCAAGAGAAAGTTGTCGCCCAGCCGGCAGGGAAGGCCGAAAATAGAGCCCCGGCCTTGTTCAGTGTAGGTATCCAAGGCATCTTCTGAAGCGGGGTTGAAATGACGCCTAGGGCTATCGTGGCAGCGCACTATGTGGTTTAGGCGCAATCGCCTCACCCAGCTGCTCACCCAAAAGTAGCCGCTTTTATACGCTAGTAAAATGTTACTAATCCCCCCTAATCCTAGGAATAGTAAACTGCTCCTACCTTAAATCCTCTGATTAGTAAGCTATTCCCTATTAAATATCCCCTAATCCTAGGAACTATAAGCTACCTCTACCCTAATTCCTGGGATTAGTAACTATAGTTTCCCCCTAATCCTAGGAATAATGACTAGCCCACTATTAGTGCCCTCTCAATCCTGAGAATTTTAGAGCGCTTCCGTCTTAAATCCCAGGATCAGTAACACTTTCCCACCCCTAATCCTAGGAACAGCAAATCGCTTCCTGCTCTCAATCCTAGGATTGGCCACTAGGCGCTGACACCCACATCGTGGCTGTACGCTAGAGATAGATCTGAGCGAGCATTAGGCTTCAATGGAAAGCCGCAGTGAATTTAGACCTCAGACCTCAATCGTAATAGATCGCGACCAACTTAAGCGCTCCAAGCAATTCGTCAACAGCGTCATCAAGTTCTTTGACGTAAGTTTATATTAATATAAGTACAAAATCAATAGCCGCTAGTAATAACCATCTTCCTCACAACTAATACCAGCCTTGAATTCAGCGGATGGGTTCCTCAAGAGACTCCAGGCTCACCAGAATATGCTGCGGGCTAACTTAGGAACCTGATTAGGGTGTCACCAGTCGTTGCTGACCTAGTCGCCCACGAGATGGCACATATTCAGAGGTAGGAAAGCCTGGTAAAACAAAACCGTCCGCAACCATTATCATTATCATTACAGTATAGCTCGTAGTATCATTACAAGTACAATCATTGCAATCCGCAAAGCCATCCCCTCGCCTTTACAGCCCCCCTGTGCGGCTCGTTCGCTCGTATGGATGGTACAGGCCACGTCCGTCCATCTTTGGCTCAAGTCTCCCATCGTACTCGGTCGGCGCCCATGTCGCTACAAGTGGAATTCGAGCTTCTTCTTGACACGGCTGCTACGGCGCGCGTCCTCGTTCTCGTTGTTGAGCTTTCGCTTCTTGGCCCGTAGGTTCACCGGAGACTTGGAGTCCCGATCTTGAATGCTGTCTCGAATCGATTGACGTAGGCAGGTCGCGATGTCGGCAAAGGGAATGCGGATCGGGGCAGGGGCACGGCGTGAAGCGTCGCCCGAGTGTGATCTCGGAGGGCGAGCGAAGGAGAGAGATCTGCGCGCGTACCATCATCAGTCATGGCATTCGCGTGAGAGAGATCATGGGAAAAGACCAGATAACGTACTGTTCAGCCTCCGCCGAGCTTGCCGGGCCAAAGTCGGAAGGCCAGAGGTCCAAGCAGACGTCGGCATCCGCAATAGGGGTCCAGTCCGTCACACAAACAGCATCGTCATCTGCCAGCACCTAGAGGCTAACGAAACATTGCTGTAGATTGTGGGAAATCTTCTCATAGTCTTGATTGTAGTAGGGAACTTTGACTGCGATGCAGGTGCGCACACGTCCAGAAGCCACAATGTATTCTTCGCACTTTTTGTTGAGGGCGTCACGAGGTTGGGAGTATCCGACTTCAAGCACAAGGCGAGGACGGACGTCGGTTTCAAGCGAAGAAAAGCCGCCATCCGTCTTGAGAGTTCCGTTGGTGCCGTCCACGCCCTTAGTCTCGACATCGGCATCGATAAACTTCAGTTTTGGGACGTGGGGCTGGGCGTTTCTTGTGATGAGGTGCTGTAACCTGGCCTTGGAGGTGTTATGGAGAATGGTTTCCATGAAAAGAGAGGCCAAGCGCTCGTCGGGGTAGTAGTCGAGGGCGAGTTTAGATGACTCGAGAGTTGGGTGAAAGCTGAATCGGAGGCGATTAAAGGCATCTGGCGATAAAAAGAAGAAAGACGTTCCATCAAGGGAAGAGCCAAGGAGACAGCAAGGATCTGAGCTATGCTTGTTGAAATGGCAACCAGAGCTGACGCATTCTGCAGCTTGGAGGAGCAGGGCTAGGCCCTTCTCCTTTTCCACATGAAGGATGTTCTCTGCTTGGGCAGTTTTTGGGATGATCGTGTCGCTAGAATGCTGACATAAGGGTCCAAAGTTGGAATGATTGTTGTGATGAAGTTGGTCATGTGACGAGCTGGTCATGGGGCGCAAGGGTGAGTTCATAGCGCTGGTGCAGGCTCAGAGGCTTTGATTTCGGGTCTTGGGTCCCACGAGTGGCAGTCGGTTTGTTTGGATGAAAGGAGGGCTTGGTTCACAGACTGTAAAATTGTCAGAACCCAAATAAAAGCAGGATGGAAAGGTATGCTCATGCCTATACATATGCTCAAAGACGGTGGTCTTCTTCATGCGCACCCAATTCACCCAGCCAAGTCTGCTGTGTTGTTGTGATAGGGAAAGGTTGACAGACTGTGAAAGGCTGAGCTTTCACACTGGTTCAACCTATCATTAGTCACCAGGTGGATTCCAAGCGAGTGGCCTGGGCTAACCCGAAGTCACGTGCTTGGGCTCAGTTTATTCGAGACTCCTTTGGCAGATGAGTCCAGTGATTTGATTGGCTGGCATAAAGACTAGATGGGTCAGAGACCTGTGCCAGGGGTAGCGGGCGGAGGATGGTTATGGCTGTATGGAGTAGCTGTGGCCTAGGCTTCCATTGGATTCTGCTGAATTTTATGTGGGTCTGCTTCTGGCTTGTTGTGGCTTGTGTGTCTTGTTGCCGTACTCCTTATGGAGCAGGCAGGAGCTTGGAGACAGCTAGCCCTAGTCCCAACGACACAACAAGTGGGGCGTCTCAGGTTGTTGATTGTCGACGCCTAGGTAGATTGCCAAATCCAGCTTTCCGGGCATAGCTGCTGACTAAAGCGGCTAGAACCGAGTAGGAATCAATCCATCAATCAGTCAGTCTTGTGCTGGCCGCCGAGGCCTTACAGGGCTGTCCTGGCTGCCGCGCTTAACGCGCCTTAAAATATAAGTAGCGTTCCCCTGAATACGGAACACTACTAATAGAGATCTGATATCATAAGATATAGTACATACAGATGCCTAACTCACCCCGCTCATCCTGCTCACCTCAAGTTGCGCAACCTAGAGCGGCGAGTGATTCGGCCGCACCTGAACCGCGTAGTGGCGTCGGGCAGCAACTTGTAAATGTTGGAAACAGTAGCCAGCGCACGGAATGAAGTCCTGACGACATCTCGACTCTTGTCGGAAAGGAAGTCGTGCAAATAACTCAGCAGTGCTTGCTTGTCAAACCACTTGCTGCTAAACGCTGTAGCGAGATCGTCCAGATCTAGTTGCCCGGTCAGATGATGAAGGTTGAGGTCTGGATTCTCGTGGACGAGATCTTCGAAGGCGTTTGAGGAGGGTGGTGAGTTTTGGGAATCTTCTGTCGAGGAATACAGAACGCTGGCTCCAGGGAGAGTAAAAGCTGCGTCTTTGAACGAGGAAAGACTGGCGGTCGAGTCCTGAGACTGCTGCCTCGAGTAGAATAAGGCAGCAGCCGAGTTACCGAACAAGAAGATGAAGTTCCTCTTGATGTGGTCGGCCTCGCCCACCGTGAAAGCGCTGAAAACGTTTCGCTCGTGGCTGATGCTCGAGAACAGGCGCAGGTCTTCTGTCGATTCTGTCCAACTTATGACACGCGTCGTAACTTCGCTTGGATCCTCCTGGATGGAAACATCCGCCGATTCGATGTCAACAACTTCCTCCCCCAATTCTTCAAAGACTGAAACATGAGCTTGGTTCATGTTCCTAACCCACCTTATGTGTCCGGATGCGTTCTGAGAGCTTCCCCCCGCTTTTCTTTTGGTTGAGAGTCTGTGGATTGGAAGTACAGTTGTGTATTCCCAGGGGGAAGAGTCTGCATCACGGTATCGAATGATGTAAATTTCGCCATCTTTGGAGCTCAGCCTTTGAGCCCGTTGCCTCAATGATTCGACCTTACCCTGGGGAGTAAGCAGATCAAAACACGTTTTGTATTTGAGGAGCCCGAACATGGATGGAACGAGGTAGTGCGACGAGTAAGGTATGGCAAAATGAGAGGCTCGTCTTTCCGCAAATCTCATTAGCTGGAGCGCCGACTCCATCGTCAGCTTGTCTGACTCCAGAAGCAAGTCTGTAGCTTTGGCGAACGTCCCAAGCCAGTGAGTGGTCCCCGGGGCGCAGAAAGACGGGGCTTCATCGGCCACGAAGTCCCATAGACCCCGAAAGCCCCGTGCGATCTCTTCATGGCTAAGCTCCCAGTTCTTGGTGATAGATCCGAGAGCCACGAGGATCAGCTGGTCGAGGGTGAGGCGGTTTGCCTGGTCCTCGAGAGATCTGTTGGCGACGATAGGGCGCCCGTAGTAACGTAGATGAGAAAGCGGCAGGGACCAGTGAACGCCTGTTTGCTCTTGCCCTCTGAGATGCAGACCGATGGTGAGAAGAGCGCCTGGTGCGACAACGTCGTCCTTTTGTGAGATTTCTTTTTGCGAGTCGCCGAGCACTAGCATGTCTGGGTAAATGTGCCACGAGGCGAGACCCAGGCCAACGCTACCGTCTTTAACCGACTGCGGTATGCCTTGCACCAACTTGTCGACGACGACCAACGATGTCGTCCAGGCGTCTATCACGCTGGAGTAGACAGACGGCTTCTTGTTGACCGGCAGATTGACATTGTTGAGGATTAACATGAGCTGTTTTTGCTTGACGCCCATGGCCTCGTCGGCCGCGCGCAGCCATGCTCTGGCACTGGCGTCCCATTCAGCCAACTGTTCGCGGGATATTGATATCCGCGAAGCCTCGATGGATCGCAGATGGATCGTTCCGGTCTCCTTGACGGCCACGAGATCCCGCTTCCTGTGGGCGACCAACTCAACCCAGATCGAGATCGCCTCTGGAGCGGTCCAGATGCGGGCCAGGAGACAGGTGAGGAGGTGAACGGCGATGGCTTCCGGGCCGGATGTCGCGGCGGCCCAGATGCTGGTGCCGTCAATGCCGACGTGTTCGGCAAAGAGGCCGTGTACCTTTGCGGATTTCGGGTTGACATCGCGACGAGAAGCAATCTGCGTGACCCGTTGTCCGTACGCCTGGATGAGAGCAGGCGTGGAAGGGAGCAGATCCAGGAAGAGAGCGCCTAGTTTCCGGGCCGTAACATGCGGCGTCCCCTCTTCGGCTGCCTTCTTCCTCGAGGAAGTAAGCTCGTTTCCCAACCCCTTGAATGACGGAGGAGCATCCACTCTGACTAGGGAGAAGTCGAAGTTTAAGTTTGCGAGAGAAATGCTTGTCTCCTGGGTTACCGCGAAAGCACTTGCTACGGCTTTCTGGATGGACATGATGATCCAAAGGGTTGATCTCGTGAAGTAGTGACAGGTTTTGGTCCAGGGCGGGGCGAGAGGCTTAGGACAGAATGAGAACCATTGTTTCGTGCAGCCTCATGGATGATCGGTCTCTTCCGCGCCAAAAAAGCAAGATTAAGGTCAAATGAGGGGGCAGAGACATTCCACAGCAGTGCCATGCATTTCAAGCAGCATGTCAGCCTTGGGCGAAGGAAGCAGCGGTGTAACATTGTCTTACAGACCCCCCCAAATCAGGCTGAGTGTTGATGCAAGTACTACCTTTCGTACGAATGTCCTTTTCACCTAAACCTTTGGCGAAGTACAGCGCAGGGGGAGGTAAGCCTTGACAGTTCCGCTGCGTGCAGCGAAAACCGCTCTAGTTCGTGTATGCATCCATTTGCTCCTGTCGAGGTACTGGAGTTTGCAAGCTTCCGGGTGCAGATCTTCATCGACAAGAAAGTTATGCGTAAGTCTTACCATACTAAGGTACTTGGTGCGGCAACATCTCACATCTGTTGACAGAAGCCATCGTCAAATGCTACGTCAGTCCAAGATGAAGGCAAGCTCGACAGAGCACCTGAGCTCTTCTTAGAAGAGTCCCTTCACCTAGACATCTTCCATCAGATTACTAGAGACCGGCCGTTGCAGACGCATTGTGCGATAGAAGTCAATATCACATTACAAAGATTTCTGTTGGCACTAGTTAATTTCAAGTTCTGAGCATAGACCGGGGAAATGTCATGAATATGGATGTTGATTGATGTCGTTAAAAAAGAAAGTAACGGAAAAGCAACTCATGCCCGCCTGCATCACTAGTACAAATGATTCCCCCGAAACCGCCTCATCCAAGCCAGCCGACGCCGGCCGTTTTTGCCATCCTGGTATCAAAAAGAGGTCTTTCATATTCCCGCCCACCCCGTGGTTCTAGCCGCCAACTGACCCCCAGTAATGGATGGTATCTATCGATAAATTGGAAAATCCTCCCCGAAACAAAGAAGAATAGACGATGCAATGATGATGTATGTATGTATATGTGTGTGTGATGTGTTTCCTGTCCTCCCAATCTTGTTTTACTGAATCTTTATGGCCTCAAACAATGTGAGGCTCAACGCCGTGTCGTTCTCCCCAATGTTGGGGGTTGGCTCGCTAAGCATCTCCCACTTGCGGAGGACGAAGGGCGTGTATTTGTCGGTTCCCTGAAACGAGATGGGAACCTTTAATCTTGTTTGGCTGGCCTGCTGTGAAGCAGGCTGCTGGCGGTGGGCGAGTATGAACTGTTCCGTTGCCGCGGGCATGTAGCTAAACAGGTATCGAAGACGAGCGTCGGAGGACGCCGGGTTCTGCGCGGTGCCGTTTTGAAGCAAGACGCGTACGCACTGCAGGCGTGTGTCTTCCGGCAAACAGTCGACCAGCAGAACTGCCAGGTCAAACACCTGTTCGCCCAATTGCCGTCCGGTTGGGTCAAGGGCTAGACTGTCAAGCTCGAGAGTAAGAGCAGATAGAACTACAAGAATGCGCCCGCGAAGCTCGAATGCGACGGCACTAGTAGGGGGTTTCATGTTGTTAGCACCCTGAGAGGGAACGGCAACCGCTTCGTTAGCGTTGGTGTGAAGCGTGATGAACCTCAAAAGCGCGGGGAGCCAGTGTCTTAGAATCGAAGCGCGAAGCTCCTTCTTGTCGTCACCACCGGCTGCAAGAATTTCCCACAATTCTGTCAGCTTCTCCACCATGCCGGAAGTGAGCTGTGAGGTTCTCGGTGTCGGGCGGCCACGGACAATAGCCTCAACGACAGAGAGTAGGCTTCCTGCCAGCTGAATGCTGTCCTGTGAAAGTGGGTCCGACGATGACGGGTTCTTCTGCGATGGGAATAGGCCGAGGAACCGCAGATGAGCCTGCCTCTTAAGGTGCTCCGTAACCTCCTCGTTGAGATATGGCAGCATGCTTGTCCACATGACGTTATTCGCAGAGACAGCCCGGTCCATGGCTCTAGAGAACATGTCGAACTGTGACATCGCCTGCTCTCCTCCTCCCGGACTACTCGTCGTGTCTGCAGTCAGGCCGACAGAGAGCTTCAGCTGGCAGAAGGGGAGCGTGAACTCATTGGCCAACTCCAGAACCGTTTCGAACGTGAGAGGCGCGTTGTCGTCGGCTCCAGGCATCAGGAGCTTCGTAGTGATTTGTGCGAATAATCCGCTCAAGGCCGGTTCCTGTGTCTTCGAACCCAACACCTGGACCACGGAGGGAGCGTCGAGCAGGACGAGTAACCTCATCAACTCGAACATCATGTCTCTGAAGTTCGGATTTGTCAGCGGCAGTGCCAAATCAGACTGGTTCTGTAATCGCGAGTATTCGACCAAGGCATTTCTGACGAGGACCACCATCTCCTTGTGGTTATGGCGTGGGGCGATTCGTTGTTGGATGTAGAACCGGTACGTCTCCTCGGGAGTCAACGCTGTCTTCGGTGGTAAAGGCATCGTAGTCAAGTGAAGGACCTCCTGCATGTACGTTGTCGTGCTGTTGGTTGGCGCTGAGGCATTGCGGGCAACAGCGCTGGTTTCGACATTCGTCGTGGTCAAGAGGATAGGCAAGGTCAAGCAACCCATGCTGATTAGGAGAGGGTAGATCTCTGCCAACCCAGGACGTGCCTTGAGCGCGCTGACGTGGTGAACCCAATCAGTCATGCGCAAGTCGAAATGCTGCGTGTCATAGATGCGCAGCCTTCCGAGAAGCGCACTGTAGGCCCGCTGTCGTTCTGGCGAGTTTGACCATGAAGCTTCGAGACGGCTTACAACAGTGTGAAAAAGACGATCCATCGTCGGTCGGTCTACACTCGTCCCGCTGGTCAACAGTTTCTCGATTTCTTCGTGCAGTTCGCCCTCCGCATCCTGAAGCTGCGCAGCCATGTTGTCGGATATAGGCGAACAAGCGTCGATGGCGGTATTGCGATCACACTGGTGTAACTCCTTACGCAAGTGAGCTGCTGTGTTCGTCAAACCGGGTAGTCGAGCCGCGAGATTAGCCAAAGAAGCCAGCAGCGGCCGGACAGCCACGCCCTGTTCTTCCCCCACAACCTTCAATCTCTCCATCAACACATCAAACAGCTCCTTGCCCACCCCCAAAGCAGCGAAGATCGGCAGATGGACGTTGACTGTGTCCGCGCAAGATGCGAGAATCTCAGGGTTTGACACGCGTACGACTACTTTGACGATCTCGGCAAGGACCGAGAAATCCGAGGCGGCCTCGAGGATGGCGCGCGCAAAGTTGAACATCGGGGCAGACACCTGCGGGCCGTTCTTCGTCATAACGATCTCTGTCGTAAAGATCTGTAGTAGTCGGGCCCCGACCTCGGTCTGAAGCGCCCGGCTACTGTTGGAAATCAGCCGGCACAGCTTGCCCAGGGGCACGGGTTTTCGCTGGAGAATCGGGTCTCCAGGCGGGAGAGGAAGCCCCAATGCATGTTGAATGCACTTCAGAGCCGTATTGATGTCCTCCGCCTCGTCACTAACGTCGTACGATGCTCGACGGAGTAAGCTGGCTCTTGTAGCCTGGGATGGCGGGTTAAGGGCGTGGAGCGGAAGATCTACGAGTAGCCTCGTCGCACATGGACCTTCAGCGTCGGTGTCGGAAGGCTTCCGAAGGCCGCCCCTCGCAATAAGCCAGAAAATGTATCCCTGAAACTGGAAATCTCCACTGCGCACAATTTCTGATACCAGTCTGTGGAATGTCTTCTTCGCGTTCGCTTCCGTTGGCGGATTGCTACTAAGAAATTCGAGAATGGCCATTGTAACATCTATCCCGGTCGGAATCCAAGCCCGAAGTAAAGCATGGGTTATGTAGACCCTTGACGCTCCAGGTCGGTGAGGTGAAGTGCACCATTCCAGCAAGGTGCGCACAACCATGCATTTGTCCTCGCTAACGGCCCAACATTGCGTGGCCAACTCGGGGCTGTATAATGTCTGAAATGTTGTGTCAAGATGCTTGACGAGTATTTGGCGGTTGGCCGGTTGAGAGTTGTTTGCCGATGCCACCATCCGCTCGTTTCTCGCGTTGATCGATTTGAACGCATTCTGTGCGAACTCGTTGTCGATCGGGATAGAGGAGAGTAGGGCATCCCTGAACTTGAACCAAGTTGCAGGTGCCATGAAGTTGTCGGGATATGACGATAGAAGGGGGATAAGTAGTGTGGTCAACCTCGTGGATAACTGGGCGAGGATGTCCCGATCGGGGTCGTTGTGTATCTGCAAACATCTATCAGAGGTGTCGCAAAGCCGGAAGGCATGTCACTTACCGTATTGAGGTGGCCGAGAAGCGCGTTCACGAGTCTTCGGCCGTATTTCCTCAGTCGAAGGAGGTCTTTCCAGTATATCTGGGTAATCAAAATCCACATGGGTAGCTTTGCCTGTGTTGAGTTTTCCAAACCGAGTACAAGCCAATCCATATAGTGGTCGCGGTCGATCAGTTGTTCGGCATATAGATGTGTCGCTAAGCGGATACTGCAACACGGTTAGTTCTGATGTGCTGACGCTCGCAGTGGCGGGAATACTTACGCATATTGGACCTTGGCTTTCCAGTCATTGTCGCCAAAGGATGTAGAAACCCCCTCGACGAACTGTCCAACAACCACCGTCCATTCTCGCAGCCACTTGGCCTCGCCGCCCATAACGAAGGGGCCTGGTCCATTTCCTTTTCTCTTGAAAGCTCTAATCTCGTTGGCGCCGACACACTTGACCAGCCAAACAGCTCTCTCGGTCGGTACATTTTTGTTGAGGCAGTGATCCAGTAGTACCCTACCCCTGATGCCGTGAGGAATGGTTCGGCTAAGGCGGCGCAACGATATGGATGGGTTCGCCAAGTCCCTCAGCCACATTTCTCGCTTCGTGTCGGTCAGGGTGACACGCGGCGGTGGCTTGAAGGTTGAGGGCGACGAGATTTGGCCGTTCAGTTTCCTCTGGTTCAAGACGCCGACGAAGATGTTGGAGAGCAAGTTCAGCCCACTCTTATGCTTCAAGGCAGGGAACAGAGCCGCCTTGGCAGACGAGGTCTCGGTGGTGGTCGCAGGTGGTTTGTCGAAGTAGCCATTCTTGATGATGGTCTCGGACCATTGATCCTCGGGGTGGTTGCCGGTCCAGGGAAAGAAGTCGGCGTGGCCCATGTCCTGAGACTCGCGCGCGCCTCCGCTCGAGGCGCCAAAGCCTTGTTTCGCGGTCGCGTCGGTCCTCGGCTTGCCAAAGGGCGCGTATCGAGGAGCGGCAGCAGGAGTCTCGAGGTGGTAAGGCTTCGGGCGGCCATCTTTTTTGATTGCGACAACGGGTGCAGGTGAGTCTTTGATGGGGGCGGGTACGACGAATCGCGGTCGACGTTTCGGCATAGGCATCGGGGGGTTGTCTGCATCGATGGGGTGGCCTTTCGCGGAGGCAGGCGAGCTCATGTCGGTCAGGATGGAGGATTCGTTCTTGGGCATGAGGCGTGGGGTAAGAGTGCTTGGTGAGTCGGCAACGGGGTGGTGAGGAAGCATGGCGTCGTTGGACAGCTCGAGCTTGAGGCGAGAGCCTCCCCTCCGCGGCAAGGTGCCATATCTGTTCTGAGCAAGGGCGGCATCGTTGGTTTCGGAGGTCAGGTCGATCAGGTTCTCCTTACGAACGGGCGACTGTGGTAGGTATTGTGCCGACAGGGTGCGTTGATGGGTTGGCCGTTGGACCGACAGGCCGGAGCTGCTCAGAGTTCGCTGCTGGGGCGGTCGCGGCTGGACGCCCATTGGGGTCCGGGAGGTCATCGCAGGCGGATGGTCTGAGGCGACATTGCTGATGTTGGAAGAGGATGAAAGATGATGTGTCTACGAGGGTGGGGGGACGGGCGACGACTTGCAAGATCGTGGTGATGGGAGTGCAAGATGGGTGTTGTCGTTGTCGAACTGTCGTTGGAAAGGGAAGGGGGGATCTCGGACGATGGATTGATGTCGGGGATCTGACGGCGTCAGCCGCGCTATCTGTGCAGGGCAGCAGCGGCGCAGTGCGGGTGCGGGTGCGGATTAGGTGCGTGCAGTATCCTGTACGTAAGTACAAATGGATGGCCCTGAGCGGGAGCGTGAGGTTGAGCGTGTGGTGTGCGTGCCCGAAGGTGCGGTAATAGTATTCGTACAGGTCTGAACGGATACGGGAGTTCGGGTCGGGGAACAAGAACGAACGGCGTTCCAACTCAGTTCCACCAGTGGACCTCCACTTTCTCAGTATTCTCCAGCCTCCGAATGATGCAAAACTCCCTTGACTGAGCAACTTGGGTGGACAAACTGAGGCCGAATGCGCAGTATCTCCGAAGGTTCCCGCGGGTGCCAGGTTCGGGTTTGTCAGATGACTCGCGACGGCCCGCTCGAAATCTTGTTGCGGTCAACGTCGCGTGGCGATTTGAGAGGTGATGATGTGAGATGAGGAGACGGAGATATTATGTCAGTGAGAAAAGATGCCGGAGAGATAATTACGGGCGAGTGAGGGTGTAAGAATTGGACGAGCCAGTTGCCGAGTGTTATCAGACAGAATACGACCAGAACCAGGAAGGGCACTGTAGGTAGTAGCTTGGCTCAACTCAGCTCAGCCCAGCACAAATAAAGTCCGAATCCAGGGTTTTCGGGGTGAGGGAGATGGGAAATGGAATGCGATACGGAGGAAATGGATGGTGGTGCCGTGCTTGGAACGGTGACTGCACATAGTAATGATGGTGGTGTCCGCGGACAGATACCTCCTCATCAGTCTTTAGAGGCTACCCAAGTCACTGTGGGACGGCACCGCCGATGCGATCTGCGGTTCCAGCGGGACGAAGTCGGTTGTTTTGGACTTGGGCCTTGGGGAACATTCCGAGGTCACGGACTTGCTTTCCAACATCCGCCTCGGAGTAATTTACGGTAAGGGTAGGGTAAGCAAGTGGACGATGAGTAGTCCCTTCGTATTGCTGAACCGGAGTTGCCTCGAGTTTGTAGAGTCTACGTGTCTGTATCTCTCAATCGGCAGTCATGCTGAATAACTCGGAATCGCCAGATAGAGGCAGAGAATCAAGTCGGTGGTTGGAAGAAATTCAAACAGGGCTCCCTCTGTAACTGGCAATCGGAACCTCGCTACAATTGTGAGCATCCACCGGGGGCATCACGACCAGGACCAGGACCAGCAGGCCAAGGCACGCCAAGCCCCGGTGGGCAAGGTCGCTTTCCTTCTTTCTGGTCACTCATTCCGCCGTGGGTTTTGCCTTTATCGCCGGTGCTATTGGCTCGTCCGCCCAATGTCGTACAGCTGATTCGCCCATGGCCCCATCATCATTCTGCTGGTCCCTGACTTTTCTCTTCGCGATTTTCCCTGCTTGTCCAAGTCATTGTGCCAGTTCCGAGCAAGTCCGGCCTCGAGACAACATGTCTCACTTCTGGGGCAACGATGTGCAAGTCGAACACAACACTATCTCGATCGTCGTCACATATGTCACCTTATCTGTCTCCTCACGAAGGAGGAAGTTGAGAATTTGTTGTTGATAGCGATTCATCAACATCGAAATCGGGAAGCTGCTGACATGGGCGGATCCTGTTCTTAGTCAACCAAGATGCAGCCAGGAACCCCCCAAGACCCCGGACCCCGTTCTCAAAGCCAAAAAGCCTCTCGGCAAACCGTACCGCTGGAATGGAAACCATCACTTGTTGGACAGATCATGCTGAGAGGGGAAAGCCACTAGAGAACCGAGCAAAGAGCCTAGGCCTGAGAGGCCTGACTTCAAGCTTCCCCTTTCGGACTCTTGCTCAAGCGCCACAGACCAACCATCTGCTCCAACGACGCATCATCACCTCAATCGACACCTTCGCTTCGAGCTTCGTCTGTCTCTGTTTGTCGCTTCCGATTTGCCTACCTGATTAGTTACGACCCCCGATTGTTTTGGTGCCCCCAAACACCATCGCCCAACAAGCAGACGAAAACATCTGACCGCCGTCAACCACCATCTGCACAATATTAAACGTAGACGGCACAACCGTCCCGGCCAGACAGAAGCCGGCCTTTCGGTTTCCCGCGTTTCGTCCAGAGAATCAAGATCCCCAGAGTCTCCAACCAATACGGACGTCGCTATATTACCCTTAGTATATCGCCATCATCCCTGTCGCTATCCCAACTTCTCCCTTTCCCCTCCTCGGGAAGTTCAGTCTTCCCCAAACTCTCTGCTGGCGGACCAATCATTCCTGGCCCGCACCGTCGGCCAGACACCGGACCAGGAACCGGGCCGTCGTGACACCGCGGCGTCGTGTGTATTTGTGTGTGTGTGTGTGTGTGCCCTGTCTCTGTCTCGATGGCTGAATCGCCGCCGAGGCGTCACGCAATCTGCCATCATACTGCATGCGATCCGCCGCCAATGGGGTGTCACCGAGACTTTCTGCGGCGCGGCCGAATACGCCATTGCCACCGGGAGGCCCTTCAGCTGACACCGTCGACCTCGTGTGACCCTTCACCACTTGAGGCACCAACACGTTGACGACGTGCTCCGGTTTGCTCCAACTCGACTTGGGTCGTGGTAGCTCGTGTCAGGTCAAACAGAGTCGACAATTGACACGGTGACAGCTGGAGGCCTTTCTTTGGCTTTCGTCCCACCATGTGGCATCCACGTCTCTGCCCGACTTGGATACTCTTTTTATTCGCCAGTCAGGGTTGATAGCCTATAACCTTGGAGGTAATATGCTCTTGGCAGGCAATCCAATGAACTATGCGACACGGGGTAAGGAACAGCAGCAGACTTCAGGGACGAAAGTCAAAAAAAGGAACTAGACGGCAGAAATCAACGAGACGAGACGTGGACTCTGTTTTTGGGCCTGTACGGCTGCAGTCAGATGGTACGCGCACCATACAACAAACACACCGCATCTATGGCGATGCACTCTGGCGGGAACTCTCTGCCAACCGGTTCAAGGGGACCTGCAGGGCCGTGTGGGGAGGAGACCTGTAGGTTTGCTGTGCCTGCAGACTGCCTGGCGCTGGGCTCTTATCTCGTGCTGCAGAGTGCAGAGGCCCGCAGATGACGAGACTTTCCATGCCGGATGGCAGACCATCGTAAGGTGCAGGTCGCAAAACAATATCCTCCGGGGAACTTACGCCGCAGCCGATCACGCCTCGGGATAAAACGCCGCTGGCCAGAGATGCAACCGACGTGGGATTTCAGCCTGGGGAGCCAAGGAGCCTTCCATTCCTCTTCCTCCGCTGCTGGTCCCTCCGCAGGCCGCATCTTCCGAAAGACCCCACAAATCCGGCCCCCAGAGTTCCAGAATCAGACATTTGGGGGTTTGCCCAGCTTCCCGTCGTATCTTGGGTTTTCTCGTCCAACAGGGCCAGCTTGAGAATGCGGCCGCGGCAAAAAGGCACCCAGCTGAAGAGAATACGCGACGTACTCGTGAAATTCGGTAGGCGGAAAGGCTCGTCCAGGATTCTCGCGGGGATAGAGCCTCCTGTTGGCCGTCGCACAGGTCGGCTGGCGATCCCATCTGGTCTCAGGTCTGGACGAAGGTCTCTGCTTAGTGTTCGCCCTTTCGTTATCGGGAAGAATCCCCTCCCTCACATCGCGCGCGGGAAAAGTAGACTTCGCGCTTGGGAAAAGTGTGGTGCAACTTGTCAGATGAGATCGGTTCGTGGGGCGGGTTCAGGAGGGGCCGCCCGACGGCTCGCGCGGACGGTCGGATCTTCACCCCGGGGCGTGCGTTAATCCGAAAAACGTGTCGGGTCGGCTGAATGAGTGGGACCCACCAGCCGGATTCTTTCCCCAGGTGTTGGAGCTGCTTCCCGCCTAACTTACCAGGCAGAAACATCCAGATGCGACCGTGGAACTGGGGAAAGCTTCAATCGCGCAAGCCAGCACGTGGAGCATCCGACGTACCCATCTCCTAAGCAGCTGTGCTCGTTGTTTGTCGTCGCGCAGTGAACCCAGCACATCATACAAAATGGCTTCCAAGCGGGATATGCGCCGGCCGGACCTGAGTAAGTCACAATCCCTCCAAAACGCGACGGTCACCGTGATGGCAGTTACAATGGCAGTGGCTAATCCATGAACGTTGCAGTCGTCCCCTATCAGGAGCCCAGGGCCAAGGGCGAGAACGCCGAGTTCTCCTCCACGCTTTCTTCGACGCTGCCTATGGCTGCTATGCTCACCCGCAACAAGTTCATCGGATGGTACGCGACTTGTGTTTCCCCAATACCTAAGCCCGTCGATCGACAGTCACCATCTCACGTCCATCCCCGCGAGAGTGGCACTACGTGGGACATTCATTATAGGAGAATAGGCTGACGAGGTACACCGCAGGGCTTCCGTAGTTTTCAGTGTCCAGACCTGGCTCGGCGAGAGCGAGGAGACCAAGAAGAGCTCCGCGACCCCAGGATACTTCTCCGTCGGCATGTCAGGTATGGCTCCCAGAAACCTATTGTCAGTCTCTCGTGTGCAAGAGCTAACCCGCCGTAGTCATGGCCCTCGCCGTCAGCTATCTCCCCATGTTCCTCCCTCCTCCCGTCCAACGGGGCGCCGCCACCGGCACCGGCCCCGCTGCTCCCGTTCCTCCCGCTTAAGAACGATCACCGACGCATTGAGTATAAGGGTGGCACGTTTTGAACCATCATGTTTTAGGCGGACGAGCGATATAGCGATTGACAGGGCGAGTGGTTGGGTTTGCAGTACGAGCAACTTACGCATGATGAGGCCAGGGACACGTGGAGGAGTTCGGCTGGCGGCGACTGTAATAATACCTCAAAACACAACGGCCGTTATTGAATGGCCCGTGGATATTTCGTCTTAATAGCAAGCATCATCATCACAGCCGTCACTTCACCGTGATGTCGCAGCTTATTGATGTGGCAAGCATTTTCGGTGGTTCTTATGCCAGGGAGGCGGCTGCTTGATGTCGTCATACGGGCGCGGCCGGAAAACCGGGCTGCGTCTTCTCCCTGTCTCATTCAGCTGCGACCTCGCGCCGACTACATGCGAGTCAGATTTACGCAACAACACCAAGCCTCTCGACTAAGATGGGCTCACAGGTGACAGACGAGGCCTCGGTCCTCGAAAAGTTTGACCGACTCGTCGAGGCCGGGACAGTCTTGTACACCCCGGACCTGAAGACGATTCGCCTCACGGACGGTGCACTCCAGGTAACACACCGCCCTCACGTCCCTTTGATAACCCGACCCAACATGCGCATATTCTTCCACTCATGCCTCATTTCTCATTAATCACGATAACACATATTCCATGGCTAACAAAAAGAACAGTTCGAGTTCCTCATCACCTCAGCCCTGAAATCCAAACCCCTCGCCGTGTGGGGCAACGCCGAGCTCGACGACGAGCAGCCCGACGACCGGCAACAACCACAGCCAAAGACGATCACCACGGCCAGCGGCGCGGCGCTGCAACTCGACGCCGACGGCCGTCTCCCCGGCGGCGATATCTCCGTCGCGGGCTTCGTCATCGACCTCGTCAACGCCGGCTCCCACGTCCTCATGTTCAACAAGTTCTGCGTCTACCGCCCGCACCTCATCCTCCTGACGGCGGACGGCCACCGGCGGCAGTTCGAGGCGCTTGGGGCCGCGGACCTGGAGGCCGCGAGGGGCGTGCTCGAAGGTCTCAACGACGGGGGAGAGCAGGATTTCCTCGCCATCTTTAATTGCGGCAAGGACGGCGGGTGTTCGAGGCTGCACAAGCACATGCAGATCATCCCCGCGCCCTCGGCCTTCGCGCTCTGGCCCGACGACGGGGTCCAGGAGAGGGAGGTGCCGTACCGGTATCTCATCAAGAGATTTGAAGGGGGCGGGATGCCGGCTGCGAAGGAGTTGGCGGGGGAGTATAAGAGGATGTTGGTGGAGGCGACGAAGGCTGTGCCCGGGCGGGAGGAGGTCGTGGAGGAGGACGGGGACGGGAGGGGGATTGCGGTGCCGCACAATGTGATTCTGAGTCGGCGCTGGATGGTGGTTGTGCCGAGGAGGCGGGTCGGGTTCGAGAAGGCGGATGCGAATGCGGCGGGGATGATGGGGGTTGTTTGGGCTTCTGGAGAGGAGACGTATGAGGCTTGGAAGGAGCTGGGGCCGAAGTGGGTGCTTGTGGAGGTTGGTGTGAGGAAATGATGGGATAGAAGTTAGATTTCCAAAGCTTTTGCTTGGTTTGCTTTCTGTTTTTCTCAGACTGTTAGAATGATGGTTTAAGACGAAGATCATGATCATGATCATAAAGATCCAAGATGATATAGATAGAGAGTAGAACGAGAAGTATTTTGATACACTAATAATAAGTCTACTATCGCAACCGGCTAGGATAGTCGGTGAACCAACGTATTTCTTATGGTTGTTATTAGTTGTATTAAAACCGGGTTTCGAAATTCAAGATATTGTCTTGACCATGTGTGTACAGAATCGAGAAGCTATATACACCGACAATTCTGCTCAACTACATTCATTTAGAACCCCCGCACAGAATTTACAGTTTTGCCTCCCTCTTCTTTCTCCTTTCAAACGGAATAACCCCAGCAAAAGCCCTCGCAAGCACCGTCCCCTCCTCACACTTCATCTTCCCTTCTACCACAAAACTCCTGCCCTCCAACTTGTTTAGCACCACCGTCACGCCCACCACAGACCTCGTCTTCACCGGCCTCAGATATGTCAGCCTTAGCGTCCTCGTAACCTGCGACAGCGGCTCCATCAGCCCGCGCATCTTGTCGACGAAAGCGACGGTGGCCCATCACTTGTAGATAAGATTCAAGGCGGTGATGAAACCTCTCTGGAAAAGCTGAGATAGCGATGTTGAATTCGAGCCTCAATATCATCTCCTCCATCCTTGCTCAACAGCTGTTCAACCGTAGTCATCATCACTGCGGGTCACGAATGCGAGATACCACATACTTAGCAGCATCAGCATCACAAACAGACTCTACAAGGTAAGACCGTAAGCAGTCTCTGGGTCCGAAATTGCCACATACGACCGAAAGCTACACCTGTCAATTTTGAGCAACCCTCAAAGTGGGCTACTCACATCTTCAGGAGTCAGATTTGACAAAACCTTCCGCTGCTCGCCAAAACTCATCCGGTCCCTCGATCCAAGGAAAGTGTCCAAGCCCCGGCAACACAACGATTTTGGAGCCCTTGATGCCATCAGCTACCGCCTGTGCTCCGGCGGTACTGCAAACAGAGTCCTCCTCCCCCTGAACAATCAGCGTCTCGGCCTCCACCAAGCCCGCGTCCCGGATATGCGGCAGCTTGTTCTCCTCCAGCCCGTCATTCCGATTCGTCCGCCACGCGTAGGCCCGCGCCGGGTTCGCGCTCGTAAGAGGTCCCGCCATGTCCCGCCTCAACCCGTCCGCCTTCGCCGCGTCCGCGAACCACCACACCATCGTCCGATCGAGCATCTCCCGAAAATGCGCGTCGTCCCTCGGGCCCCCCGCGCCCGCGACCTCCATCAGCACCTTCGCCGCGGCCATGTACGTCGGATCGTCCCCCCTCCTCGCCATCATCTCCTTGAAAAGCCCCGGCGCGGCGTCCATGACCTGCGGCGAGAGCAGGAGCAGCCGTTCCACGCGGCGCGGGTGGCGCTGGGCGTAGCGCAGCGCGACGGCGCCGCCGTGGGAGTGGCCCGCGAGGAGCGGGAAGCGGTCGAGACCGAGGTGGGCGCGGAGATGGTCGAGGTCGTCGGCCATGGCGGCGGCGGTCATAGTGGAGGGGTCCGGGGGCGCGGAGGAGTCGCCGTTGCCGCGCGGGGTGAGGTAGAGGACGGTGCGGGGGGCGGAGCCGCGGACGAGGTAGCTCAGACGGACGCCGGCTGCGTCGAAGAAGTGGTGGCCCAGGGCGAGGGGGTTCATTTTGGGGGTTTGGGGTGTGAGTGTGAGGAAGTGAGGTTGTGTGAGGAAGTTTGTTTGTCACGCGTTCTTGGCAATTAATATCGATTTTCCGTTTGGTTCAAAAGTGAAGGATGTGGAAGGATCACAGATTCACCGTCAATCGACACCGGGTTACCCGGATTTTCGCCTCATCCAATGGGAGGATGTGAAGGAATAGTTCGTACCACTGAATGAAGGTTAGTCGCGTATGACGGCACTAGCCCAGAATCCTACTACCACGATGGCGGCATCACTGACGGGAGAAGCCTTCGAGATGGCGGCGTCGGAGGGTCCAGCTGTTTTCCGGTCCCGATCGGCTTTGGTTCATTTTGATAACATTTTATATGCAGTGTTGAATCTTTGAAGGATTCTTTCGTGCGGGCGAGGAGCCCTTAAAGATGGCGCGGGCTGTTCTATCTGCATGTAATTGATCTGAATCCTGGGAAGGATTCAATGTCTTTCAATGAAATTCTGCGCTGGGGACGATTAGTTCCGTAACCTGTATAGACGTCATGGCAGTGCTAGGGATAGGCTGTATGAAATATCCATGCCAAACGCAAGAAGAAAACTCCGACGGAGTTGAGAGGGTAGGTTTTGGTCATAAGAGACTCTTTGTTGTATTTTGCCTCGTGGACGCTGGAATCGGCTCACAAAGCCCATTCTATATTCTATGACATGATGTTATCGTGCTTGTTACAGAACATCTATACAAAGTTCAGCTCCACGAGACGGTTTCGCAGCGTTAATTTTCTCAAGAACCGACATGTTGCTACTTCTTGACTTTCTTCCTGTTTCGTCGTGGACTTATAAAAATTCCGTTGAAGCAGTTGCGGTTGAAGACCCGAGTATTCGAAGGCAAGCCGTGATTCGTCGTCGGAAGTTGCGGCGCGCACTGTCGAAATCACGGCCATGAAACCTCGGCTGTGTGATCCGGCAGCTCCGTATTAGTTCTCCACACTTCCCGGCCGACGCAATGCCGGGCTTGTACCCGGCGCGGGGTATGTCCCACCATCTGGTCTGAACACGTACATACGTCCTTTGCAAAAACTAATACATCAGCTACTTTCACTTAAGCTCATTATCGAAGGACACATCATTTTGTGCTTTCACGAAAACAACTGCGAAAACTTTCAACATGGACTCCGACGACGATGACTTGCCCACAGTGCAAAGAGCCGCCGTGATTCAGAATCCCGGCCCAAATGCGACGATTGCGATTCGGAACAACATGCCAGTCGGAACACCTGGTCCTCACGAGATCCTCGTCCGTATTAGTGCTACTGGCGTTTGGTAATCACCCCCCCCTTTTTTCAGTCCCGATCCTGACATGAGGCAACCGCTGCTGACCGATGTCGTCGATGGTGCGAAGCGGATCAGAGACGCGGGCATTCCGAGGCTGGGGCGTGTACGATCCGATCGTCGGCCATGAAGGCATAGGAAGAGTGGTCAAGCTGGGCGCTGGCGTTTCCGAGGATATGCTCGGCCGAAAGGTCGGGGTCAAATGGCTCTACAGGGCATGCGGCTCCTGCTCCGTCTGCCTCCGGGGCCACAGGAATAACTGCCCGAAGCAACTGAACACCGGAAAGCACCGGCCCGGGACGCTCCAGCAATATGTCGTAGCCGACGCCCGTTATGTCACAGAGATCCCCGACGGCCTCCACGACG
Source organism: Colletotrichum karsti (assembly GCF_011947395.1). NCBI lineage: Eukaryota > Fungi > Ascomycota > Sordariomycetes > Glomerellales > Glomerellaceae > Colletotrichum > Colletotrichum karsti. The sequence continues at coordinate 493,563 of NW_024065939.1, forward strand.
CGGAGGTGGCGCCCTTGCTCTGTGCCGGGCTCACCATGATGGGCGCGGTGTCTAAATTGAAAGGCGACCTCTCTCCTGGTGATTGGGTCGTTATCCAGGGAGCTGCCGGTGGCCTGGGGCACTTGGGTGTTCAGATCGCTGCGAAGCTGAGGGGGTATCGGGTGATCGCGGTCGACGGGAGCGGTCATGATCAGTTCTGCAAGGACATGGGGGCGGAAGCCTTCATAGACTACACCAGAGACGATGTCGAGAAGGAGGTCATGAAACTGACGGGAGAGGGGGCGCATGCTGTCATCGTGGTTCCTGAGTCTGAGGACGCCTACAGGATAGCTCCTAAGCTGGCCAGGTCGATGGGAACGATTGTGTGTGTTGGGCTGCCTCACAACGACTTTCAAATTCCCATACCTGTGTCCCTTTGCGCTTTGAAAGGTAAGCTGAATAGACTACCTGAGTGGAGACGAAACACTGACTTTCTTTTGTCAGCACTGAATATCAAAGGTGCTATGGTGGGAACGGAGCGAGAGATGGAAGAGCTTCTTAAGGAGGCCGCCGCAGGGCGCATTCGGGCTTCCATCGACTACTTCCACATCTCTCAAACGTCGGAGATCATCTCACAATTGATTAATGGTGAGGTGTTTGGAAGAGCTGTAATCACTACTCTGTGATTAGATCAACCCTTGGGATTAAGTTGTCTTGCGACTGACGAGCCGAGATTTTAATAGACCTCTGTGGAAATGTCTTTCAGCCGTTGACGGCAATAAATACGTCTATTTCGTCTACTAGAACATTCACTTCCTGCAACTTTAGGATCAGCCAAATTCCAAGTCTAACTACGTCTAATCAACTCCCTTGTGCAAAAGCACAATTGATTCTCTATGTTAACCCACCAAGAAGACATAGGCAAGAAGTCACAAGAGATATGAGCCACTCAGTCTAATAGTCTTTGCCGGTTGAGCCATACAGATGGACACCAGTCTCCAACACCTCAATCTCATCACCTACTTTGACATACAAACCTGCCCTCTGCTCCTTGGCCTCCTCTAGGTCCTGGTCCTCAGGAACGCAGTGCATACCAATGTACCCCAATGCTGCGGGGTTACCATTCTCAACAGTACGGTAATCGATCAAAGTCGTACTCGGTTGTGGTTTCCCCTTCTTTTTTTCCGCCGCTGGTCTATCTGCGTCGAAGGTAGCTGTCTGGAGGTTGACGTTGGGCATCGTGCAACGAGAAGTACGGCAGACGACCGAGAGCTTTGGCGCAACTTCAGCTCTCTTGTCCTCAGAGATCGCCTTTGGAAGAATACGGAAGCGCTTCCAGGACTCTTCCGCGAATGCCGGCGCTCCAGTGACCCAGATATTTGCGCGGAAGCGAAGAGCATCCAGGGGTCGATTCTCCGGCGGCATCAGTGCCGAGACGGCATGCACCGAGGAAAGGGAGTTAACATTAACGGGCTGCTGGTCGGTGTAGCCGTGAACAGATGGTGTGCCGATGTGTTGGAGGGGCGCCAAGTTCCTATCGCATCGGGTTAAGGTGTCAGGGGTGCACCTCATGAGTGTCAAGCCTCGTTTATCCGGGATTTGGAGGTATTTCTTCAGTTTAGGTAGGGCCTCCGCGACTGACGGGATGCTTCCCATGTCAAGACCGCTTGCTTGGCGAGCATGAATACCGAACTTTTTGATTTTGATTCCGAATTCGCTTGTCTCCGAAGGTGTAGGTTGGAGTGGTGCGATCATCATGACCTCGGGTACGGCGGTGGAGTCCCACGTGTAAAGCAGAGTCTCGAGCCGTTGAATCCAGCTGGGAGGATCCGGGTCACGGAAAGCGAGCACGACGCATCCACCCGCCTGGACTAGCGGATCATTAGCGTCGCTATTGTCGCGAGGAAGCCAAATTTCTGTCCTGATGTGGCACATGTTCGGCTTTGTACGTTGGCTGATGAACTTCCATGATATTTCTCTCGTGTCTGGATCGACAACTTCGGTAGAAATGGCGAAGCATCTGTCGTAAAGAAAACCCGTCTTGGTCAGAAGAGCCCGGTTCACTTCAATGAAGCCACATGACTTGACAGGATGGATGTAAATCGACTTGATGCGAATCGGCCCATTCGTCTCGGTGTCTTCTGGTGCGTCATAGCTAGCGTCGAACTGGTCTGTCATGTTGCTCGATGACACGCCGATCCTCCGCAGCGGCCTGAGCTTTCTCCGAGTGGCGGCACACTTCGCTGTTTAGGTGCAATTGCCTCACCCGGTTGCTCACGTTAAAACGGCTGCTTTAATCTAGTGAAGTGATGCCTAGAGTGAGACTGGGGTGAGCAGGGCGAGTAAATACACGAGCGCTAACGGCTAACCGTTTACTAAATCTAGAACTAGGTTATAATATCTTAATAACCCTCCTCCTAGGAATAGTGAACTAGGTGGCCACCTAATCCTAGGAAAAAGCTGGCGCACCTCATCCTAGGAACGTTAATAAATGGGTTCCTATGAGGGACGCCTAATCCCAGGAACAGTGAGTTACTATAATTGAAACTGTTCCCCAGGCGTCCGCCCCCACTCTTTAATCCTGGGAACAGTGAGCTGCTTAGACCCCTTACCTAATCCTAGGAATAGTAAATAGGCCCCCGTTAGAAACCCCTAATCCCAGGATCAGTAAGTTGCCCGTCACCTTTATCCTATGATCAATAAGCTACCCCCTATAATAATCCTAGGAACAAAAAGGTGCTCATTCTAGCCCTTAATCTTTAGAATAGTAAACTACTTATTCCTTCTATTTATATACCCTAAATCCAAAAAAACTATAAGCTGCTCTCCCATCTTAAACTCTAAAATAGCGCTATACTAGTTCTATATAAAACCCCACTTTATAATAAGAGTAGTATTACAACCCGTTAGGTATAAATAATATATTACGTGCGCTGCAACTAGTTACTACGGGCGTATACCTATATAGGCTAAGGTTAATTTTTCCCGTCCTTCTACCTTAATTAGAAACGAATTATTCACTTGTATTTATAAAGACTTAGGAATTCTAGAAGCTGTCGCTCTCTTAAGCATAAAAGAATCCATTATAATAGCAAAGGGAATATATTTAAGTCTAACGCTTTAGGTCTTATTAGCCTTAACTAGACCTAGAGTGCCCTATTAAAAGAGGTATATAAGGATATATTATAACTAGCTAACTAATAGTAGGGTTTATATTAATAGTAAGTTAGGTAATAATAATAGTAAATAGTTAAAGGTTATTCTATAGGTCTAATTAAGTAATTATAAGTCTTTAAAGGTCTTAGTAATTAGTTAAAGCTTTAATAAGAGTTATAAGATAATTATTACTTAAGTATAGCTAAAAGTATTAATAAAGGTAATTATAAAGTTAATTACTAAAGAGCTATAGAAGTCTACCTTTAAGTAGACTTAAGCTTATCCTATATATAAGTTTTATTCCCTTAGCTTTTTTATTTTAATTACTTACTAAGTAATTACTTAATAGTTACTTAAAGTAAGTATTTATAATTTATATTATAAATAGTTTATATTTTATCTTATTAGTATTTATACTTCCTTAATTATATAACTTACTTATAATTCTTTTATTTTAAGGAGTCCTCTTTATTCTTATAATCCTATATATAAAAGTATTATTATAACTACTTAGTATCTTAATAGAGCGTTCCTTATTAGTTATACCTAATAGGTTATAATATTAAGTCCTCTCTTTAATAGTTTAGTCCCTTAGACCTATATAAGTAGGTAGTATCTCTTAGGTTAGAGAGTTATTAATCTTACTTCTTTATTTTTATAATACTAATACTATATTAAGTTATATTTAAAAGTAAAAGTCTAATTAAGTAGTAAAGGCTTCTTTTATTATTTATTATTAGCTTTAGTTTTAAGAGATCTTTTAGAATAGTTTTAAGGTTATATTATATTTTTATTATTAAGTAAATAGCTATATTTATAAGATAATAAAGAAGTATTTAAAGTATCGTAAGTATACTTATTAGGGTTATTTATATAATATAATTAGGGTAGTAGTTAATACTTATAGGTATTTATTTCTAGCCTTTTTATTTTTTATTAATTTTAAGGTATTTTCCTAATAAGCTACTTTCTTAAAGAATCTTAATAGCTTAAGTTAGCTAAAAGAGCTAAAAAAGAGGTATTTTATAAAAAGGTAGCTATATTATAGAAGATATAGCTTAAAATATTAAAGTCTCTAAGTTAGCTTAAGCGTTATTAAAAGGAGAAGTAGTTAATCTTTAAGAAGAGTAATATAGTAATATCTAAATAGTTAGTTATTATAAGAGAGTCCTTAAAGGAGTCTAAGTCTTTTTTAGCTATTAAGGTTTAAGCTAATAGCTATATAGATATAGTTAATTAAAGTATAGTATTTATAGGGGTTAAGTTTTCTAAAATAGTTAGTTTTAATAGTAGTCTTAGAGTAGTACTTAAAAGTACTAAAGGTTCTTAATAGGTTTCTATAAGTTATCTTTATATCTATATCCTTTCTACTTAATAAGGTATTTTATATTTTTATTTCTCTTATAGTAGTTAATAATTTATTTAACTTTATATTTTAATTTAAATAGTTCTATAATAATATAGTCTTTTATATATAAACTTATTAATACGTTTTTAAAAAGTAAAATATAAAAGACTAAATAATACTTTATAATATCTAATAATATAAGTTTAAAGTTAATATTAAATACCTTCTTTATAATTCTAAAAGGTTTAAGTTTCTTAAAGTCTAACTTATTACTTAGTTATTTAGTTTTAATATTTTAATAGAAAAAGTATATATTATCCCTCTCCTATAGAGTTAGTCTCTTAACTCTTAAGGTATTAATATATTTATATATTTATTTATATATAAATTTAAGTTTTTTTAGGAGTTTCTATTAGATTTCCTTAAGTTTATTAATATCTACTATAGCTCTTAGGGCTATTAAGCCTTATTATAGTTCTCTATAGGCTATTAAGTTAAATCTATAGTTTAAATAAAATAGTAATTTCTTTATACTTTCCCTTATTATACTATTATAGATAAACTAAGCTATAAGTAGTAATTAAACCTAGTTATCTTATTAATAGTTAATATAGTAGTATAAATAGGTTTCTATAATCTAATTAATTTATTCTATTTAGCTATTAGTTTATAGATAGAAAGTAATAGATATCTTATAATTAGATCTTAGCTATAAGATTAAGGATCTCTAAAACTTAAAAGTAAATAACTTATTTCTATTAGATATAATTTCCTTTAGTATTCTATATTAGCTAATAATTACTTATAAAAACTTATAGATAAGGTTTTTTATAATATTAAACTCTATATATAGAATAAAATATAAATACTTTATAAGTCTATTAATAATAACTAAAATATTATTATAATAGACTTTAGTTATTAGTTCTTAAGACTTAAGTAACTTAATAATAAAGTTTAATAAAATAGATTTCTATATAGTTTATAGTACTAAGAGTAGCTATATCTTACTATAAAGCTAATATTAATTAGGTTTACTTTTTATATAAACCTTATAGTCTTTAATTATTAAAGATACTTCTTATTATATAGCTATTTTATTATAGTATTATTTAATATATTTTTATATTTTAGTTATACTTTAATAACTATATATAGGTATAGAATATACCTCTATAATAGCTTTAATAGATATTCTTTTAGTTAAGCTAATATTATTTCTTTTAGCTATATATAGAAGTCTAATAGCTAATATAAAGTTACCTTTTTAATTTATCTTAAAGATAACTTATATTTCCTTAAGTATTAAGATATTATAGTCTATCTATTTACTTAAGGTATTAGCTTATCTATTTTTAAATCCTTTATAGTAAATAATTTTAAAGTTAAATTTAAATAAGAATTCTATTTATCTAACTTATCTCTTATTTAAGATTTTTAAAGTAATAAAGTATAAGAGGTTCTTATAATCTATAAAAACCTTTACTAAGTACTTAATTCTTAAGAGGTAAAGTCTTTATTCCTTAAATACTTTAATAATTACTATAAGTTCTTTATTATAAATCTAATAGTTAAGCTTTAGTTTATTAAGCTTTTTAGAGAGAAAGGTAATAAGTTATAGTTACTCTTTTAAGTCTTATTAAGAGAGTTATACTCTTATTATAAAGTTAGAAGTATCTATTTTAACTTTAAAGGGTTTTTTTAAGTTTAATATATATAGAATAATATTATTTACTATATACTACTTAATTTAATTAAAGTCCTCTTAATATTATTTTATCTACTTAAAGGGTTTATCCTTTTAAGTAAGCTCTATAAAGCTTTAGTTAGTTTCTATATAGTTTTTAATAAACTATTAATAGAAGTTAATTAGCCTAAAGAAGGATTAAATATCTTTAACGTTCTAAAGCGTTAGCTACTTTTAGATTACTTTAATTTTCTTTTTATTTATTTTAATAACTTCTAAAATAGTAATAAATCTAAAATAGTTAACTTCTTAAATATAGAATTTACTCTTTCTTAGTTCTACTAGTAGTTTAATATCTTATAGTACTTTAAGTACTTAATATATATATTATTTATATTTATCTATTATTTTTAAGAAGATAAAGATATTATTTAGGTATATAATAATATATATATTAATATAGTTTTATAAAATATAGTTAATTATACTCTAAAAGGTTATTAATATATTAATAAGGCTAAAAGGTATAATAAGGGTCTTAAAATATCCTCTATATATTTTAAAGGTAGCTTTTTAAATATTATTATCTTTAATATAGATAAGGTTATAAGCTCCTTTAAGGTTAAGAGCTATAAATTAGTTTACTCTATATAGTAGGTCTTATAGTTTAGAGATAAATAGTAATAAGTAGTAATTCTTAATAGTAATATTATTAAGCTTTTAGTAGTTAATATAAAGTTATTTCTTCTTATTCTTTTTAAATATAAATAGGATTAGATATCCTATTAGTAATATTAAAGGTTTAATATATTCCTTCTTAAGGTTCTCTTCTAGCTATTTATCTAAATACTATATCTTATTTTGAAATAGTCTATAGATTAAGCTATATATTAGTTCTTTCCCTTCTTTTAGTTTAATTTTATAATTAAAAGGTTTATATTTTAGTAGTTTAATCTTTAGTTTTTTTATAAATAGTTTATTATAAACTTAATACTTATTTAGAATAATTAGAAGATAATTATTCTTTTTAATATCTATTATTAATAACGTTTTAATATTTTTACTTTTAATCTTTAAATAAGTAATAAATCTTCTTATTTAAAGAGTTATTAGATATTTATTTAAAGTACTTTTTTTAAGTTACTATTTAGTAATTAAGTTTTATTTCTATTAAAGTTAGCTTATTTTCTAATCTATCTATAGGTTATTATTATATAACTATAGTCTTTTAAGGATAGTATTATATTTATTTCTTATCTTTATAATATTAAAGTTTAATTACTTATTCTAGCTATAGATCTATATAGAGAGGTATATTATCTCTACTATAATATATTCTCTACTATATTAGACTTATTCTCCTTTAATAGTATTAAGTTTATAGTAGTTTTTTTCTATTTTTCTTACTTAAGTTATTTATTATCTATTTATTATATTAAGTAAAATAAAATTTCTTTAAGCTTTACTATTTATTATAGTAATAGCTAGTCTTCTATTAAGTTATATCTAAACTTAAATATATTTATATTATTAAGCTAGATATACTTTAGTTATACTATATAGAGACCTTATTTTATTTATTTATTATTATCCCTTAGTTTTAATAAGTAATTTTAGTTTTTTAATTAGTTATCTTTATAATAGGTAATTTATATCCCTTTATATTATACTTTCTAGAGTTAGCTTTCTTTATACTTTAATATAAAAGAGGTTACTCTATTTTAACTAAATTATTATACTCTAGCTTTATCTTCTCTATAGATTATATATTTATCCTATTAGTATTCTTATTAGCTTATATTAATATTATAAAGATATCTTATAGAGTATTTTTAGTTTAGTCTAAAGGTTATAATTTATCTATTAAATAGCTTAAGTTCCTATTTATAGACCTAATTAATATAATAGACCTTTTTCATAGGTTTATTATTATACCTTTTAGGGTAAAACTAATAGTTATATTTATCTTTAAGGTATTTTTTATATTTATTAAAAAAGTATTATAGCTAATAAAGGTAATAATAATAATAGCTTTCTATATATAAATATAAGTAGTTATTTAGTATAAACTCTAGTTTATAGTTTCTATTATATTATTCTCTTAAAGTACTAAAGAATTAAAATATCTATTTATTCTCTATAGAATTAATCTTTTTATACTAAAGGCGTTTATTAACCTTTATAGTTTTATTATTAAAGTCCTCTTTAAAGCTAATATTATTAATATTAGGTTTATACCTATAGATAGCTACTATCTAAATATATTATTATATAATATTATAAAGCTTATTTAAGTTATAAAGTAATTCTTTTTAGGTTACTAAAGCTTATCTATTAATCTAAAACCTTGTATAAAGGTCTAGTTTATCTAAGTTATTCTCTATTAATACTCTATATTCTAAGAGGCTATTAAGTTATTCTTAAGCCTTATACTTAAGTTTACTATTACTTTAGTATTTTATAGTAAAGGTTTATTAATTTAGAGTCCTATTAATATACTTTACTCTAGTAGTATTATATCCTATCCTATTAGGGTTCTTAAAGTACTATCCTATATATTTTTTAGAATTAAAGTAAATTCTATAGTTATTATTAAAATAAATAGTCTAACTAAGTTATTTATAAGGGATTACTTTAGTAGTAATATTAATTTATCTTTTTTAAGTATTAATTAAAAGTATTCTTTCTTAAGTACTCTATATTCTTTTATAAGGTATCTATTCTTATTATAGTTATAATATTTAATATTCTTCTTTTAGCTATTATCCTTATTATTATTCTTATATTAAGCTATATTAAGATCTATAAGTCTATTATAATATCTATAGATAGTATTATTATATTTATTATATTAATTATTATTATAGTATTAAGGCTACTATTAGTATTTATAGCTAGAGTTAATAAGTTATTAATATTTACCCTTCTCTTTATATTATTTATAAAGTTAATTATTAATCTTAATAGTAAGCTTAATATACTAGAGAAAGTTATTAAGTCTATTTATTTTAATAATTTTATTTTTAACTTTATCCTTAAGGTTATTATAAAATATAAAGATCTTATCTTTATTAATAAGATTTAACTAAATATAGATTTATTAAAACTCTATAATATAATCTTTAGCTAATTTAGTTTATTTAAAGTAAAATAAGTTTTATTTAGCTTATTATTTTTTATTAAGGTCCTAAAATAGAGACTTTAGGGTAGACTTAAAGCTTTAAAAGCTATTAAAAATATTTCTAACTTTAATAGAATAGTAATTAAATATTTCCTTATTAAGGTACTCTTTAAGAAAGGGTTTAAACTACTAAAGAGCTTATCCCTTAAGAAAGGTAGATATATAAATAACTTTTTTAGTTTTATTCTTAAAGTTACTATAATAGAAGTTTTAATAGTTTTTAACTTTAATAAGGAATCCTTTAAGCTATCCTAAAGATCTATTAAAAAGGTTAAAAGAATTAAGTTAAAGCTTCTCTCTTCCCTCTATAATAGAAATAGTAATAATATTACTAATAGCTTAAAGAGTATTAACTTTAAACTAAAGCTTATTATTACTATTATTTTTAGCTTTAAGCTAAGTATTAAGCTAATAGATAATATCCTAAAGTTTCTTTATATTATTCTTAAGTTTAATAGTCTCTTAAAAGCCTTATTTAATCCTCTTAATATCTCCTTAAGTAAGAGTAATTATATTATTATTATTAATATCTTATATTTTAGCTTTATTTAGCTCTTAAATAAGGTTACTAATAGATTACTTATTTAAGCTATTAGAGAAGCTTAAAGTAAGTAACTTAATAGAGGTATAAAAAGATATCTTATTTAAATACTATTTAGTAGTTCTTAAAAGGTAACTTATTAAATAGGAGTAATTAAAGTATTATAGCTAGCTAACTAATAGTAGGGTTTATATTAATAATAAGTTAAGTAATAATAATAATAAATAATTAAAGGTTATTCTATAGGTTTAATTAAGTAATTATAAGTCTTTAAAGGTCTTAATAATTAGTTAAAGCTTTAATAAGAGTTATAAAATAATTATTACTTAAATATAATTAAAAATATTAATAAAGGTAATTATAAAGTTAATTACTAAAAAGCTATAGAAGTCTACTCTTAAGTAGACTTAAGCTTATTCTATATATAAGTTCTATTCCCCTAGCTTTTTTACCTTAATTACTTATTAAGTAATTACTTAATAGTTACTTAAGGTAAGTATTTATAATTTATATTATAAATAGTTTATATTTTATCTTATTAGTATTTATACTTCTTTAGTTATATAACTTACTTATAGTTTTTCTATTTTAAGGAGTCCTCTCTATTCCTATAATCCTATATATAAAAGTATTATTATAACTACTTAATATCCTAGTGGGGCATTCCTTATTAGTTATGCCTAATGGGTTATAATAGGATAGCGCAATTATTAAAGAGATGCTTCAGCGCTATTTGCGGAGTTCACCGTAATTAGCGTGGGGGAAATGATTAATGCTCTAGCCTGGTTAAGACATAAGTATTCACGTCCACGAACATGCAGATTATGCAGGAAGCCTATGTAGTTAGTTGCATGCGGTCTTGAGGCCTTCGACGTTTCGAGTTGGCATGAGGCAGTGAAGTTAACCGCCACTGGATTGAATGTGCGACGAACTCGCCGCAGATAGCATGGTTATTCATGAGCGATGGATCCATACTTGCTGGGACAATTGTCTCTTAATTACATGAGATTCTGGTCCTTCAATAAAGCCGTGGTCATAAGATCAAGAGCACAGTGAACAGCTCAGGTTTAATCATTCGTCATATCTCTCCATCTTTCTCGCATAGTCTACTACTGACCAATGCGGAACAACCTTGACAAAATATCCAAGAACAACTCATGTCATACCTCCAGCTATATTCAAGGCGTTCCTATTGCTGACCCTTCAATAGGGAACACTGCAGATGTGCAAAACACTCCGCACAGGTGGGGCTCTTCCAATCTTTCCAATACATCCTCATTGTATCTTGTGCTTCGACCCTGATTGACTTGCTGCACTGAGCGTAGTGGAATAGGTTATGGCACCGGAAACAACGAGACATCACGTCGAACTTCCTTACGACGCTCAATCCTATGCCCAGCTCCTCACAATGATCGAACGAGACTGGGTCAGAAACAGTTGGTGGAGGAGTCGAGCCTTGGTGGACAACATTGGAATCATATCTTGTTGCGTATTTTTGACAGAAGTTCGCCCGTTCAGGTGCGGGGATCATGTCGTCGTGGTCGTTGGCCGGTTCATATCCCCAATGCTTCCAGAAGGTATTGTTGACCCTTCCGAGATGGATTTGCCCCGAAAAACTCTCTATCCTTTTGTTGACAGCTTTTTTCACGTCTTGGTCCAGTCGCTGGTCAAACCCGAGTGTCTCCCTCGATGTGGAAACGACAACTTGCTCGCAATTGTTTCCATGAGGCCCTAAGCAGAGAAAGGTGACTTTAGGAATCGGTAATGTAGCGTCATGTTTGTTTTCGGCAATGAAGTTGGTTGTGAACAGCGTCTTTAGCTTCGGTTGAATAGTGTCTTTGCACACGCGTCAAAATTGCATCATTTGAGTGCAGTAGATGTTGGAATCTTCAGTATCTTACCGAGGAAGAAAGCCTCGCTGTCGATCTTGTTATGCTGTGCAATGCCAAACTTCTGCACAACAACGCGGACCAACAGCTCTATGACCCCGCGAGATGAAATCTCCTTATGCTCAAGATATGAATCTTTTGGAAAGTCCTTGATAGCTGTCTGTATGGCACCACAAGTGTTAAGTACCGAGTGAATCAAGTTGAGCTAGAGACATTTCGTTAGCCATGTTTCAAGAATGCATTAATATCTGAGCTAGAGGGGGAAACTTGCATTGCTGACCCCAGCGTTCATTCTGAGATGTTTGTCCTCCAGCTTCTTCCTGATAACCTCAATAAGATACCCGATGAGTCTCAAGAGTATCCTCGAATCTTCAAATTCAAGTGAGAAATCAAGATTTCGAAGGTCCTTCACGACAGCTTCGTACAGTTTGGCCGCCGTGTTGCATGGGTTGATCTGATAAACGGTGGTTTTGCGCTTGTCGGTTAGCCCGTTTTTGCGAGGCACGTTGGCATCGGCGCCGCTGTGAACAGTTAGCGGTCTTGTCATAGTGTACGGTTGTTGATTCCGTAGAGCATAATGTGTTTGGAAATGATCCTCTGGATGCGGAAAATGATGACGAGAACAATTCTCTGCCAGGAGTCTAGGACGCTTTTGCGACCCTGGGTCGCGGGGCCGTTATCGGCTTGGGCTTCTTCCAACGTGTTCAAGTATCTTCGAATTGTGTCTAGTCTGTTTGAATCTCTTTGAGTCTCTTTAAGTCTCTTTGAATAACTTTGAGACACCCAAGAACTTCTTTGAGTTGCCTCAAATCACTTACAGCTTCTTCCAGCTGTTTTCAATTTGCCTTGAGCTACTTTGATTGTTGTTCAGTTATCGTAATGAATTGAAAGACATGGGTTCGTCGAGCGTCTTGGCCGCAGGTCTCAGCTATTCAGCGTCTGTCGCGGGGCTCTCTCTCTGATTGCGTCACTGTGATGATAGTCAACGGCCATTAATCCACAGAGACCAGCGGCTCCGTGTTGTGACCTATCAGCCACAAAACTAGAAGCTACTTTCGTGGCCTACGGTCGACGTGTTGCTGACAGGGAGGCGGCTCGCGGAGCTTCCAAGCGACTTACCTAATGTCTGGGCTGAGAGGCATGGAACTGGTTGGAGTACATAATTTTGTAGACGTCCAGCGGTGTCCGCGTTGTACCCAGATGCAGCTCTCGCGGGAGGACCATTGCGCTTCTCCCTTTGGTCATCGCCGCATATGCCTGATCATGGCCCGCTCTAACAGTGCTTGGAGAAAGCCAAGCTCAGCCTGCACTTCATGGCATTGTCTGTTCAGCTTCGGCGCAAGCTCTCCATCCGGCTCCAGTGCAAGGAGCAGATCCCCAATCGTGTACACCTAGAAGGATAGGAGCTTAGAGTGTATAGTGAGGGAAACACATGATCAAACGGGTAGGCGAAGAGCACGAGCTGCTACGAAGTGCTCGACATTAGGTGAGGGATAGGGAAGCAGTTTGATTCTAAGGAGTAACTATTGAGGACGATGCATATGTCTTCTTGATAATACTGATTCTCAAATTAGGATCCACTGAAAGAGCGGTAAAGCAGTCAATTAATCCTCTTTTATTGTTACAAACACCCTTCCTGACCCGGTCAGAAACGAAAACCCTTTCAATACTACCTGGACTGGCCACGACGTACCATGCCCTTCTAGGTGAATGCATGCCTAGGAGGAATACCAAGCGTCTATTCGAGCGGACCGAACCCAACAGCGAGTCTGCTCAATCAAGCCTCGTGATTCCTCAACCTCCTTCTTCTGCCAATCGCGACACGATGACAAGATCTTGGCCGCTGAGAAACGTGCCATGCCCTTCCCTCCGATTGCATCGATGATGTTGCGGAATGAGTATGGCCGCTCGTAGTTCTCAAGCCAAGCTTCGTCTCTGATGATCCAGACGGGCAGCCCGCTGTCTTGGAGATCGATGACAACTTGATAGCCGGTTGGATTCCAGTACTTGTTCTCGAAGTAGAAAGGGGCCTCATCATCAGTGTCAATGCTTGTCGTCGTTTTGTGCTTGTGGTTTGTGTCCTCGGACTGCGGTCGCATGATCAAGTGGCCAAGTGTCATGATGTGCTTCGGCAGGACCTCTGTACCAGCTTGTACCTGGATGTCTCCGGAGTCCCTTGGGACACAGTAGAGTCCCTGCGTCCAGAGGCAGCCCTTGCTGTTCTCTGGCTCGTCATCAGCATCGGAACCGGAATCGGAGTCGATGAGGTGGGAATCAACAGAGTTAGGCAGAAGCAGGCAGCCGGATCGGGAAACAGCAAACTCAAAGCCAAAACGTCTTAGCTGTAGAGACCAAGGACCTGGGATGATAGCAGTTGCAGTGAGATCAGAGAGGGCGGAGCCAAGGCTTCTGCAAGCTGTATCGGCTTTGTCGTAGACTGGACCAAGGGTGAGGTTTGTGAACCTTATGAGGACATTTGTTGGGGGCAGTGAGATGCTGAGATTGTGAATGGCGGATAATATAGTTGTGATGAGCCTGGTGTCTTCCTGGCATGTCTTGGCTTCAGCATCTTGGATCTCAACCAGAGGCTGCCTCGCACAGTTTGTCTGTACCTTGGCTTCAGCCGCTTGATAGTTGGAGTTGTCATTATATCCGTCAGTGGTGCTTTCGCAGGTTGAATAAGCTGACTTGGGCGACTGCGATGAGGACTCCTGGGAGGATGATGAAGACGAGGGGGAGTTCTTGTGGTTCACAACTTTCACACCACACGCAGAGCCTGTGATCAGGAGATATCAGCAATAGTATAGTGATGTCCGAATGAGTGACTCACTAGCGGGAGGCATAGCAAGTGGGTTGAGAGCAGATGCTCTCACGGAAGGAGGCAGCAAAGCGGTTAGTGAGGTTGACGTTAATGTGCGGTCCCTAAAGATTGAGGTGAAGTGGTCTTAATAGGCAGGCTGGTATGGGATGGATGGCCCAAAGCTGGAGAGTGGGCAGCAAAGGGCGAGAAAAAGAATGGAAGGAGGGGAAGGAAATATTTAGAAAGGTGACACGAAAAAGAATGGAAGGAGGGGAAGGAAATATTTAGAAAGGTGACACGAAAAAGAAAATGAGGAGGGGAAAAAACATTGACTTTGAAAAGGTGGCGCAAAAAGGTCACAAGAGGACAACAAAGAGGTATGTATCTTACCAAATTGGGACACTCTATTCGTTTAAGGCAGGTGTCACCAGTGGGCATAACTCTAGGCAACAAAATTTAACATTATGAGCTCTGAGAACAAGAAAGAGGCAATACCACATAGAACAAGCTGAATAATTGAGATATGACGTCAAAGTTACCAGCTTATGAGATTTCAAAAAAAAAAAAGGGTATAAGAAGAATTGATGCTTGTTCTTTGGGTGTTTCAGTGATGTCTGAGAGTTTTGAGGCCACACTCGATGCAATAGCCAGGGGGCGAATTGTGAGGCCGTCAGAAAAGATGGTTGACAGTGGATGATGGAGTTCCTGGCGCTATAGAACCTCTGTTTAAGCTTGATTGTTAGATTGTGAATGGCAATAGATAATAGCGCCTTAAGCTAGGCCTTAGAAAGCATGTTGATAGGGAAAACTTAAGAACTTGGCCTAGCTGCTTGACTGTGCCTCCTTCGACATAGGACGATGGTTAGAGCTCGCTGAAGTCCAGTGATGAGAACCCTATGAGTTTAAATCAATCTTTTTCTCACGTAAGCCACTCATCTCTGGCGTCGACTAGCAATAGAAGCCGTATGGGCGGAATCGAGAGTAGCGAGATCAAGAACAAGGTCTGCCGGTGCGCAGGAGTCCGCATATCTTGCAGTGAAAGGAAAGGGAGATTAGATATCATCAGTCGAAAATGTCAAAAAAAGGAGAGTAATCTATCTCACCTTGGCTGACGGGGCGTGCATACATGTTTCGTTGGTCTCATGTTGCGACAGCTTCATGCATTGCGGCGCCGTCGGGGGCAACATAGCCCGCACGGGCCCCCAAGGGCCACCTGGCCCATGGCTAGTCCGGGCGCTATCCCGACCGCCTAGCTAAGTACGTACTAGTAGAGTCACAACTGTGGCTGGGAGATGAATCCACTTTGCCGCTGTAGTGGAGCCCATAACATAACTCGGGAGACAAACCTTAAAATCGTAAGAAAACGTAGTAGGAGACATTATGTTACAACCTATTAGGTATAACTAATAAAGAACGCCTCACTAGGATACTAAGTAGCTATAATAGTATATTTATATATATAATTATAGGAATATATGGGGTTCCTATAAGAATAAAAGAACTATAGTATAAGTTATATAATAAAAAGAAGAACTAACTTCTAATAAGTAGTCTAGAGATAAGACTAGAATTAAAATTAATATATTAAGAGTAGTTTATCTAATAAGACTATTAATAAAATATTAGTTCTAAAGAATAAAAAAACTAATTAGACTTATATAGAGAGTAAGCTTAAAACTATTTAAGTTTATACTTCTATAGCTCTTTAGTAATTAATTTATAATTATTACTTATAATACTTTTAGTTATAATTAAGTAATAATTATTTTATAACTCTTATTAAAAACTTAATAAATTATTAAGCCTTTTATAAACCTATAATTACTTAATAAACTATATAAAATAGTAATTAATTATAATTATTATTAATCTCTAATTTATTATTAATATAAACCTACTATTAGTTAGCTAACTATAATTAAGCTATAACTACTCCTTTTAATAAATACTATATAGCTATAATAATTAAAGTTAATAAGCTATTTTAATAATAAAAGATTTTTCTCTTAATAAGTTTAAATTAAAAAGATATTTCTATTAAGTTATTTAATATTTTAAAAGTCTATATAGAGTATTATTAAGAATAACTTTAAACGTATTAAAATATATAACTTAATATTAAGGTTTAAAAATATACTTTTTATACTTAAAGAGATAGTATTATAGCTAGCTAACTAATAGTAGGGTTTATATTAATAGTAAGTTAGGTAATAATAATAGTAATAGTTATCTATAGTTATAGTTAAGTAATAATAAGTCTTTAAAGGGCTTAGTAATTAATTAAAGCCTTAATAAAAGTTATAGAGTAATTATTACTTTAAATATAGCTAAAAGTATCTAAGGGATAATTATAAATTAATTACTAAAAAGCTATAAAAGTCTAATCTTAAGTAGACTTAAGCTTATTTTATATATAAGTCTATTTTCCTTTAACTTTAGGCTTTTCTCTCTAGCTTAAAGTTATATTAAAGAAGTATCTTAAATTATTAGTAAGTACTTATTAAGTAAGTACTTATATTTACTTTACTAATATTTATTACCTTATTATTATATATCTTATTTTATAGTTCTTTTATTTTAAAGATATCTTATTTATTTCTATAACGTAGTTAATAAGTAAGGTAATTAGATAAGTAAGGTAATTACCTAACTAGGCAAACTAGACTTCTACCTTTATATATATATTATACTATACCTAGTAATATCCCTTATAAATAAAGAAGCTTAATTAAACTTAGCTATTTAAGTAATTAAATAAGCTAATAATCTTAGTATAAGAGCTATATTTTAGATCTACTTAATACCCTATTTAATATTATATAACTAAATTAAAAGAAAGATATTATAATATAATATAATACTAAACTTATAAAACTTAATTATATATAAAGAGAAGAAGCTAGTTAAATATATTTTTAATTTAGATTCCTAGTTATTTCCTCTCTATATAAATAGAGTAGAAGATATAGCTAATTAACTACTTACTAACTATAATATACTTCCTATTAGGAAGTATTAAGCCTTAAATTTTATTAAGTAATAACTATAGCTTTAGATATACTTTTTTTATAAGTATAAGTATAAGAGGGCTTAATATAAAGACCTAAATATAATAAATATATAGTTTTAGCTTATAGTAAATATAATTATAAAATATAGTATTATAGACTTAAATATCTATAACTTTAATAAAACTAGGTTTATAATAGGCTAAATTATATCTATTAGTATTTAATTATAATGTACTACTAGTAGTAGCTTATATAATCTACCCTATAAATAAGAAATAATAATAGTAAATAATAATAGTACTATTAGCTATATTAGTATTTATAATAGAAAATAAAAAGGTAGGCTAACTAGTAGTTTAGACCCCTACTTTAAGTAACGCTATATATATATATAAATAATAATAAGGCTAATAGTTAAGGCTAGAGATATATATATTAGATACTAATAACTAACTAAACTTTAGAGATAGTTTTAGCTATAGCTATTTATTAACACCTAGCTAAACTATAATAGCTTAAACTATAATAGCTTAAACTATAATAGCCTTAACTATAATAGCTTTAACCTAGATAGAGGGTTTCTATAAATTTTATATACTAGAGAAAGGTTTATAAGTTATATAGAAGAAGCCTTATTAGGGTATTAAGAAGATATATATAAAAAGAGACTACTTACTATAATACTAATATTCTCTCTACTTATTCTTAACCCCCCCTCTAAAACTTCCTTAATAACTTAATAATTATAATAGATAATAAATATCTTAAGTATAACTTATTATTAATTACTACTTATAATTATAAGTAATTAAGCTATCTTACTATAGACCTTAGAGGTAATAATCTTAAGGTTAAATAGTAATACTTAATACTTAATAGGTAGTATAATATACTCTTTTAGGTATATAACGTACTACTATTCTATAATAGCTATAATACCTATATTTATTAGAGCTAATAGTAGCTTATATTAAATAATATTAATATATAAACTATTATTAACCTTAGGTATATCTAATAGCTTAAAGAGGCTAGGGCTACTATTTAAGAAGCCCTCTTAGGGATAAATAAGATCTATTAATAAGAGGTAGCCCTTAGTAAGTAGTTAAGGCCTCTATAGTAGTACTAGTAGTAACTATTAGTAAGTTAAGTAAGTTTATATAATATAGAGAGCCTTACTAATAAGATAGAACTACTTAGTATTTAAGCTGCCTATAGATTAGAAGAACTAGAGTTACACTAAGTTTAGAAATAGTAAAGGACGGTAGGCGTTTAGGTAGGTTAGCATAATAGTATATCTAGTAGAATAAAAGGAGGTCTCTATTAAAGCGTTTAGTCTAATAAGTATAAGGGTTTTTATAATATAATTAGTATTATTAATAATAGAGATAGTTTATTTAGTAGTAATTAAAATTAAATAAGTATAATTTATAATATAAGTCCTAACTAGCCTATAGAGAAGTAGCCTAAAGGCTGTTAGTAGAGTGCGTTAGTTTTAGTGGGGTGTTGCTACTAGCGGTAGTTCTATAAGACTATAAGGTGCTAGAGGCCTAAATTATATCTATAATAATTATAATAAGCACTAAAAAGCATTTAAATATAAAAATAATATAGCTTAATAATTATAAATAGGTTATAGTTATTTAGGCTATTAGTTTATTAAGCTATAGTATTTTACTATATATTATTATTTATATAATTAAGGTTCTATACGCTTAAGCTAAAGCTAGATATAGCCTTAGTTATATAAATCAACCTAATAGGTAAATACTATATATTATTATTATAGGGTAATATTACCTCTCTACTTAATATATAGAAATAGGTCTATTATATAACTAAGTTATTATAATATTTAAAAATAGATAGATAATAAATAAAAGAGGCTTAAATAAGCTTTAGTACTTTAATTAATATATAAAACTATATATAAATAGTAAATATTACCTCCTTATTATTAATAGTTATAAAAGTTACTATACTACTAACTTTAAGATATATTATAAGGAAAATAATATTATTATCCTTTATATATTAGCCTATTCCTCTTATTTACTTTAGCCCTTAGATATTAGGTATTTTAAGCCCTTAAAGAAGGTATATAGTTAATAAATTAAAAGTAAAATATATTAAGGTAATATTTATATTATAAAGGAAGACTTCTTCTCTATATTTTATAACGCTTTTATATAAGCCCTTATAGTTGAAAATATCTAAAGAGGTTTTAAAAGGGCTAAGCTTATCTCTATAAGTATAAAAAGTATACTTTTAAAGCTTAATATAAAGCTATATATATTAATACCTCTAAGATCCCTCTTTATAATACCCCCTATATAAACCTCTTAAATACTAAATAACTTAATAGAAGTAACTTTTTAATTTAAACTTATTAAGAATTAAATCTCTTATTATTAAAATAACTTATTAACTTTAATTATTAAGGCTATTAAGTATTTATTAAAGGGGATATATAGATTTATATATTAAACTATTTTATTAAGATCTAAAAATAAAATCTTTTAAAAAGAGAATAACTTATTTAGTTAATATTAAAGGGCTAAAAAAGCTTAATTTAAATAAAAAGAGAGTCTTATTATAAGTAAAGCTAAAGACCTTTCATTATAAAGGGAGGCCATAGCTTAAATTAAAGAGGAAATATATTAAAATAGTAATTATTAACTAAAAATAAAGATAGGCTAATAGTAATATAATATCTATAGGAATATTAATTATAATATATAAATATATTAATTTACTAAAGAAATATCTAAAAAAGAGAACCCTAACTAGTTTAAATTTAATTAATTTCCTAAGTATTATATATTAGTTAGAAATATACTATAGTTATAGTTAGGTAATTACTTTACTTATTAACTATATTAATCTTATATATAAAAGTATTATTATAACTACTTAGCTCTCTATAAGTCTTAATCTTATTAGTTATATTTAATAGGTTATAATATTAAGTCCCCTCTCTAAAGGTTTAATCTCTTAGACCTATATAAGTAGGTAGTATCTTTTAGGTTAGAGAGTTATTAAGTTTTATTTATTATAACCTATTAAGTATAACTAATAGGATAAAGACCTATAAGAAGCTAGGCGGTTATAATAATACTATTATATATAGAATTATAAGAATAAAAGGGATTCTTTAGAATAAAAGAACTATAGTATAAGTTATATAGAGATAAGATAAAGTGATTACTCTATAGAAAGGGTAGTAATTACTTAGATAAAGGAACTATTTAGGACTTATATATAGAATAGACTTAAGTCTACTTAAGTTTAGACTTCTATAGCTCTTTAGTAATAAACTTATAAATCTTACTTAAGACTTTTAGCTATACTTAAGTAGTAATTACTCTATAACTTTATTAAGGATTTAACTAATTATTAAGCCTCTTAAAGCTTATAATTATTTAACCTAGCTTATAAATAACTATCAATATTATTATTATTTAACTTACTATTAATATAAACCTTATTATTAATTAGCTAGCTATAATACTTTAATTACTTATATTTAGTAAATTACTCTTTAAGAACTATTAATAGTATTATAATATCTTTATAACTTTTTAAAAAGACCTTTAATATTAGATCTTTCTTTAGTATTAAAAAGGCCCCTATTAAAAAGAACTTTATTTAAGAATTTAAGGATTAAAGAATAAAGGATAATAATAATAATAATAATAATAATAATAATATACTTAAGAAATAACTTAAATAAACTAATTATAATATTTAATAGATATAAGAGATATTTAATATTAATATTTATATTATTAAAAAACTTTAAAATACTATATATTTAACTATTTAATATACTTTCAAACTTAAATAATAAAACTATACTCTTTAAGCTATTATTAATATTATTATTATCCCTATTATAAAAGAATAAAAAAAGCTTTAACTTAATTCTTAAAACTCTTTTAATAGATATTTAAAATAACTTAATAAATTTTTTATTTAAGTTAAAAACTATTAAAACTTCTATTATATAAACTTTAAGAATAAAACTTAAAAGATTATTTATATATTTACTTTCTATAAAGAATAGATATTTTAATATTTTAACTCTTTCTTAAGGAATACTTAATTAAAGAGATATTTAATTATTACTCTATTAAAGTTAGAGATATCTTTAGTAGTTTTTAAAGCTTTAAATATACTTTTAAGTCTTTATTAAGATTTATTTTACTTTAAGTAAATTAAGTTAATTAAGAACTATATTATAAAGTTTTAATAAATCTATATTTTATAAAATCTTTTTAATAAAGATAAGATCTTTATATTTTATAATAACTTTAAAATAAAGTTAAAAATAAAATTATTAAGATAAATAGTTAAACTTAATAATTTCCTTTAATATATAAAACTTATTATTAAGATTAATAACTAACTCTATAAATATTATAAAGAGAAAAATAAATAATAATAACCTATTAACTCTAGCTATAAGTATTAATAGTAGCTTAAATATTATAATAATAATTAATATAATAAATATAATAATACTATTTATAAATATTATAATAGACTTATAGACTTAAGTATAGCTTAATAAGTAGATAAGAAAAAGAATTCTAATTAAAAGAAAGAAGTTAAGTATTATAACTATAATAAGACTAAATATATTATATACGAATATAGAGTATTTAAGAAGAAGAAGTTCTAATTAATACCTAAAAGGTAATAAGTTAATATTACTACTAAAGTAATATTATATATATAACTCTATTAAACTATTTATTTTAATAATAACTATAAAGTTTACTTAGACTTTAAGGAAAATATAGAATAATACCTTAAGGACTTTATTAGGATATAATATAATACTACTAGAGTAAATAATGTTAATAGCCTATTAAATTGATAAACTCTTATTATATAATATAGAAGTAATAATAAGATTATATGAGAAGTATAAGAATAACTTAATAGTCTTTTATAGTATAGAGCTTTAAAAGAAACTATAACTACTATTATAACTTCTTAACTAATAGACCTTAAATAAATAAATAATATTATTAAACCTAATAATAATAAACTAAACCCTTATATAGATATATAAATTAATAAATAGATAGAAACCTATAAAGTATTACTCTATAACTTAAATAAACCTTATAATATTACTTAATAGTATACTTAAATAGAAGTTATTTATAAATATAAAACTAATATTAATAATATTAGTTTTAAAGAGAAATTTATTAATAAAGCTATTAAAGCTAATAAATACCTTTAATATAAGAAGATTAATCCTATAAAGAATAAATAGATATATAAATTCTTTAGTACTTTAAAAGAATAATATAATAGAAACTATAAGCTAGAATTTAAACTAAATAATTATCTATATTTATATATAGAGAGTAATTATCATTAATACCTCTATTAACTATAATACTTCTTTTATAACTATAAAGAATACTTTAGAGATAAGTATAAATATTAATTCTATTTTAAAAGGTATAATTTATAACTTTTAAGCTAAATTAAATATATTCTATAAGATACCTCTATAATATTAATATAAGTTAATAGGCTTACTAATTATATAAATATATAGTTTATAGAGAAAATAAAGCTAAAGTATAGTAATGTAGCTAAAAATAGAGCTAGCTCTTTTATATTAAAGTATAAAGAAAGCTAACTCTAGAAAGTATAATACAAAGGAAAAAAGATTACTTATTAAAACTAAAGAATAATAATATATAAGTAAGTTAAAGTCTCTATATAGTATAATAAAGATATATTTAGCTTTATAATATAAATATATTTAAGTTTAAGTATAACTTAAGAGACTAACTACTATTATAATAAATAGTAATATTTAAAATAACTTTATTTTATTAAAATAAATAAACTTATAAAATATAATATAGTAATAAAGAGTAAAAGAAAACTACTATAAACTTAATAATATAAAAAGAGAATAAGTTTAATATAGTAGAGGATATATTATTATAGAGATAGTATAACTTTCTTTAAAGATCTATAGTTAAAATAAATATCTTTAATTTAATATTATAGAAATTAATAATAAATATAATATTACCCTTAAAAGACTATAGCTATATAATAATAACTTATAAATAGATTAGAGAATAAGCTAAATTTAATAAAAGTAAAACTTAGTTATTAAGTAATAACTTAAAAAGAATACTTTAAATAAGTATTTAAAAACTCTTTAAATAAGAAGATTTATTACTTATCTAAATATTAAAAATAAAATTATTTAGATATTATTAATAATAAATATCATTCTCTACCTAATAAATAGGAGACCCTTTACTTTTTAGGTAGAGGAGTATAGATATACTACTTTTAGTTTAAAACTTATTTATATTATAAGGATTTTCTATTTAATAACTAATAACTTAGTTCTAAATATATATAACTATAGAATAATTTAATAACCTTTATAACTAATTAATACCTTTAATAACTTCTCTTTAGTCTATAACCCTTACTTTACCTTTAATATAACATTCTTCTTTATATATTTAATATAATTAATATGTATATTTAAGTTACTTTTAATATATATTAATATAATTATATTTAATATATATATTATATTATAGTATATTATAGGTATATTATAGCTTTTAGATTATTTTCTCTTTATTTTCTTTAAGCTTTTACCCTATTTCAATCTTTTTTTATATTATTTAGTATTATTTAATTTAGTTTATATTCTTCTTTAAGGCTTTTCCCCCTTATATCTCCTTCTATAAAATAGCTAATATTATAATATTAATAGAGAGAAAAGTATTATTATCTTTATATAAAGTATAATTAATATACAAAGGGAATAATCCCTTAATACTATATTATATAATATATATTACCTATTAGCTTAAATTACTAAAGATAATAAATTAAGCGCTAAAGTTATTTTATTATTATTAGTTTCTATATAGATAGTATAAAGCTATAGAGAAGTTCCTAAAGAAGTCTATAGTAATAATATTTAGGTACTTATTAGAGTTATTTTATAATATAATATTATTTTTATTTAGAGTTAGATACTTAAGAGGGGTTTAAGCTATTTAATAAGGTAGTTTATAAAAGATATTTAGAAGAGTTTCTTTTTATTAAAAGAGTCTTTATAGGTATTTATATAGATAGGAAGTTATAAGAGATAATAATTAGACTTTTTTATAATCTTTTATATTTATAACTATATTAAGCTTTTCTATAAGCCCTAGAGATAGTAATAGATTAAGGCTATTACTATTTAGGTTATAGCTAGAGATATCTCTATTATAAATAGGAATACTATATATTTATACTATATATTTATACTATACTATAGAAAGTTAGGTTATAAATAATATTAAATAAATAGAGGCTAAATAGGAGCTTAGTAGTATAATAAGTATATTAAGTTATTTAGTTAAGGCTTTCTTATTAAGTATATATAGTATAGGGTATTATACTATTTTATAAGTTATTTATACTAAGTATTTACTTATTAGGTTGATTTATATAATTAAGGCTATATTTAGCTTTCGCTTAAGTATATAGAACCTTAATTATATAAATTAATAATAAATAGTAATAATAATAATTACTTTTTATTTATTTTAAATAAATATTAAGTTTATAATAAACTATTTATGAAGTAACTAAAGATTAAATTATTAGAATATAAACCCTTTAATTATAGAATTAAGCTAAAAGAGGAAAAAGAACTAATATATAGCTTAATTTATAGACTATTTTAAAATAAAATATAAGCTTTAAATAACTAGCTAAAAGAAAACCTTAATAAGAGATATATTAAACTCTTAATATTATTAATATAATATTTAATTCTATTTATATTTTAAAAGAATAAAAAGAAATACTTTTATATTAATTATTAAAAACTTAATAATATTACTATTAGAAACTACTACTTATTACTATTTATTTTTAAACTATAAGACTTACTATATAGAGTAAACTAATATATAGCTCTTAACTTTAAAAAAGCTATTTTTAAGATATAAAGAGGATATTTTAAAACTCTTTTTATACCCTTTAGCCTTATTAATATATTAATAACCTTTTAGAGTATAATTAATTATATTTTATAAAAGTATATTAATACTTATCTTATTATATATTTAAATAGTATATTTATCTTCTTAAAAATAATAAATAAGTATAAATAATATTTATATTAAGTATTTAAAGCACTATAAGATATTAAGTTTAAAGAACTAATAACTAAAGTTAACTATAATAATATCTTTACTATTATTAATAGACTTATAAAGTACTTCTATTTTATTCTTTATATAAAATTTAATACTATAGAAGACCTTATCTATAAGTTTATATAGGTAATTATTAGTTAATATAGAATACTTAAGAAAATCATATCTAATAGAGATAAGTTATTTACTTTTAAGTTTTAGAGATCCTTAATCTTATAGCTAGAATCGAATTATAAGATATTTACTACTTTCTATTTATAAACTAATAACTAAATAAAATAAATTAATTAAATTATAAAAACCTATCTATATTACTATATTAACTATTAATAAGATAATTAAGTATAGCTATTATTAATAGCTTAATTTACTTATAATAATATAATAAGAGAAAATATATATAAATTACTATTCTATTTAAACTATAAGTTTAATTTAACTATTTATAGAGAACTTTAATAAGGCTTAATAGCTCTAAAAGCTATAATAGATATTAATAAACTTAAGGAAATCTAAAAGAAACTACTAAAAGACTTAGAATTTATATATAAATAAATATATAAATAGGTAATTAATACCTAGGTATAACTCCTATTTAGGTATAAAAAACTCTATAACGCTATTAGCTACTTTTTAAAATATTAGTATATTATATTCTACTAGTTAAGGTTAATATACCTTAGGCTTTTTAGCCTATATTTTCTATTTTATATATTAATTTTAATTATCTATACTCTTATATCTAAATCCTCTATTATCTTTACTAATAGCTATAATAATAGCCTTACTAATTCTTATCTCTAGTTTATTACCCCTAATATATTAAAATCCCTATTATAGAGCTTATAGTAATAGTTCTATTAATAACTATTTACTTAATAAGTATTAATAATACTAAAGTCTCTCTTAATATAACTAACGCTATTCTCTAGAGTCTTTATCTAGTAGTATTAATATTAGCTACTACTATAAGTATAATAATAATAAGGCTCTCTATAATATCTTTACTATAACTATATATTTAGAGCAATTTAATAGGTAACTAAAACTATAAAGATCCCTTAAGTAAAATAAGATATTATAAAAAATATATAATAACTATAAAATCTTCTTTAGTAATAACTTTATATACTACTAACTTATAACTTAACTTTAGTATATTATAATGCCCCTATTTAGCTCTAAATATAATATATTACCCTCTTATAGGGCTAACCTTTTACTCTAGCTTAAGGAGTAAGAAGACTAATAATAGCTATTAGATATTAATATAGCTTAATTCTAAATAGCTTTAAGCTTTATATAATAAATAATTAAAATAAAGTAAAGGCTTAATATTAACCTTTTATAGTCTTATAAATATATCTATTATTAATATAAGATATAGGTTTTATCTCCTTACTTATTAGTTATATTAATAATTAATAACTTTTTACTCTCTTACTCCTCCCCTTACTACTAAAGCTTAAATATAAGCCTAACGCCCTTATATTATACTATTATATTAATATAATATTTAAGTAACTAGTTATTATTATTAATACCTATTAAGATTTTAAACCTATTAATACTAGGGGAAACTAAATTAATAGCTTATACCCTCTTTAACTAAGTTAATATATATACTAGAAATAATAGGTTTAAGATTATTTAGTATTATAAATATAAATATAAAGGCTAATTAATATAATTTACCTTTTAATATAACTAGTTTAATAAACCTTAGTAAAGTAAGAGTAATAAACTATAGTAATAATAGTCTTAAAAGTATAGCTATAAATAATAAGTTATTATGAAAGTATAAGAAGAAGGGAAATAGCTCCTTAAAGCTTATTTTAATTTAGAGTACTATTAATATAATTACCTATTTAGCTTTAAATCTTTTATATATCCCTTTTATAAGCGCCTTAAAGAGTTAATTAAAGTAGCTATTAAAACTATTAGCTATTATATTAGAATTTAAGCTTATAATATATATATTATTATTTAGAAATAATTCCTAAGGTCTACTCTTACCTAAAGAGATATCTATAATACTAAAGCTTAAATTAATTATAAGAAGTTAGATAGATATTTATTTATAGTAGTATTAATTAAGCTCTTTAATAAGTAAGAAATCCCTTATATTATAAAGTAAAATAATAATTAGTCTAACTAACTTATTAGACTTATTTATATATTTCCCTACTACCTCTATATATGGAAATAGTTTCTAGAGGTATTAAGCTTTAATAATATTTATAATATTAACTATTTTAAGCTTTCTCTATTTTAAGTTATAAACTAGACCTATTTAGGTTTTATTTTTAACATAGTCTTTAGTCTTATTAATAACAAAAGACTTAAGAGCTTTTAGTTTCTATTATATAATATAGATTAACTCCTTAAGAGAAGCTTAATTTATAAGCTTAATATTATTATTATAGACTTTAATAAGTAAATAAAAGCTATATTTAATTATAACTTTCTTAATATATAATAATAGCTCTATATTTATTATATTAACTTTAATATCCTTCTTTAAGCTAAAAAAAAATATATATATAGTTAGGTTTAAAATTATACTACTTTTAAGAAAGACTAATAGCTAACTTAAGTAGTAGCTAAATTAAGTAATAAAGATTAAGCCTATATTTATACTAAGGTTTAAGGAGATATTCTTTATACTTACTATAATATCTTAAAGATATAAAAAGTTATTATATTTATAGAGACCTAAAAAGTATTTAAGAAGGTATAGGCTAGCCTCTATAAAGAGTTTAATAACTAGTAGTAAGTTCTATGATATATCTATAGAACCTATATATATTTAAGGGTATAATAAGTATATTACTTAATTTAGTATTATTTAAATTTCAATATCTATATAATATTAAGTATTAAATTTAATAACTATAATATTAAAGGCTACTTATTAAATAGCTTAAGCTATTTATACTACCTTATTAATATTATATAGGATATACTAAAGGATTAAGAGTCTAACTTCTATAATACTTATATATAAAATAAGGTATTTATATCTTATAAATACTATAAGCTAAAATTAAAATATCTTAATAACTTCTATATAATATTATTATCAAAGGCCTTTAAACTAATAACTTAAGAATACTACTTTATAAAAAAGGCCTTACTAACTAAGAGAAGCCCTTACTTAGTAACCCTTAATAACTATATTAATAATTATTTAGTCTCTATATAGTATAATATCTTATATTACTATAAGATCTATAGAAAGCTTATTAAGGGAATAGTATTTATAAAATAAGAAGTATATCTATAATAATAGCTTTAAGAGACTATCTTATAGGGCCTATATTAATATATTCTTAATTCTAAAATAGCTATAAGTCTATATAGTTAGCTAAAAAATAATACTTAATTAGTCTTATTATAATTAGCTACTATAGCTTAAGGCTAAAGCTAAAAGAGTATTATAACTATAAGTTAGCTCTTAATAGAAAGAAAATAAGGGCACTCTTTTAGATTAAAAAAAACGTTAATAATAGCTTAATATATTAAGTAGTATAGCTAAGTAGTTACTATCTTATTATTTTAATATTAAATAAAGAGTTAATTAAATAAACTTAATACTAAAAGGGCTATAAATAAATAAGGTAATAGGAGGTATCTATAACTAAGTATTTATTAGAGAAGGAGTTAATAGGACATTTTATTAAGTAGTTTATAAGTAAGAAATATAATATATATATTTAAGATTTAAAAAGTTAGCTTAAGTATTTTTAGACTTTATAAATCTTAAATATAGTAAGAAGAGAAAAGCAAAAGTATTAAGGAGGAAACCTTTACTATCTTTTATTAAAGTAGCTATAGGGTATAAGAATCTATAGCTAATACTATTATAGAGATTTCTATACCTAAATAAGAGTTATACCTAGGTATTAATTGCCTATAAATATACTAATAAATTAAGAGTTAAAAGACTAATTCTAAAAGAGAGAGATAATATCTACCTTTTTTATAAAAATATTAAAACTAAATAATAAAGTAATAAGTTAGACTTTAAAAGACTTAAACCTTTTAAAGTTATAAAGAAGGTATTTAATTTTAATTTTTAATTTATATTATTAGATACTATAAAGTATTATTTAGCTTTTTATATTTTACTTCTTAAAAAAGTACTAATAGGTATATATAAAAAAGACTATATTGTTATAAAACTACTAGAAATAAAATATAAAGTTAGATAAATTATTAACTACTATAATATTAATAGAAATATATAATTTCCTATTAAATAGAAAAGATATAAATATAAGAATAACTTATAAAAACCTATTAAAAACCTCTAAAACTCCTAATAGATACTTTAGAAATACTATAATATAGTTAATAAGTAAGCTAACTAAATAAATAAGCTAGCTACTAAACTATAATTATAATATATTTATAATAAATATATAATACCTATAAAGTTAATTAAATTAAAACTAATTAAGGTCCTCTTCTTTAGATATTTCTTTAGTAAATTGATATATTTATATATTATAATTAGTATTTCTATAGATATTATATTACTATAAGCCTATCTTTATTCTTAATTAATAACTATTACTTTAATATATTTCTTCTTTAATTTAAGCTATAGCTTCTCTCTATAATTACAGATCCTCTACTTTAGCTATTATAAGACTTCCTTTTTATTTAAAGTATATTCTTTTTAGCTCTTTAGTATTTATTAAATAAATTATTCTCCTCTTAAAGGATTTAAACCTTAAATCTTAATAAAGTAATTTAATATATAGATTTATATATTCTTTTTAATAGATATTTTATAGCTTTTATAATTAAAATTAATAAGCTATTTTAATAATAAGAGATTTAATTCTTAATAAGTTTAAACTAAAAAGTTACTTCTATTAAGTTATTTAATATCTAAAAAGTCTAAATAGAGAATATTATTAAGAGAGATCTTAGAGATATTAATATATATAGCTTTATATTAAGCTTTAAAAGTATACTTTCTATATTTAGAGGGATAAGCTTAGCCCCTCTAAAACCTCTCTTACTATTTTCTATTCTTCCCCTAATTTTATATATATTAAGTTATAAGCTTCTTTTAAATTAAGTACTATAAACTATTAGGCTCTATATAGTAAATCTTAGAGTTTTAAGATAAATAGTAATAAATAGTAATTTTTAATTATAATATTATTAAGTTTTTAGTAATTAATATAGAGTTATAATTTATTATTCTTCTTAAGTATAAATAGGATTAATTATCTTATTAGTAATATAGAGGGTTTAATATATCCCTTTTATAGGTTTTCTTTAAGGTAAGTATTAAGTACTTCTATCTCTTTTTAGTTAAGCTTTTAGATTACTTTTAATTTTAACTTCTTTCCTTTTTTTAAGGGGATCTTATAGTTATAGTTACTATATTTTAATAGTCCTATTTTAAGCTCTTTAGTAAATGGCTTTTAATATTATTAGTATTCTTTTAAGATAAATAAAAGTTAATCTTCTTTATTAATATCTATTATTAATAACGTCTTAATATTTATATTTTAATTTATAAGTATATAATAAATCTCTTTACTTTAAGAGTCTTAAAGTATTTATTTAAATCTTTTTTCTTTAGTTACTACTTAATAACTAAATCCTAATCTTAATAGAGTTAGCTTATTCTCTAATTTATCTATAGGTTATTATTATATAGCTATAGTCTTTTAAAGATAATATTATATTTATCTCTTATTTTTATAATATTAAGTTAGATATATTTATTTTAGCTATAAATCTATAAAGGTAGTTATATTATTTCTATAATAATATATCCTCTATTATATTAAAATTATTCTTTTTCTATATTACTAAGTTTATAAAAGTTTTTTTTTACTTTTTATTATTATATTATATTTTATAAGTTTACTTATTTTAATAAAATAAAGTTACCTTAAGCTTTATTATTTATTATAGTAATAGCTAGTCTTCTATTAAGTTATATTTAAACTTAAATATATTTATATTATTAAGTTGATATATATCTTTATTATACTATATAGAGACTTTATCTTCTTTACTTATTATTATTATTTTAGTTTTAATAAGTAATTTTAGTTTTTTAATAAGTTATTTTTATAATAAATAATTTATTTCTCTTTATATTATACTTTTTAAAGTTAGCTTTTTTTATATTGTAATATAAAAGAGTTAGCTTTATTTTAGCTAAGTTATTATACTTTAGCTTTACTTTCTCTATAGATTATATATTTATCTTATTAATAGTTTTACTAACTTATATTAATATTATAGAGGTATCTTTTAAGATATTTTTAATTCAATCTAAAAGTTATAAATTATCTATAAAATAGCTTAAGTTTCTACCTATAGACTTAATTAATATAATAAACCTTTTTAATAGCTTTATTATTATACCTTTTAAAGTAAAATTAGTAATTATATTTATCTTTAAAGTATTTCTTATAGTTATTAAAGAAGTATTATAACTAATAAAAATAGTAATAATAATAACCTTTTATATATAAATATAAATAGTTATTTAGTTTAAACTTTAATTTATAGTTTTTATTATATTATTCTCTTAAAGTACTAAAGAATTTAAATATCTATTTATCCTCTATAAAATTAATTTTTTTATATAAAAGGTATTTATGTTACGACCCATTA
Organism: Colletotrichum karsti; assembly: GCF_011947395.1. Lineage (NCBI taxonomy): Eukaryota > Fungi > Ascomycota > Sordariomycetes > Glomerellales > Glomerellaceae > Colletotrichum > Colletotrichum karsti. Next base: position 526,031 of record NW_024065939.1, read on the forward strand.
GGTATAACCAATGAAGGACGCCCCACTAGGATACTGGGCAGTTATGATAACACACTTGTATATAGGATCACGGGAACACGTAAGGATCCCTTAGGAACGGAAGAACTATGGTATAGGTTACGTAACGATAAGATAAGAAATTAGATCTATATGATCAAGATACAGCATCTATATCCCAGAAAGACGGAAGCTATATGCCAAGGATACAGGAGCTATACAGGGCATATACGGCACCTAGCAATAGGACTACCTAGGACCTATATATAGGATGGACTTAAGTCCGCTTAATGATAAACTTCTATAGCTCTCTAGTAATTAACTTATAATTATTACTTATAATACTTTTAGCTATACCTAAGTAATAATTACTCTATAACTCTTATTAAGGCCTTAACTAATTACTAAGACCTTTAAAGACCTATAATTACTTAACTAAACCTATAAAATAACTAATTACTATTTATAGTTCTTAATCCCTAACTTACTACTAATATAAACCTACTATTAGTTAGCTAGCTATAATACTTTAATTCCTCCTATTTAGTAAGTTACCCTTAAAAACTACTAATAGTATTATAATATCTTTATAACTCTTTAGAAAGACCCCTAGCACTAGATCCTCCTCTAGCGCTAGGAAGGCCCCTATTAAGAAGAACCTTACTTAAGAACTTAGGGATTAGAGAATAAAAGATAATAGCAATAGTAATAATAATAATATACTTAAGGAATAGCTTAAATAAGCTAACTATAATATCTAATAGATATAGGAAATATTTAACGCTAATACCTATACTACTAAAGAACTTTAGGCTACTATATACCTATCTAACTAGCGCACCTAGGAACTTAAATAGTAGAACTATACTCTTTAAGCTACTATTAATATTATTACTACCCCTATTATAGAAGGATGAGAGAAGCTTTAACTTAACTCTCTTAATCCTTTTAATAGATCCCTAGGATAGCTTAAGGGATTCCTTATCTAAGTTAAGAACTACTAGAATTTCTATTATAGTAACTTTAAGAATAGAACTAAGAAGGTTATCTATATATCTACCTTCCTTAAGGGATAAGCCCTCTAGTAGTTTAAACCCTTCCTTAAAGAGTACCTTAATAAGGAAATACTTAACTACTATTCTACTAAAGTTAGAGATATTTTTAGTAGCTTCTAGGGTTTTAAGTCCGCCCTAAAGTCTCTATTCTAAGACCCTAATAAGAAATAATAAGCTAAATAAGACTTACTTTGCCTTAAATAGACTAAGTTAGCTAAAGACTACGCTATAGAGTTCTAATAGATCTATATCTAGCTAGACTTAACTAATAAAGGTAAGATCTTTATATTCTATAATAACCTTAAGGATAAAGTTAAAGATAAAATCATTAAGGTTAATAGACCTAAAGACTTCCTCTAGTATACTAAGCTTACTATTAAGATTAATAACTAACTATATAAGCAATATAAAGAGAAAAGTAAATAATAATAACCTACTAACTCTAGCTATAAGTACTAATAGCAGCCTAGATACTATAATAATAATTAATATAATAAATATAATAGTACTGCCTATAGATACTATAGCGGACCTATAGATCTTAGCGCAGCCTAGCGTAATA